>NC_056726.1:995087381-995387381 GCF_019279795.1 Protopterus annectens | reverse complement strand
TGCGTCATTCAGTATGGACAAAGTCTGAGATGAGGCTGTGATTGAACAGGGCACACAGGTGAGGTGCCAGTTCACTCTGTAGTTCATGTAGAACACAGCCAGGGATATTGTCAGGTCCCATAGAAGCTGTATTCTTGACCTTGGACAGTGCTGTTTTAACCTGTGCAGCAGTAATACTGGGTGCCTGGCAATCTACTGGTATTGTGATTGGTCCTGGTGGGGTGGGGGGTAAAGTTGGCACTGAATCTGTCTGTCACTATATTGGCAATATCTGTTGGCTCGGTATAGGCAGTACCATTGTGCAGTAGCTCAGAGCAAATCTGGGTATTGCTGTGGAGATTCTTTTCATAACTGTAGAAGGTCTTGTGGTTGTCTTTACTATCTGCTGCAATTCTGTTTTCATAGCTAGCTTTAGAGGATTTGATGAGGAATCTCAACTTTTTGTTGAGGCTGATAAGGGAGTTTTTCCAGTCTTGGGACTTTACCGTATTCCGCATCAGTTTCCTCCTCCTGTTGTAGAGTTTGTTTATGGCAGGGGACTACCAGATTGGCTTCCTTTTTTTTTTTGGAGGAGAGCATCTTGGTTCTGTTGGTTATGGCGAGATCCATGCATTTGTGTACGTGTTCGTACAGTGCATTGGTGTATGATTCGGCGGTCATGCAACTATTCTCCATTTGCATGGGTGCCGTGAAGTTAGCCGCCTCTGTTTTTAGGAGCTCAAAGTTAGCTTTGGAGAAGTTTTTCATGGTGGTTACCTTTGCGGGGGGGGGGGGGATTTCCCAAGGTGATTAGTTTGTGATCGGATCTAATCAGGAAGGAGTTTACTATTGGTGTAGAGCAAAGGTCACCCATGTTAGTAATGACTAAGTCAAGGATGTTGCTACCTCTAGTGGGGGTAAGAACGAGCTAGTCCAGGTCATTGGAATTAATGAATTTCAAGATACGTTGGGCAAGTGTATTGGTGCATGAGTAGTTGTCCCGGTTAATGGAGGGGTAGTAGATGTCGCCCAGTATGAGAGTGTTAGGTCGGTCCCTAGTATTCTCCAGGGTGCTTAGGAATGTGGAGTGTGAGTCTTGGGACATGGTTGGGGACCTGTAGCAGGCTACGACCTGAATCAGTTTCTTACCTAATGTTAGCTGCACCTGAAGTGTCTCAGAAGCATTATGTTGGGCTACCAGTCCACAGGTGTGCGTGTACTTCATGATTATGGAAACACCACTGCCTTTGGAGCTTCGGTCCAAGTTCTGGGGCCGAAAGGTGTGGAATGAGTTTATAGCCTGGTAGTGCAGGGATGTTTTTTGCTGCTTTGAACCAGGTCTCTGTTACAGCACAAATGTTGATGTTTTCCATTTTAAGGAGTGCTTTGAGCAAGTGCATTTTGACATTTAAACTTCTAGCATTGAGCAACATGACCCTCATAGTGCATTTGTTTGTAGCTGTTACGGTGGTAATTTGGTCTTTGGAACATCGTCATACCAGGTGGCAGAGATGGTCCACATAACCGGGGATCTACAGATTTTTTTCTCAGACAGATCCTAAAAAAAAAACTGCTAGGGAAAAAAGTCATTGAAGAGATCTGCTGAGACCAGAGAGAGTACAGAACTTACTCAAGATTTTTCTTGGTGTCAAAAAAGATAGGGGATTTGAGACCAATTTTAGATCTCAGCAGACTATATCAGACTGTTTGGTATACAAAGTTCGGATGGTTATGGTTCAGAGCATTCTACCATTTCTGCACAAGGATGACTGGATGTGCTCAATAAATCTTCAGGGTGCATACTGTCACATCAAAATGAACAGGCGCTCCAGAAGATACCTACACTTTCGGCTGGGAGCCAGTCATTTCAAGTTCAGAGCACTGCCCTTTGATCTTACCACAGCCCTCAGGTTGTTCACCAAATATATGGCAGTCGTAGAGCTCAGCTGAGACTGCTCGGATTCCGAGTGTTTCCTTATCTAGACAAATGGCACATGACTGCTGCAACCAGATGTCAACTGATTCAGACAAGGGACTACTTAATCCATTTGTGCTTCCATCTGCGAATTTCAGTCAGTTGCAACATATCTCAACTCACACCTACTCGAAGAGTCTGGGATTCATCTGTGCTCATCTGAGTACAGTCACTCAGAGAGCTTCTCTTCCTCTGTCTCGATTAGATCAGGTCAAGGAGATAGTTCAAAATTCTTCCCTTCTGGCATGAATGATGCTTCAGGTCTTGGGCTACATGGCAGCGGTAATCACCCTTGTAGTGCTTGCCAGGTTCCTTATGAGAATCCTTCAATGGACCCTCGCTACTCAGCGGTCTATTCACCAATATCCATTATCCATGCCAGTCAGAATCACTCAAGCGTGCAAGCATTACCTTCTATGGTCGATCTACTCCAGTCAGCTCCATAAGTGCCATCTCTTTGTTCTCTCAACCAAAGACCACAATTACCGTGGACGTCTCTCAGCTTGGGTGGAGAAGGCATTTTTTGGGAAGGGCAGTGCAAGGCACGTGGCCCCTTGAATAGGCCAAGATGCATGTCAGTGTCCTGGAGATGAAAGTTGTCATTCTAGTATTGCAGGCCTTTCAAGACACGCTTCCCATTCGGGATTGTTGTGATTCAGATGGACAGTATGTCAGTAGTCTGGTACATCAACAAACCAGGGGAAACCCTATCTTATCTCCTTTGTCAAGCATCCATGAGAGTTTGGTAATGCACAGTCTGTTCTAATAGCAAAGCACATGTCAGGGGAAATCCAGCATGATTGCAGACAGGTTAAGTGGGTCCATTTTGATACCTCATAAGTGGCGTCTCAGTGACATTAATATTCTAGAAATGACTGTCCTCATCACCTTGGATGAATTGTTGAACAGCCATTCATTCTTATAGCGTGGTAGCTGTTTGGTATACAAACAAGCTGGGGGAGGGAGAGACGGGATGACAAGACCATTCCTTTCCCCTGTTTTGTTCCCCCCCCACACCCTTAACCCTGCTCCTTTCCTTAGAAAAATCATGGAAGTTAAGGTAGGGGAGTCTTCCTTAACAAAGAGACTGGTCACTACTGCAGTCCCTCAGGACTCAGAGCTCAGTCCTCTTCTTTTTGGTATCTACTTTTTGGAAGTCAAGACCAGCATCTAAGGACCCTGGCTGACCAAGTTTACAGATTGCAAACTATGAGCATTCATAGACTCCATCCAAAACACTAATATCCTCCGGTAAGGACTAGTAGTAGAAAAGTAACACATCCGCAAGAGAAGAAACGGTAGTCAGGGATTTGGGGACATATGTAGACAGAACCCTGATTTTTGACAAACGTGTAAGGTAGTAAGGAAAACACTCTGTGTTACTGAACTTATAAGCAAGAGTTATGGCATCCAGGTCCAAGGAAGTATTTGTTTCACTGTACCCAGCCCTAATCAGACCCGTCATTGAGTGCTGTGCCCCCTCAGTGTGTATCTGAGCAGGCACTTGCAGCAGCTGGAATGTCCACAGAGGTTCCTTACAAAAAGAATACAGGACATAAACTACATGTTTTATGTGGATCCTCTCAAAGGCCTTATCCCTGTACTGTCTCCTGTGGACTGTTGAGAGGTGGGCTATGTTGGGCATCTAGGGATCCTGCTCTTCTGGACCTCTTGCATATCCACAAAACAAATAGCATCAGAGCTACCCAATCCAGGGACTTATGCCTTGCTTGTGACATAAGACATGTTGGAAAGACAGGTATGTGTCTTGGAGAATACCCCTTCTCTGGAACAGGTTTCCCTGACCCTATTCAAGGATAACATGGACCAGTGGGTGGGAAATCAAAAATTCACCCCTTGTCTGTCAACTATGTCTCTTATGGATAGTGGCAGTCTATAAATGTTTGTCCATGCATGCCCTAGCTTATACATACCCCTAAAAATAATCTTTAGGGCACAAAATACATTTGGGATGCATGCTAGACTTAAAAAAGGCCTTTGTGGCCAAATTTAAGTATATACCTATGAAACTTTACACCATCAGTGCACAGGACAGGCTAAGCCATGGACCAGCACACAAACCAGTACAGTAAATCTTATCCTGTTACCTTAACCCTAATCCACATACAGTTGTGCTCACACTCTAAACCCCTAAAGGCAAAACTTTGTGTATCCAAAAAAAAGTGTCACCATTAAAATAACAAATACCACTTACCTGTTGAAATTATTTTCCTCCCTTTGGCAAATGCACTCAAATCAACAATTCACACATTTGAACAATTTTACACCCATAACGCACTTTCAGCACAGAGGAACAGTCCTTCGTATCACACAGATCCACATACATACACGCACGACACACACTTGTATGTATAGGTTGCATTTTAATGTGCTCAGGTGTTGATAGCATTTCACAGTGCGTGTGTACATGTGTGCATTTACACTTTTACAATTGCAATTGTATACCATAAGTACACTTCATCTAAGTGGATTCAGGCTTAAAAACTGATGAGAGTGAAGAACAGGGTTAGTTATATAATAATAGAATCTCTCACTTACCCATGTTAGTACCTTCTGTTATGGGAACCCTGCATGATTTCATTGCAGGAAAAGATAGGCTTTATGTGGAAGATGGTATGCAGAATGTGGATAAACCCAAACATCCTCATTTACGGCATGTGATCTCCTCTCAAAGATCTGTTATGGTAAGTACATCACACAACTCTCCTATGTTTTGGTTTATTTTAGTTTTTTTCTTATTACTTGCAGGAGAATTCTGAAGATGACAAGAAACGAGGTCGCTCTACTGATAGTGAAGTTGGCCAGGTAATTTGTTTCTTTGTAGTACTTATGTGAAACATTAAAATGGTACCTTAGATGTCATATATATACATATATGTGTGTGTGTATGTGTGTGTGTATCTATATATATATATATATATATATATATATATATATATATATATATATATATATATATATGTATATATATAATATCTCATCCTGCTTTGTGGCAGGGCTTGCTGCATGGAGTAAGTACAGATGTCCTTCAAGAATACAACTGCAGTCATAACATATGGGTTGTCCTGCCTCAGGCAGCCCTCGGTCGGCCGGATTCCAAAGTCTGGGTCCGACGTCGGCTGATGTCGCATTTCTCTCCGACGTCAGAGTGGCTGGAGTACATAAGCATCAGCCGATGCCATCTTCTTCCGTCTTTCTTGCCGCGCGGTGCCCGAAGCAGAAGCAGTTCGCAAGTGCCGGTCGGTCAGCTCCTGTATTCTTCAAATCCGAAGTCAACAAAAAGCTAAGTACCCCATTGGGGACCTTTTTTGCCTCAGCCGATGTTAGAAATTACTGAAAAAGTAAATAATTGTTTGTCTTGTGGTAAACAAATACCTCATAAGGATTCCACTCTTACTGCCTTCCTTGCCTTGGCCCAGACCACGACGTCTCGGCCTGTGCCGCCTGTGCTCGCTTCAACAAGCGCACTCTAAGGCACCGGGCGGAGTTCGCTGAAGACTTTTTCGGCGAAAAATTTGATTACACAATGCCGTCGGAACTTCCGACATCAGACTCCTAAGAAACGAAAAGACCGGGACCGACATCCTCGGCCCGCGTCTTCCTCCGACACCACGCCAAAACCTACCGCGAGTGCTCCGGTTCCCTCTGAGGCAGTTATTTCACCGCTCCGAACCGAAGACACCGCATTACCGATGCCTCCGATTCCTGAGACCACACCGACGCCAGTTAATGATTTTCCTCCGGATACTGAAACCAAGGAAATGCCCGAGACCATTGCTGTGGATAAGGTCACTCCTGCATGTGGAGCTGCTAGGCCTCCCATGTCCATCAAGGCCTACACACGTGCTAAGGCAGCCAGCAAGACCAAGCACCTTACTGCTAAAGCCTTACCTCAGCCTACTCCTGAAACACAAATCATGACTATGGCCGCAGACTTAATTTCCATGATCAGAGGCTCTCAGGCCCATCCTGAGAGAGGATCCCAGCCTCCTCCTGATAAGAGGCCCAGGGTTGAACCGTCTGACCCTCTCCCTTCAGATGAAGATTCTGAGGACTCTGTTCACTCCGACAGCCAGGAAGAGCCCTTCCAGACCTATGAGGACTCAGATGCAGAGGACTCCATCCCCTCGGCCTCCCCTCCTGAGGATATTTCTTTTGGGGAAGTTCTGCATTCCATGAGGGAACATTTCAAGTGGCAAGGCCAGGAATATTCTGATTCCAGAAAGCGCCTTCGAACCTTCCTTAAAAAGCCCCAACACAGGCCCTTAGCTATACCTCCTGTGCTTGATGTTTTGGATGATCTTTACTCTGACTCCAGTGTTACCCCTGATACTCTTCCTCCTGCTCCTGCCAAGCCTGACAGATACTATAGGGTCCCAGAAACACATTCTCATTTCTTCAGAGCCCATGCTGTTGATTTAGAAACAATTTCTCAGGGACCGAAAGGGGTTTCAGCTACCACTTCCAAAAATCCTTTGCCTTCCAACAGGGAAGCTAGGTCATTAGAGATGGGGAAAGAAGGTTTACACCTCCACTACTTTATCTATGAGAGCTCTCAATTGTCTCTTTCATATGTTTCAATATCAGGATTACCTGTTAGATGATTTACAGAAAACATTGGCCTCTCCTGAACCTTTAGATAGGAAGTCTTTGCAGGAGGCTGTACATAATTCTCAGCAAGTTAGCAATCACTTCCTACAGTGTGGATATGATGCATTGGAAGCTTCATGTAGGGCAGCTATGACAGGGGCGGTCATTCGTAGACATGCATGGTTAAAAGACCAACCTCTACCAGATCATGTTAAGGCAAAACTTCTAGATGCATCCTTGCAAAAGAACAAGCTTTTTGGTGCTAATGCTAAAGATGTGTTAAAGTCCATTGAGGAAAAAGCCAAGTCAGTTCAGACAGTCAAAGATTTCCTCCAAGTTCAGCCACCCAGATTCAGCAGGAATTGGCCTTCTAAAAACTGGTCCTTTCCTAATCCTGAAAGATTTCAAAGGGGCAAAAGCAGGCGTGGCCGAGGAAGAGGACAATACAGAGGTTCCTACAGGGGACGACAATGGCAACCAGCAAACCAAAGAAGTGACACAGGGGTTTCTCCTGCCCCACAGGGACAATCTCAATGACTTTCCTCTACTTCCGCTGACCAAGGAGCAAACAGAAGCTCCTTTGGACGGAAAATTATCTCTGTTTTCAGACAATTGGCACAGACTGACAAAGGACAAATGGATTTTGGACATTATAGACCAAGGTTACAGGTTCCACTTTCATACCTTGCCAAGAAAACAAGGCATGCCAAACCAGCCAAGCAGAGGCTATCAAGCAAATTTCTCTGCTTGCTCACATCAAAGCAATAGAAAAAGTTCCACAACAAGAACAAGGCCAGGGGTTTTATTCAAGACTGTTCCTTGTTCCAAGAAAAGAAACTCAGTGGAGACCAATATTGGATTTGTCCGCATTAAACACTTTCCTCATAGTACCAAAGTTCAAAATGCTGACTCTACAGCAACTCCTTCCCATGCTGGGCAAGGGGTCTTGGCTGATTACTCTGGACCTCAAGGAGGCATACCTGCATGTCCCTATCAGACACAGCTGCAGAAGATACCTCAGATTTCTTGCAGGGCCAGAGCATTATCAATTCTCAGCATTGCCATTTGGCTTATCTACTGCGCCCAGAGTATTCACGAAATGCCTGGCTTCAGTAATTGCTCATTGCAGGCTCCAGGGGATCCAAATTTACCCATACCTGGACGACTGCCTCATACAAGCGGACGACAAACTGATTTTGACAAAAAACTTGAATTATGTCATACAATTGCTACAGGCTCTGGGATGCACAGTCAACTTCTAAAAGTCAAGACTACAGCCATCCCAGCAAATAACCTTCTTAGGAGCCAATCTAGACACAACCTCTCAAATGGCTTACCTGACAGAAGACAAGCAAAAGAAGTTAACTCATTACTTCAAAGGTTTGGTAAAGCTCACCCAGATGACTGCAAGGAGATTCCTACAGGCCCTGGGTTACATGGCATCCTGCATTCTCCTGGTTCCATTAGCAAGACTACACATGAGAAAACTTCAATGGTACCTAAAAAGCTTATGGACTCAACACAGCAACAACCTAGAGGCAACCATACCGCTCATTCCATGCCTACAAAAGGAATTTCTATGGTGGGCCTCGGCAAGCCAGGCAAACACAGGTATGTCGTTCAAAAAGCCTCAGATAACACAGACCATGACCACAGATGCCTCAGACCTTGGATGGGGGGCGCACATGGAGGGAAGATGTATTCAAGGACAGTGGTCTCCAAAGGAAACACATCTGCATATCAACCAAAAAGAAATGCTGGCAGTAATGCATGCCATCGAGGCCTTTCGGCAACAACTTCAGCAAGGCCACCTGCTAATACGGACAGACAACACCACTGTGATGTGGTACATAAACAAGCAGGGGGGCACCCATTCTTACCCCCTTTGCAGACTGACAATGAATCTTTGGGAAAAATCACTGAGCCTAAACATACAGCTGCAATCCCAGTTTGTTCCAGGCAAAGACAATGTGCTGGCGGACAGCTTAAGCAGGAACTTCCTAGACCCCCACGAGTGGAGGTTACATCCAGAAATATTCATACGACTCACCTCAACATGGGGCAGGCCAGAAGTAGACCTATTTGCCTCCCACCTCAATCATCATCTACAAAAGTTCTGTTCAAGGACATATCATCCACAAGCATGGAAAATAGATGCTCTCTCATTCAACTGGAACTTCCTAAAAATCTATGCATTCCCACCTCTGCCACTGATGACCACAGTATTACTAAAGATCAAAGCAGAGAAGCCCAAGGGGATCCTAATAGGTCCAGACTGGCCAAGACAACACTGGTATCCACTACTACGGAGCATATGTCACAACAAAAAGTGGGCCCTTCCCCAATGACCCCAACTTTTGACTCAACACAACTTCAAGACAGTACATCCCAGCATTCAGACGCTGCAGCTAACAGCTTGGGAGATCCCATGAATAACCTCAATCTATCTCTCTCCAAGGAAGTTCAACAGATACTAACAGAAGCCAGAAGACCATCCACCAGAAAGGTTTACTCAGCAAAATGGAAGAGATTCAGCATCTGGAATACCAGCAAGGGTCATGATGTGCATCATTACTGAACATCCCACTCATTTTGGAATACTTGGCAGATATGCTACAGAATGGACTTTCATATTCTTCCATAAAAATACATACTTCAGCTATTTCAGCTAGATACAACACTGATCCACCTGTGTTTTCACATCCTTTGTTAAGGCAATTCCTTAGGGGAATCAAGAATATAAAGCCACCAAGAAAGGCTCCAGTACCAGCTTGGGACCTCAACTTTGTCCTAGAAAAACTGACTCTACCCCTCTTTGAGCCAGCAGCTTCTGTGGACTTACAATTTCTCTCATGGAAGACAGCTTTCCTGTTGGCAACTACCTCAGCAAGAAGAGTCTCGGAATTACAGGCCCTAATGGCAATACCACTGTTCATAACCTTTCACAGAGACAGGGTCTCCTTACGAACCAACCCTACCTTTCTGCAAAAAGTGGTATCTAGGGTTTCTTTAAATCAAGCAATTCACCTGCCTACCTTCTTTCCCAATCCTGAGAACAAAGGGGAAAGACTATTGCATACCTTGGACATTCACAGACAACTTCGCTACTACCTGGACAGAACCAAGACCAGTAGGAAGTCTGATCAGCTTTTTGTAGCTTACGGCCCTGGAGTACAAGGAAAAGCAATTTCCAAACAGACTATTTCAAAATGGATTGGACATTGCATCAGATTCTGTTATTCCTTCCATGGAAAGAGTGTACCAGCCAATGTCAGACCACACTCCACCAGAGCTACAGCCACCTCTACAGCATTCTTAAGAGGGGTGCCTACAAAAGACATTCTAGAAGCTGCTACATGGAGCTCCGTGCATACATTTTCCAAACACTACAACCTCCCCTTATACTCCAGATCCAGAGCAGGCTTTCTTCGGCAGTCCTGCAGGGATTGATAGCTACACCATCCTTTTCTTAGAGCATTCCACCTCCCCCAGCTAAGCTATGGTATTCTACCCATATGTTATGACTGCAGTTGCATTCTTGAAGGACATAGTACAGTTTTGTACCTACCATAAATGTAGATGTCCGATAGATATGCAACTGCAGTCGGGTTTTCCCTCCCTCCTTCCCCTCTATGCCTTGGGGTCCACTCCTCTCCCTGTTATCTTTATCTGGGGATATCTGTTATGGTGTATCTGTTTATTACTTATTTATTTGTCTGTAAACCTGTTTTTGTCTTCCAATTTGATTACAGCCTTCCTTGGAGGGCACCTGGCATCTGGGGCAAGAAACACTGAAGAAGATGGCGTCGGCTGATGCTTATGTACTCCAGCCGCTCTAACGTCGGAGAGAAATGCGACATCAGCCGACGTCGGACCCAGACTTTGGAATCCGGCCGACAGAGGGCTGCCTGAGGCAGGACAACCCATATGTTATGACTGCAGTTGCATATCTATCGGACATCTACATTTATGGTAGGTACAAAACTGTACTTTTGCTTTACTGTTGAAACTTTGGCCAGTAAGAAAAATGGAATGTTACAGTAAAAGTATGTGTTTTCAGAGTTAACTCTCTCTGTAGTTCTTCATGGAGAAAGAATAAAATATGTGGTTTTCTAGTAATGTGTCTGAGAAGGATGAAAAAAAGGTCAGCATTCAGGAAACGCATGTTAATGAGGGCTCACTAGGAAAAGTAAGAAGAAAAGAAAAATGTGTAGAATTTCTCTTTAATGAGGACCAATTTGAAAAGGTAATAAGAAAAGAAAGTCAGCATTAAATGAATGTGTAGAAGTATACTTTGGTGAATACCACAGTGTTTACACCCACGTAGGTGGAGGAGGTGGGAAAATGCAGAGGTGAAAGCCTGATCAGACAAGAAGGAAGAAAAATAGGAGGAGGAACAGTTCTGTCACTGTTAGTGTTTTCATTCTGAGACCCTGGTAATGCATTATGTAACTCAAAATATTTTTAAGTAAGCAAGCAAACCAACAAATAATTTGACAATGAGTGCCTTTGATGAAAGCATGCAGAAAATGAATCAAATTGATGAAAGAAAGCTGGGATGTATCAAATGTGTGAAAACAAAATGCATCTTCACTTTGGTGCATCCTCCTCTTGTGTTTAATTACTTTAAACAGCTGTCATGGTGTAGTGGTTAACTGTTGTGACTCTACTGTACAAGGTCCTGGGTTCAAGACCTGCAAGGGCTGTTTATTTTGGGGGTTGGGACGGTGGCCTAATGGTTAAGGTGTTTGCCTTACAAACACAAGGTGCAGGGTTTGAGTCTCACAAGGGATAATTGACCGGCTTACAATGGCTCGCAAGGGCAGTTAGCCTAGTACTAACCTATGAACCTCTCTTGTACTAACCTAACCTATGAACCTCTTCCTTCTTGAACAAAAAATATTTGTTTTGTCTTTCGGCTTTTCCCGGTTAGGGGTCGCCACAACGGAACTCCGGTCCGCTAATGATTGGCAGTAGATTTTTACGTGCCGAGTTGCCAGCTCTGATGCACAACCTTCAACGAAGGTACGCCTATTTACGCAAGTCTCCACACAGAAGACGCTCTAGCTGAAAATCGAACAGGACAACAAAAAATAGTAATAAATTCAAAAAGCAGTCCAAGTAGAACACAGAAACAGCAAAGCAGACCAAGACTGAGTATAACCATAAAAATGCAGTAAGCAGATGTATAAAAACGTAGAACTGTTTAATAAAAACAGAAGACATAAACAGGTAAGCACTTTCACCAACAAGGCTTCTTCAGGCCATACACAGAGTAAAAACAGCCAGTTTAAGAACTGTGTTGCCCAAGTGCAATTAATTAAACAATCAAAGAATCAAAGCTGCTTGGGACCATTTAAAGTGCTAACAACTAAAAATAATACATCACTTCATAAAAAATATATGTGCAAACATATGTAAAAGAAATTAAAAAAATAAATATATACTGATTAGTTAATGCTCAGAGCTCTAGTTTTAAGAACAGGTTTTAAGGGGACTTTGTCATTAAGACCAAGTCCACAGTCTGCTATAAGCCTAATAATCCATCTAGTCTCTCTCCCCTCAGTATAATTCCTAACATCTCCACCATGGGGATTGGGTTTAATCACCTCAGTGACTAAAAATTTAAATATATGCTCAGAACCTGATTGTAGAGCTTGTTTAGACACTCTTACCTGACTTAACTCTGATGTGATGTAAGTGCTCCCTTATTCTATCTTTAAACATTCTGTTGGTTTTACCAACATAATATGACCAACAATATACACAGTAAGCTAGGTGTACAACATGTTCCATCTGATAAGTGGCTACTGCATTCAGTTTATACTTTTGTTTTAGTCATAGGGCATACAAAACATCCACTGCTGTCTATATAGCCACAGTAATTATAACAGTTACAAGGGGTAGTGCAACAAACAGTATCCATAGTCTCTGTATTGGTGGAACCCTTAGGATAGCATAGCATCCTTCTCAAATTCAATTTATTCTTGTAAACAAAACCGGAAGTGTCCCCTACAAATCTGTTTGATGTCGGGGTCAACAGTTAGGATACCCCAGTTCTTATTAATAATTCCTGTGATCTCATCAACATCATGTGTATAAAACAATGGAACCTTAATCTGATGGTTTAATTCCTTCCTGACAGTACTGCATGCATCCATCTCATAGTCAGAAAAATATGGACGTGCTGCATCTGTCATCAGCATAGGTATTCCATTCATCCCTTTACGGATTTCAGAGTTGTTATAGCCTATAGAGGAAGTAATTAAGACAGATTAAGGTCCCATTGTTTTATACACAGAATGCTGATGAAATCAGAGGAGTTGTTAATAAGAATTGGGGTATCCTAACTGTTGACCCTGACATCAAACAGATTGTAGGGGACACTCCCAGTTTTGACTAAAGCCTCAGTTCAAACTGAAGAAAAACAACCCCAAAGCATGATGCTGCCACCACCATGCTTCACCATGGGGATGGTGTTTTTTTGGTGATGCGAAGTGTTGTTTTTGCACCAAACGTACCTTTTGGAGTTGTGACCAAAAATTTCAACCTTAATCTAATTAGACCATAACACATTTTTCCACATGCTTTTGGAAGACTTGATGTATTGTTCTGCAAATTTTAGCCGGGCCTGGGTGTTTTTCTGTGTAAGAAAAAGCTTCTGTCTTGCAACCCTACCCCATAGTCCAGACATATGGAGAATACAGGAGGTTGCTGTCACATGTAGTACACAATCAGTACTTGCCAGTAATTCCTGCAGCTCCTTCAGTGTGGCTGTAGGTCTCTTTGCAGCCTCCCTGACCAGTTTTAATCTCATCTTTCCATCAATTTTGGAGGGACGTTCAGTTCTTTGCAATGTCACTGTTGTCCCATATATTCTTCACTTTTTGATGACTGTCTTCACTGTGTTTCATGGTATATCCAATGCTGTGGAAATGTTTTTGTACCCTTCTCCTGACTGATACCTTTCAACAATGAGATCCCTTTGATGCTTTGTAAGCTCTCTGCAAACCATGGCTTATGCTGTAGCAGACAACTGAGTAAATGTCAGGAAAATCCTACTAGGACAGCTGAACTTTATTTGCGGTTAATCAGAGTCTCTCTAATTGATGGCAGGTGTGTACCTAAAAAGAACTGAATGTTGTAATTAAATCAAAAGGTGCTTCAGCAAAGGATTAGTTTAAGGGTGTGCATACTTATGCAACCAGCTTATTGTACGTTTTTTTTTTTTTTGTTTGTTTTTTTCCCCTAACAGATTTGTTTATTTTTCAATTGAATTGTACAGGTTCTAGGTCACATTAAAAGTGGGAAAAGTTTTGAAATGATTTATTGTGGTCTAATTTTTTTATAGCACGAAAACTTAGCATTTTAGCAGGGGTGTGTATACTTTTTATATCCACTGGTTATGTTGTAACGTGAGTAGTTGTATGAACACACACAAGTGGTATCTAAACATCAGTTGAAGGTGGGCATTGTATTGTATTAGTTTGTATCATGAAAGCAGATATATTTTGCCCCCCCTTTTCTTAATTTGCAGACACTTTTATGCACACTTTTACATATCCATTTTGACATTCCTCATGCAAGACTCCAAGTTGATTTTCATTGGCTGCTGACCTAGGGTATAATAATTCCTCTTTCTAACCCCACCCATTTATGTAATCAGCTTCAGCCCAAATCCAGCTAATAATGTTATCTTACTCATATTTTATAGGATCATAGGAAGTTGCTAGGCTATTGGCCATGAGGCCCTTACAAGCCTAGCCAAGAATTTAGCCCATGTCCTGACAAGTCAGCACCTGATGCCCTTGTCTAGCAGAGACATGGGTGGAATCCCAGGTGTGTATTTTCTGTTCCTCATCCAGTTGTCCATGTTGTGCTTAAAAAGGGTTAATGAGGTATTCTGCTTGACGTGGAAAGGGAGTCTATTCCAGGGAATGTGGAGTCTCTGGGACAGAAATCTGTCAAGCCAACAAGTCTTATTGATGTCACAGACCAGATTAAGGTTGCATGCGTGGGTTACTCGAGTGGAGCTTGACTTGCAGATATGCAGTGGTCCCATCAAGGAGTGGTCTGAGATTGTTTTGTATACCAGAGGTCACCTGTAAGTAGTCTGTATGAGTCTGAGTAGAAGGACAGGTCTTTTAGCCTGTTTGTGCAGGGTACATGTTTGAGGCCCTGGATCCTCCTGGTTTGGAACTTCTGTGGTCTTTCCAGCTGCTACATGTGCTTTGTGAGGTACACACCGATAGGGGCATTGTACTCAATGGGTCTCATAAGGGAAGAATACAGGACTGTTATGACCTCATTGTCCCTGGATGAGATACCCTTACGAATGAGGTTGGCCATGTAGAAAGCTTTCCGTACAAGGGAGACAATATGGTGGTCAAAAGTCAGTTTGCTGTCAACCGGGATGCTCAAGTCCCTCACGACTGATTTATAGTCCTTTAATTGTATCTTTTATATTTACTTCCTTTATTTTTTAACAACATTCCAAACATTATTATGCAATTACTTTAATCAGCATACAAACCCAATCCTCGTGTATGGTGCCTCTCATCTTCTGATGGTCAGCAGCTTTATCCACTACATAACAAAATTCTCCTTACTGCTACTGTGATTTTCATGAAAACAACAAACTATAAACTGTTGCTTTAAATATACACTTGCTTTGCTTCAATTAGTGTCATGTGACAAGGAAGCTATTTAAGTGCAAATTTTGAATTGTTCTGGTTTTATCTGAAGAAGTCTGTATGCTTTTAGATGAAAGTGCTTATTTGTTTTAATACACAGTTCATCATACTTGGTTGTGTATTGTCTGGCAGAGTTTCCAGTAAGTTTTTTTACTTTCATTTTCACACTACTCTGCCAGCCAGGGGTGTAGCTAGGATTTTCAAATTTGTACTCACAGCTCTCAAACTGCTACCGCCCTCCCCAGCCAAGCTATGGCCATTCTCGTAATTCACGGTTCGCTCTTTTAATGTCGAGGAAGAGGCATTCGCTGTAATGCCTCTTCAGTAATATAATATAGATGCACTCAAACTCGGTTCCTTGAATTGAAAATGAACCTGAAAGTCAGTTATTTGAAAAATGCAGCATGGTAGTTGGGGTAGAGGAGTCATGCTTTTGTTTTCTGTAACTAAGGTACAGGTTTTGAGCTTGAGTAAATTACTAACCACCTGCTACCCCTAACTAGGGTGTTTCATTCACACACACACCCCTACCTACCTCTTAGTGTAAGAAATATGGACAAAGCCTAAAATAAACAGGGACAGATATTAAATAATGCTCATGTGAACTTAGAAAGTTGCTAGAATAACAGGATTTGTGCTAGTGTGAGAAAGTTGCTAGAATAACAGGATTTGTGCTAGTATTAATTTTTCTAAAGGACATGAAGTCTGAAATTCAAATGTCTGTCATTATTTAGCAACTTCAGCCTTCAATGATTTTCTAGAAAATCACAAAATTTAGGAGTAACAGACAGAAAATACGGGGCAAAAATCTGGACATTCTGCAAAATTTGGACAGTTGAGAGGTATGCCACCTACCTAACTACCTTTCTCTCTCTCTCTCTCACACACACACCTCTCAACCTCTTAGACCAACAAACCCATAAATAAAACTGAGGCAAAGGCCCAAAAATAAGGACATTTTTTTTTTTTAATATTGCTCTTATAAACTTAGAAAGATAATAGAATAGTAGTAGGTCTTGCATTAGTATGAATTTTCTGAAGGGTATGAAATCTGAAACTCAAATGTCTGCCATTACTTTCTAACTTCAGTCTTTAATGATTTGCCACTAATTTGCCAGAAAAACGCAATTTTATGAAAAACGGACCAAAAATGTGATGCAAAAATATAAAATTGCCAGACAATACAGCTGGAAACCTGTCAAAGAAGGGACACAATTTTAATATGAGCAATGTTAACTTGAGCAGCTGACAAAATTAGAGAATCTGCATGCATTTCTGAAATAAAAGTAATCTATAACTCTGATCATTACAGTTATTTATAATTGTAAACCCTCCACGTTTTCTTCCAAAATTGCTATTTTGCAGAGGGATTATTAGGGGGAGAGCAACATTTTGAGCCAAAATTGGGGACAGTTGAGATGTCTGGATATTCCTAATTCTGTAAAGCGATTTATTTGCACGTACCTCTCAACCTCTTAATGCAGGAAATCTGGACAAGGCCAAATATATTGGGGGAACATACAAACAGTACTAAAAATTGATTTTGTATAAACTTAAGACAGTTGATAGAATAACAGGTCTTGCTTTAGCTTGCATTTTTGTGAAGGTTATGACGTCTGAAACTTAATGTCTGTGATTATTTAGTGACTTTATTCCTAAAGGATTTGCCAGAAAGGTTTTATTTTGCATTTTACAGCACGAACACCAATAAATAGCTGCTAAACAAAGCAATGCAGTCTCACAATGAAACTAGACTTAGCATTAAAACTTCTCTGCCCTTGAAACTCACATTCATTGAAACAGCATTGAAACCCACATTCAAAGAAAATACATTTTGTCAGTGGCATATAAAGATTAACTTTGGGCTGTTTTCAAATCATAGGCCCCTTGCACATGAAAAATACACGTGCTCTTTGATACACCTCCCTGATTGCATTAAATTATATTCCTTGTACAATACAGCATAGTTGTTAGAGAGCGTTTTAAATTTATTGTTTTGAACATTTTTCCAGTAAACAGTGAAACAAAATGCATGCACCAATAATGACAAAACAGCCCAATTCAGAAAATTTCCATCATAAAAGTCTACTCAAACTTCTACAGTCCACCAGTATCAGTAAATATGCACAATCTCTGAACTAGTAAAAGCCATCTACATAATTCCACATTAAAAAAATCTGTAACTACTGAAGAGGCTGCTGCTAGCAAACTTTATATTTCATTGTTTCATCTACAAATAAAGTGCCTGTTGCCCTTGTGGAATAAATTGCCTATGTTGCATTAAAAAAATGATACGCTAGTAATATTGCAATAGGGAATGGATGGCAAATTGATAACAGGTTCATAGTTACTACTAGATATCTTTGCCAAAAAGGACTACATCATCCACCCCACTTTACAGCACAGTACAGTATCAGCAATGCATCTCGTTCACCCGATTGCCCCAACGATAATCCATTCACACACACACTCCATTGCTTACCTGATAATCTTGTTCACCCGAATGCCCCAATGATAATCCATTCACACACACACACTCCATTGCTTACCTGATAATCTCGTTCACCCGATTGTCCCAACGATAATCCATTTGCGCACATTTCCCGCTCGCAGCCTCGATTGTCCCAACGATAATCCATTTGCGCACATTTCCCGCTCGCAGCCAGCCGGACATGACAGCGATAATCCATTGCCCCTGCTATATTTTTCCTGCTTGCAGTCAGCCGGACATGACGTGATGTGAGCTCAGCTCTATGTTTCTGGCGCCCAGCACCCGGATGTGATGTGAGCTCAGCTCTATGGTTCTGGTGCCCAGCATCCTTAAAGGAGCAACGCTGCTTAAAAAGCTACCCCCTCTTCTAAAGAAATTGTACTGAAATCAGTACAGTGCGTATGCCTCCCACCGTTCCTGCTGCCAGCCTAATCTCAGCAGTTACAATGTTTAACATACCTTCCCATTACATGCTCCATGAAACCATTTACTAATTTTATCTCTAGTATAAATTCTGTTTTGTTTGTCTCACCATCTTAATTCCCTCATTCTCTCAAATATCGCCACCCCCCCCCCCGCCCCAAACCAACTATTTATGTAGTCCCTTCCTCCCTTTAACAGTTTTTTGCACATTTTCATTGGGTTCCTTTCCTCCTGAATTTCCATTTCAAAGCAACCTTTCCATCTTTTCTTAAACTTGCTCAATTCTCTCTCACTTCTTCTTGTCTTAACATAATAAGTTTTTCCATTTCTTCCTCCTTGGAATGTCTGGCCTCATCCAGTGCCTTATTATTACTCTCTTTCCTGTGGTTATAATGAGCCCTATTTCCTAGTTTATCCTCAGCAGTTTACTCTCGTATTCCAATAGAAATAACTCCTTTATCTAAAACCACCTCCCTATAGCCTCTGTTCTTCAACAGACCTCTTATTACTGTTTTATATTCCCCTAGTCCCCCTCCCCCCAACATCTCTCTGATACCCTGGAGCATCTTAGCTAATCTGGATGGGTTGCAAAAATAATCATGCAAGCATTTCCAGGCAAGCATTTTGAATATACATATTTTTGTTATATACATTGTGTGTTGTCAGTGGCACAAGAGTTGGCATACTTGCCTTTGGTGCAGAAGCTGTGGGTTCTGTTCCCACACCAGGTAGATTGATAGCCAACACTGCAGTGCAGTATAAGGGGAGTGCTGTAGTCTTGAATGTGCCATTCTTCAGATAAGATGTTAAAACAGAAGCCCTGTCTGCTAGAGATGGCGATGTCTGATGGGTATAAAAGATCCCATGGCACCTGTCGAAAAAAGCAGGGGAAAATGTTTTTCCTGTTATACTATTGCAGTCATCACATTTGGGTTATCCCTGCCAAGGTAGTCCTCTGCCAGCCCGAATACCAGAGGCTTAGAATTTTTGTGTTGGCTGCTGTCACTTCAGGATTGACGTCAGTAGTATAAAGTAATGCAGCCGACGCCATTACATTAGTCTTTCTTGCCATGGAGCCCGAAGCAGAAGCAGTTTGCACGAGTGCCAGTCAGCCGCTATCTGAGTTTCGTCTTCCGAATTGAAGTTGAAGTCTTCAAAAGCTAAGTACCCCACTGGGGATCCTTTTTTTCTTGCAGTAACCAATGCCAGAAAAAGTTAACAATTGTCTCGCCTGTTGAAAGCAAATACCACACCGAGACTTTCATTCTTACTGCATCACTTGCTTAGGCCCAGACCACAACGTCCCCCGCTGTCACTTCTGTGCTTTGTTCAATGCCAGAACTATACGTCGTCGGGCCCTTATTGTAACTAGATATTTTCGCTTACAGTCCTCGAATTCCGATATGGCTTCGGTAAGCCATCCGACAGCAGATCGATCTTCTGAAAAAACGTAAAGATAAATACAGAGACGGATCGCACAGGTCCAAACCTACGGATGATGCTCCCGTTAAGCTAGTCATCAGTTCTCCAATCCTCAGTGAGATGCTTTTGCAGCCCCTGATGCTCGCTTCTGTGGATTCACAGACCACTACCGAGACCCTTTCCGAGTCCGGTATGCCGCAAAACTCTTCTTCAACTAAGGATCCTGCAGTCATCTCGACCTTGGATGGGTCCAGAGCCACTGAGCAGGCACCGGCTTTTGAGGAAGTCCTTTGCATTTCCGATTCTCGACACAAACAGGCGACTTCTTTCGTGGCTACTGTTCTTTCAAAAACTACCAAGTTTCTTAGGCCCAGGTTACGAACCACACCCAAGAAACCGACGACCCACTCTCAGGCACCTGCTTCCTTGCCTCAGTCTCAAATGCTTAAAGTGGCGGAAGACCTTATCATGCTGATCAGGAAAGCTAAGCTACCCCTTCCAAAAGAAAAAGAGATCTGTCCCCTGTAGTTTTGTCTGAACAGGAGTCCGATGACTCTGATGCATCTGAGTATGAGGATTCTGATGCAGAGAATTCCATTCCTTCAGCCTCTCCCCCAGAGGATTTTTCCTTTGGGAAACCCTTCACACCTTAAGGGAGCATTTCCAGTGGGAAAGTCAGGACCTACCCACAGTCTAAAAAGAGACTCAGGGAATTCTTAGATCTTCCACAGCACAGTCCCCTGGCCATCCTCCTAGTCCTGAATGTTGTGGAGGATGTTTCCTGGAATCCAGCTCGACTCCTGATACCCTCCCTCCTGCACCCAGAAAACCAGACTGGTGTTAGAGTCCCTGACTCACACAAATGTCTTTTTAAAATCCTACTGCTGACCCTGAGGTAATTTCTCAAGGGCCTAAAGGAATTAAAGCAACCTCTGCTAAGAATCTCACCCCCTCAGATAGGGATTCCTGAGCACTAAACAGATGGGGTAAAAAAGTATACAGCTCGGTTACGCTTGCTAATCAGAGCACTAAATTGTCAGTTCCATATGCTAAAATTTCAGCAACATGTCCTGGGACTCCTCAAACAAAAAATGTCTTCCTTTCCTGCTTGTGCAGAATCTAAAGAGTTACAAGAGTTAATGCAGTCTCCAAGTCAAGTAACTAAACACACCTTGCACTGTGGTTTTGATGCCCTAGAAGCTTCTTGCAGGGCAGCAGTCACCGGTTCTGTCCTTAGAAGGCAGGCACGGCTTAAGGAACAGCCCTTGCCAGACCATGTTAAATCTAAATTGTTGGATACCCCCTTGCACAAAGACAACTTATTTGGCACTAAGGCAGAATAGGCCTTAAAAAGGATGGAGGAAAAAGCAAAATCTATGCAGACAGTTAAGGATTTCTTACAGGTCCAGCCACCCAGGTTCAGCAGGCATTGTCCCTCCAAGCACTGGTCCTTTCCTGCTCCCTCCAGGTCAGTTCAGCCCAGACCCTGGGGAACCAGAACCCCAGACAGCAGCCACAGGGAATGCAGATATCTAAGCAGTGGACCACCTCCACTTCCAAACCAGGGAGTTCTAAGCCCACCCCCCCTTATGGTAAGAACTTGCAATGACTCTCCTCTCCCTCCCTCTGCCCACCTCCACTTGCCACTAGGAGGAAAACTCTCCTTTCATGCAAACACCTGGGCCACCATTACCAACTACTGCTGGGTTCTCAACATAGTGTCCCAGGGATACAAATTTTCTTTCCACACCCTTACAGCTCCAAAAGGGTTCCCAGAGCTGCCTCAAAACCAGTGAGCAGAAGCCCAAAAGCAAGTCCTTTCCCTGCTCTCCGTGAGGGCAGTAGAGCACGTTCCTGCAGAAGAGAAGGGCCAAGGTTTCTACTCCAGACTTTTTCTGGTACCTAGGAAAGAGAGCACTTGGCGTCCCATCCTCGATCTATCCATTCTAAACACCTTCCTGGTGATCCCAAAATTCAAAATGCTCACCCTCCAGCGGCTGCTACCCATGCTGTCCGAGGATGCTTGGCTAGCCACCATTGACCTAAAGGATGCCTACCTCCACATTTCTATCAGGGAATTGTGCAGGAAATGTCTCCGTTTTAGTGCAGGATCTCAGCACTTTCAGTTCTCTTCGCTTCCTTTTGGCTTATCTATTGCTCCCAGAGTTTTCACAAAATGTCTGTCTCCGGGCATTGCCTTTTGCAGACAAAGGAATAAACAGATTTACCCATACTTAGACGACTGCCTAATTTAGGCAGACAGCCAGGGAAAAGCTGCTCAAGCACATGGCCTTTGTCAAGTCCCTACTAATCACTGTAGGGTACACAATCAACGAAAATAAATCCAAACAGATACCCACCCAAAGGATTATATTCCTGGGAGCAGGCCTGGACACAGCATCCCAGATTGCATTCCTTGTACCCGAAAAGCAAACCTTCCTGACAGCCTACTTCTCTCAACTAGCCACCATACCCCAAGTATCTTCAAGGAAGATCCTGCAAGCTGTGGGGTTCATGGCATCTTGCATTCTACTCCTTCCATATGCCAGACTGCATATGAGGAAACGTCAATGGTACCTAAAAAGCCTTTGGTGTCAACACTCAAGACCTGGAGACTCTTATATCTGTAATACCTTGCCTCAGAAAACATTTTCTTTGGTGGGCAACAGCATGCTCCCTCAACAAAGGACGACCTTTCTCACCACCCCACACCGCCGATACCCTCACCACAGATGCATCAGATTATGCCTGGGGTGCACACCTGCATGGCAGGTGCATACAGGGTCAATGGAGCCCACAGCAAATCCATCTGCACATCAGCCAAAAGGAGATGATCGCTGTCCAGTACGCCTTGATAGCTTTCAAGCCCCTTCTCTCCCCAGGGGCTCTCCTGATCAAAACAGACAACACAGCTGTGATGTGGTATATCAAACAACCAGGGAGGGACTCAGTCCTACCCTTTATGCAGGCTGGCCATGACCCTTTGGCACACAGCCTCTGCCATGCAACTCCACCTGTTAGCACAATTCCTACCGGATTCTCTCAACTCTCTGGTGGACCACTTCAGCAGAAATCTTCTGGACCTACACAAGTGGCAGCTCAACAGAAGAACCTTTGCCCTAATAACTCCGAAGTGGGGCACCCCCGAAGGTCGACCTGTTTGCCTCCCACACTAACCATCAGCTCAGGAATTTCTGCACCAGGGAGCATCACTGGATGGCTTGGAAACTGGATGCCCTGTCCTTCCCCTGGGTCAGTCTATCAGTCTGTGCCTTTCCACCACTACCTCTCATCACCAGGGTACTGCTCAAACTAAAGGAGGAAAAACCAAGGACAATTCTTATAGCTCCAGACTGGCCTATCCCCTCTGCCACCTTGGCATCTCCTAAGATTCCAAACCTCCTGATGCAGAGGGAAGGGGAATTCATGCATTCCCAATTGCAGACACTTAATTTTGCAGCTTGGCTTATTCCCTAACCCCAGATCAGTCTGCCAACCTCAGCAATCAGGTTCTAGATGTTATGTGAGGCCAGATGCCCTAGCACTAGGAAGTGTTATGCTGACAAATGAAAAAGATGTCCTTCAAGGATGCAGCTGCAGTCATAACATATGGGTTGTCCTGCCTCAGGCAGCCCTTCGGTCGGCCGGATTCCAAAGTCTGGGTCTGGCCTCGGCTGATGTCGCACTTCACCCGACGTCAGAGTGTCTGGGGTATAAAAGCATCAGCCGGCGCCATTTTCCTCAGTCTTTCTTGCCGCGTGGTGCCCGAAGCAGAAGCTGTTCTCAAGTGCCGGTCGGTCAGATCCAGAGATTTCAGCTACCGAAGACTTCGAAAAAAGCTAAGTACCCCGTTGGGGACTCTTTCTTGCCTCAGAAGATGTCAGACAAAGTAAATAATTGTTTAACTTGTGGGAAACAAATACCTCATAAGGATTTCCATTCTTACTGCCTTCCTTGCTTAGGCCCAGACCACGACGTATCAGCTTGTTTAGCCTGTGCCTCCTTCAACCGACGGACTCTTAGACGTCGGTCGGAGTTTGCAGAGGAGTTTTTTGGAACCGATTTTGCTTATAAAATGCCGTCGGAGACTCCGACTACATATGGTCAAAAAGCAAGGAAAAGGACCGACACTCGCGGCCCGCGGTTTCGGCTGAAACCACGGCTAGGCCTACCGCGAGTGTCTCGGTTTCGGCTGAAACAGAGTCCATGGCTATTCCTACTACCGAAACCATTCCTCCGACCACCGAGGCCAGAGAGGCCCCGGCTGAGTCGGCTTCAGAACTCCCTACCGAAGCTAGTGTTCAGGATTTGTCCAACACCATACCTTTGGACATTTCTACCCCTGCACGTGGGGCAGCTAGGCCCCCAGCTTCTATGTCTATTAAGGCCTTCTCCAGGGCTAAAGCTGCCAAACTTTCAAAAGCTTTGCCTGCCAAATCTACATCCCAGAGGCCTTCCTCTAGTTCTCAGATCCTCAGTCTTGCTGAGGACCTTATCTCCTTAATTAGGGGTTCCCAACCTCACCCAGACAGGGCCTCCCAACCTCCTCCAGACAAAAGGCCCAGGACTGACCCCTCTGAACCTCACTCCTCAGATTACTCCACGGATGGATCTGATTTGTCAGACCACCAGGAACGGGCCTACTCGCCTTATGAGGATTCAGATGCAGAAGAATCTATCCCTTCAGCCTCCCCTCCCCCCCTGAAGAATTTTCCTTTGGGGAGACTTTACACTCCATGAGAGAACACTTTCAATGGCAGGGTCAGGATTTCTCTGATTCCAGAAAGACTAAGGACCTTTTTGCATTTGCCCCAGCATAGGCCCTTAGCTATACCTCTGGTTCTAACTGTAATTGATGATGTGTACAATGATGTCAGTACTGCTCCTGATTCACTTCCTCCGGCCCCCGCCAAACCTGACAGATATTACAGGGTCCCGGATTCTCACTTCCACCTGTATAAAGCCCATGCTGCAGACCCAGAAACTATTTTTCAGGGCCCTAAAGGGGTTGCAGCCGCTACTGCCAAAAATCCCCTACCCTCTGAAAGAGAGTCTAGAGCATTAGAGAGATGGGAAAAAAAGGTTTATACATCTGCTGCTCTTTCTGCCAGGGCATTAAACTGTCAATTCCATATGATACAGTACCAAGAATTTTTGTTAGATCAGCTAAATAAGAAACTTTCTTCACCTGAACCCTTAGACCGTAAATCCCTTCAGGATTTGGTACACAACTCACAACAGGTCAGTAATCATTTCTTAAAATGTGGCTATGATGCACTAGAGGCTTCATTTAGATCAGCTATGACTGGGGCAGTAATTCGTAGGCATGCCTGGCTGAAGGAGCAATCTTTGCCAGACCATGTAAAGGCTAAACTCCTCGATGCTCCAATGGAGAAACAGCATTTATTTGGCTCCCCTGCACAGGCGATTCTAAAGAAGGTTGAAGAAAAAGCAAAATCTGTGCAAACAGTTAAAGATTTCCTGCAAGTTCAACCTCCGAGGTTCAGTAGAAACTGGCCTACGAAGAATTGGTCCTTTCCAGACTCCTCCAGAGCACAGAGAGGCAGAAACAGGCGCCCTAGAGGCAGAGGTCAATCCAAGGGCCCCTACATAGGCCGTCGGTGGCAGCCTGCCAACCAGAGGAGTAGTGCAACAGCTACAACTACTACAGGACAGACACAATGACTTGACTCTGATTCCGCCTACCAGGGATCAACTGGAAGCACCCTTGGGAGGAAAGCTGGCTTTATTCTCGAAAAACTGGCATTGCATTACAAAGGATACATGGACATTGCAAATAATAGACAAAGGATACAGGTTTCACTTCCATACTTTGCCAAAAAGAGGCGGAATGCCAAACCTTCCACCAAACCAGAAGGCAGAGGCTTTAAGACAAATCAGCAAGTTACTTCAGATGAAAGCTATAGAAAGGGTACCATCTACAGAACAAGGCCAAGGATTTTACTCCAGACTATTCCTTGTGCCAAGAAAAGAAAACCAATGGAGGCCTATACTCGACCTGTCCGCACTGAACACTTATCTCATTGTGCCAAAATTCAAAATGCTGACCCTACAGCAACTTCTTCCCATGTTGGGCAAGGAGTCTTGGCTGGTGACTCTAGATCTCAAGGAGGCATACCTGCACGTCCCTATCCGACCAGATTGCAGAAGGCACCTCAGATTTCTTGCAGGATTAGAGCATTATCAATTCTCAGCATTGCCCTTTGGCTTATCTACTGCGCCCAGAGTATTCACGAAATGCCTGGCATCAGTAATTGCACACTGCAGACTTCAGGGAATTCAAATTTATCCATACCTGGACGACTGCCTAATACAAGCGGACAACAAGAAAAAATTGTTAAAGGACTTGGCCTATGCCATACACCTGCTACAAACCTTGGGATACACAGTCAACATCCAAAAGTCAAGACTAGTACCATCCCAAAGGATAACCTTTTTGGGTGCAGATCTGGACACAATCACTCAGATGGCTTTTCTCACAGAAGAAAAACAAAAACAACTTCCAGATTACTTCATGACTCTGACAAGACAGACTCCGCTTACTGCAAGGAAAGTCCTGCAGGCCCTGGGTTACATGGCATCTTGCATAATTTTAATTCCACAGGCCAGGTTGCATATGAGGAAATTACAATGGTACCTAAGGAATGTATGGTCTCAACACAGTCACAGTCTAGAAACCATGATTCAAATCATTCCATGCCTTCAAAAGGAATTCCTGTGGTGGGCTCAGGCCTGCCAGTCCAACACAGGGTTGCCTTTCAACAAACCAAAAACAAGGCAGACCATCACCACGGATGCCTCAGACCGAGGATGGGGAGCACACATGGAGGACAAACGTATCCAAGGCCTATGGCCTCAAGGGCAGCTAAGCATGCACATAAACCAAAAGGAAATGCTGGCAGTAAGGCATGCAATCGAGGCATTCAGACCCTTCCTCCAGCAAGGGCATCTCTTAATACGGACAGACAACACCACGGTCATGTGGTACATAAACAGGGAGGCGCACATTCCTACCCTCTATGCCGGATGGCTATGAATCTGTGGAACCTATGCCTGAATCTCAATATCCAGCTGCAGGCCAAATTCGTACCAGGAAAAGAGAATACTCTAGCAGACAGCTTAAGCAGAACTACCATGGATGCACACGAATGGATGCTGCATCCAGACATCTTCAAACTCACAAGAAATGGGGAATCCCAGAGATAGATCTTTTCGCCTCCCCACTCAACCACCAACTGAAGAAATTCTGCTCAAGGACATACCACCCACAAGCCTGGAGGGTGGACTCTCTCTCTTTCAGCTGGAATGCCCTAACAGTATATGCCTTTCCACCTCTCCCATTGATGTACAAGGTTCTACTGAAGATCAGGGAGGAACAGCCAAAAGTCATACTAATAGCTCCGGACTGGCCAAGACAACATTGGTACCAGCTATTGAGAAGCATGTCTCAGGCAAACTCATGGCCTCTTCCCCTATGGCCTCCTCTTCTAACGCAGAACAATTTCAAGACC
Organism: Protopterus annectens; assembly: GCF_019279795.1. Taxonomy (NCBI): domain Eukaryota; kingdom Metazoa; phylum Chordata; order Ceratodontiformes; family Protopteridae; genus Protopterus; species Protopterus annectens. The sequence goes on along the minus strand of NC_056726.1, from coordinate 995,360,255 downwards.
CTGCATCCCAACTTGAAAACATTGCAGCTAACTGCCTGGAAGATTCCTTAAAGCCCAACCAAACAGTTTTATCTCGGAGGGTGAAGGACATTATTCTGGAGGCTCGCAGACCTTCCAATAGAAAGACGTACTCAGCTAAATGGAAGAGATTTCTCATTTGGAGCGCATCAAAGAGCACAGATGTCAGTGGCAAACCTAGCACACATCCTAGAATACCTAGCAGAATTGTTCCACAATGGCCTGTCTTATTCATCCATTAAGATTCATGCTTCAGCAATCTCAGCAGAATACAATATGGATCCACCTATCTTCTCACACCCTCTTCTCAGACAATTTTTGAGAGGGATCAAAAATGTTAAATCTCCAAGAAGACCCCCCTTACCTGCATGGGATCTCAATTTTGTGCTGGAAAAACTGACACTACCTCTTTTTGAACCGGCAGCTTCAGCAGACCTCCAGTTTTTATTTTGGAAAACTGCATTCCTTCTGGCAATCACTTCAGCAAGAAGAGTATCTGAGTTACAGGCATTAATGGCAGTGCAGCCTTTTCTTATTTTTCACCAGGATAGAGTGTCACTGAGAACCAATCCTACTTTCATGCCAAAGGTGGTATCTAGGGTATCCTTGAACCAAGCTATTCACTTGCCTACGTTCTTCCCTAACCCACAGAACAAAGGGGAAAAACTTTTGCACACCTTGGATATACACAGACAACTACGCTACTATTTGGACAGAATTAAAACTAACAGAAAAACTGACCAGCTTTTTGTAGCATATGCAACTGGGGTGCAAGGAAAAGCAATTTCCAAACAGACAATTTCAAAATGGATAGGAAATTGCATTGCTTTTGCTACTCCTTTCATGGAAAGACAGTTCCTGAAAATATCAGGCCTCACTCCACAAGGGCCACAGCCACCACTACAGCTTTCCTACGAGGGGTGGCTACCAAGGACATTTTAGAAGCTGCTACTTGGAGCTCCGTGCATACATTTGCCAAGCATTACAGTCTACCTTTATACTCCAGATCCCAAGCAGGGTTTGCAACTGCAGTACTGCAGGGGATCTTAACTATACCATAATTCTCTTAGTACCTCCTCCCCCAGATTGGCTATGGTATTCTACCCTTATGTTATGACTGCAGATGCATCCTTGAAGGACATAGTACAGTTTTGTACCTACCAAAAATGTAGATGTCCGATAGGTATGCATCTGCAGTCAGGATTACCCACCCTCCTTCCCCTCTGTGGTATTCCTAGGGTGCTTACCCCTCTTTCAGCTAGCTGGGGGAATCTATTGTGGTGTATTTGTTTGGTTGTTTATATATGTATATAATTTGCAAATGTTTGGAACTTTTCAGCTTATATCCAAATTTAGCCTTCCTAGAGGGCACCTGGCATCTGGGGCAAGTAAAACTGAGGAAAATGGCGTCGGCTGATGCTTTTATACCCCAGACACTCTGACGTCGGGGAAAGTGCGACATCAGCCGAGGCCAGACCCAGACTTTGGAATCCGGCCGACCAAAGGGCTGCCTGAGGCAGGACAACCCATATGTTATGACTGCAGATGCATACCTATCGGACATCTACATTTATGGTAGGTACAAAACTGTATTGTTCTGCACCTGGATTCAGGCTAAGGGAGCCAATACGGCACAGCCCTCCCTCCTTCTCATCCTGGATTACTTAGCTTACTTGCTACACAGTGGACTCTCCTTTTCCTCTGTTAAACTTCATGCCACTGAGCAGCCCCTTTTCTCACACCCTCTGATCAAACAGTTTCTAAGAGGGGCTAAGAACTTGACGCTACCTAGAAGAACACCATCCCCAGCTTGGGACCTTAACTTTGTGTTGGAAAAGGGCCCCCCCGCCCCTCGAAACTGCCTCTTAAGCAGAGCTAAAATTTCTCTTCTGGAAGACAGCTTTCCTTCTGGCCATCACTTCAGCCAGAAGGGCTCCGAGCTGCAAGCACTCATGGCTGTGAAACCCTTCATCATCTTCCATGCTGACAGGGTATCCCTCAGGACCTAACCCATCCTTCATGCCCAAGTTGGTGTCCATTGTGGCTCTCAACCAATCCATTCATTTGCCCACATTTTTCCCCTAACCCACAGAACAAGGGGGAAAGGATCCTGCACTCTCTGGATGTGCACAGACAGCTCACATTCCATCTAGACAGGACTAAATCCTTCAGAAAGTCTGATCAATTGCTGGTTAGCTTTGCTGCAGGGGCAGAGGGCAAAGCCATATCCAAACAAACCAAATGGATAGCACACTGCATCCATTTCTGCTACAAATAACATGGAAAGCCTCCCCCCAAGGGGGTCAGGACTCACTCTTCCAGAGCAGCCTCCACCTCTGCAGTTTTCCTCAGAGGAGTCCCCACCAGAGAGATCCTGGAGGCTGCCACCTAAACATCTGTTCACACCATCAGACATTAACACCTCCTAGCCAGCCCCTAGTTTCCTTGACTGTTTCCACCCTTTTCCTCAGCGTTGGGAATCAACCCAAATGTGATGACTGCAACATTGAAACGCGAAGAACATAGTACAGTTGTGTACATTTACAATAAATATAGATGTTTATGTGTATTCACTGTTGCATTCCTAGTTTCCCTCCCACCCTGATGCCCTGACCAAACTTCTCCTAGTAGTATAAATGACACCTCTGGTGTCCACTGAAAAGAGACTACTACCATAGTGGGACTTACCTGGTCAACAAATAAATAAAATAAACCCTTGTTAATTGTATTGCATCTTTTTTCCCCAGACGTCTTTCATTTGGATACTTGCATGCATCTTTTGCCTTGTTAGCCAGCTTATCCCTATCTTCTTCAGACCTTTAATTTTCTGCCCTCTACTTTTCCATTGTCAGTTTCTTGTATAAATCTGGGAGCCTGCCTAATGTTATCCCAGTCTCCCTTCTCTTGCCAACTGCTATATATTCCCATGTACTCCCATTCCAGGGAGTTTTCCAGCTGAAACTTTATTTCCTTAATTGTTTTAGTAGGTATGCTGTTGTCTGCTGATCCCTTCTATAGGATGTATGCTGTCTAGCTTACTTGAGTTTATCTTCTGTACTTGTGTTTTCCATTTATTACCTTCAGTTATGTCCCAAGTCATTCCCTTAGCTGCCATACAACTTAGCTTTCCCTGATGCTCATGTTTCACTGTTGCAGTCATTACATTTGGGTTATCTGCTTGCAGGTAGCCCTCAGCCGGTCTGAATATCAAAGTCTTGGGTCCTGCGTCGGTTGCTGTCTTCTCTTCCATGACGTCAGGTAGTCAGTGGTATAAAGCATGCAGCCGATGCCATTACATCAATCTTTCTTGACGTGCGGTGCCCGAAGCAGTTTGCAAGTGCCGGTCGGCCAACTCCTGAAATTTTCATTTTCGAGCTTCAGAACTGAAAGTACCCCGTTGGGGATCCTTTTTCTTGCTCTAAACCGATGTCAGTAAAAGTTAACAATTGTATTTCTTGTGGAAAGCAAATACCTCATAAAGATTTTAATTCGTACTGCATTCCTTGCTTAGGCCCAGACCACGACGTTCCTCGCTGTCGGTTTTGTGCCCTATTCAGTCCACGTACTATTCGTCATTGGTTCATTTTTGAATCTAACTGTTTCGGTACTCTGTTCAATTATCCAGAAATGGCTTTGGTAAGCCATCCGACTGCCGACCTTCTGAAAAATCATAAAGATAAAGACAGAGGCAGTAGATTTTTACGTGCCGAGTTGCCGGCCCTGATGCACAACCTTCAACGAAGGTACGCCCATTCATGCATGTCTCCACACAGAAGACGCTCTAGCTGAGAATCGAACAGGACAACATCTTACTGTGAGGTGACAATGCTACCGCAGCACCACCACTGCAGTCAGTTTCATATGTTAAAGTACCTGCAGCATATTATTGGATTACTTAAACAGAAATTGATGTTGATTCCTGACTGTGCTGAAAATAAAGAATTACAGGATTTAATGCATTCTGCTGAACAAGTTGGTAAACATACTTTGCAATGTGGTTTTGACTCCTTAGAGGCATCTTGTAGGGCTGCTGCTACTGGGTCTGTTCGTTGAAGGCATGCTTGGCTTAAGGAGCAAGCTCTGCCAGATCATGTTCAAGCCAAATTACTGGATGCTCCCTTAAACCAAGACTGCCTGTTTGGCAACAAAGCAGAAGTTCTTAAAAAGATGGAGGGAAAAGCTAAATCTATGCAAACTGTTAAAGATTTCCTGCAAGTATAGCCTCCCAGATTTAGTAGGCATTGGCCTTCTAAGAATTGGTCCTTTCCTGTCTCTTCCAGGCCTTCTCAGTCCAAATCCAGGAACAGCAGATCACCTAGGCCACAGTCTCAAGGTACTCACAGGCCTAAGCAGTGGGGGGCTCCCACTTCCAAAGCTGGAAGTAGTAAGGCACCCCCCTATGGTGAACTGTCACAGTGACTTAACCTTAAACCTTCCAGGCCTTGCTCATCTGAACGCACCTTTGGGGGAAAGCTCGCCCTGCATGCAAAAAACTGGGAACTCATTACCCAAGACAAATGGGTTTTAAATATAGCTTCCCAAGGATACAGATTCCACTTCCACACCTTACCAACACCAAAAGGTTGGCCAGACCTACACCCAAATCAGTGGGCAGAGGCTCAACAGCAGGTTCTCTCTCTTCTAAGTATCAGGGCTATTCAGCCTTTCCCAGCAGAAGAATGGGGGCAAGGTTTTTACTCCAGACTTTTCCTGGTACCCAGAAAAGACAACTTCTGGCATCCTATCCTGGACCTATCTATCCTAAACACCTTTTTGGTAATTTCAAAATGCTAACTCTTCACCAGCTGCTTCCCATGCTGGGCAAAAATGCCTGGTTGGCAACATTGGATTTAAAGGAAGGTTACCCGCACATCCCAATAAGGAATTCTTGCAGAAAATACCTTCGCTTCAGAGCAGGCTACATGCACTTAGCAGTTCTCTGCACTGCCCTTTGGTTTATCTACTGCACCCAGGGTATTCAGAAAATGCCTAGCTCCAGTCATTCCATTTTGCAGGCAAAGAAATATTCAAATATACCCATACCTGGACAATCGTCTAATTCAGGCAGAAAGCTAAGACATATTATTAAATCGTCTGGCATTTGTAAAGAAAGTGCTAACCTCACTGGGGTACACCATAAACGAAAAGAAATCTCACCTAGTACCCTGCCAACAAATTGTATTCCTGGGAGCAAGCTTGAACACAACTTCCCAGATGGCCTACCTCACGCCAGAGAAACACGATGTCCTTCAAGGATGCATCTGCAGTCCTTACAAATGGGTAGTCCTGTCGTCAGGCAGCCCTTCGGTCGGCCGGATTCCAAAGTCTGGGTCTGGCTTCGGCTGGTGTCGCACTTCACCCGACGTCATAGCTGCAGTTTTTCGGGTATAAAGGCATCAGCCGACGCCATCTTTCTCAGTCTTTCTTGCCGCGTGGCGCCTGAAGCAGAAGCTGTTCGCAAGTGCCGGTCGGTCAGAACCAGAGATTTCATACCGAATACTACTTCGAAGACTTCTAAAAGCTAAGTACCCGTTGGGGACTCTTTCTTGCCTCAGCCGATGTCAGAAAAAGTGAATAACTGTTTAACTTGTGGGAAACAAATACCTCATAAAGATTTCCACTCTTACTGCTTACCTTGTTTAGGCCCAGACCACGACATAGCAGCTTGTCTAGCCTGTGCTTCTTTTAACCGACGGACGCTTAGACGTCGGTCAGAATTTGCAGAACAGTTTTTCGCTCTGAATTTGCTTATATCATGCCGTCGGACCCTCCGACTTCACAAATTACCAAAACGCGGGAAAAGGACCGACACTTTCGCGGTCCGCGGTTTCGGCAAACGCGGTTAAATAACCACGAGTGTCTCGGTTTCGCTGAAACCGAGCAAGCGGTTCTTTCCCGGCCAACATGCCTTCTACCGAGGCCTCTTCTAGCCTGGTGGAATCGGCTTCTGAAACCCAACCTTCTGTTGCGGTTTCTCAGGAATTATCAGACACTATTCCCTTGGATATTTCAACCCCTGCACGTGGAGCTGCTAGGCCTCCTGCAGCCATGTCTATTAAGGCCTTTGCCAGGGCTAAAGCAGCTAAAGCTTCAAAAATGGTGCCTGTTAAACCCCCCTCTCACAGGCCCAGCACCAGTTCCCATATGCTTTCTTTAGCTGAGGATCTCATTTCTTTAATTCATGGCTCCCAGCCTCATCCAGACAGGGCCTCTCATCCACCTCCAGAGAAGAGGCCTAGAGCAGAGCCCCCTGAACCAGTATCCACAGATGACTCAGAACATACAGACCCTCCTGAGGCTCCTTATTCCCCTTACGAAGACTCTGATGCTGAAGAGTCCATTCCTTCAGCCTCTCCACCTGAGGAATTTTCCTTTGGGGAAACCTTGCATGCTATGAGGGAACAATTTCAGTGGCAGGGCCAAGATTTCTCAGACTCCAGAAAAAGGCTTGGAACCTTTCTACATTTGCCACAGCATAGGCCTTTAGCTATACCTCCAGTTCTTTCTGTTGTAGATGATGCATTTAATGATGCTTGCACTGCTCCTGACTCATTACCTCCGGCCCCTGCTAAGCCCGATAGGTTCTACAGGGTCCCGGACACTCATCACCATTTATACAAGGCTCCTTTTGCAGATCCAGAGACTTATCTCCCAAGGTCCTAAGGCTGTAGCAACTACATCTGCTAAAAACCCCCTCCCCTCTGAAGGGGAATCCAGATCCTTAGAGAGATGGGGTAAAAAAGTTTACACTTCTGCTACTTTGTCAGCTAGAGCTTTGAACTGCCAATTCCATATGATTCAATATCAAGAGTTTATGCTTGACCAGTTAACTAAAAAGCTGTCCTCTGAAGAATCTCTAGATAAAAAATATGTTCAGGAAATGGTACATAACATACAGCAGGTTAGTAACCATTCTTTAAAATGTGGCTATGATGCACTGGAGGCGTCCTTTAGATCAGCCATGACTGGCACAGTTATCCAGAGCCATGCATGGTTGAAAGAGCAGGCATTACCAGACCATGTCAAATCTAAGCTTTTGGATGCACCCATGGACAAGGTCAATTTATTTGGTTCCCCTGCACAGCAGGTACTAAAGAAGATGGAATAGAAGGCAAAATCTGTACAAACAGTGAAAGATTTCTTGTAGATTCAACCTCCAAGGTTTAGCAGGAACTGGCCCTCCAAAAATTGGTCCTTTCCAGACTCCTCTAAGACACAGAGAGGCAGGAATAGGCGTTCAAGAGGCAGAAACCAATCCAGGGGTGCCTACAGGGGACGCCAGTGGCAAGGTAACAGCCAGCGAGGCACGGACGCAGCCACCACCACTACAACACCACAATCACAGTGACTTGGATGTGGCACCGCCTACCAGGGAACAACTGGAAGCACCCTTAGGCGGAAAGCTAACCTTATTTTCAAAGAACTGGCATTGCATCACAAGGGAAAAATGGATTTTGCAAACTATAGACCAAGGTTACAGGTTCCATTTCCATACTCTACCAGGAAAGAGAGGAATGCCAAACCTACCACCTACTCAAAGGGCAGAAGCTCTAAAGCAAATATCTCAATTATTAAGAATGAGAGCTGTGGAAAAGGTACCATCTATGGAGCAAAGAAAGGGATTTTACTCCAGACTCTTCCTGGTACCAAGAAAAGAGAACAAATGGAGGCCTATTCTCGACCTGTCCGCTTTAAACACATTCCTCATTGTTCCAAAATTCAAAATGCTGACCCTACAGCAGCTTCTTCCCATGCTGGGCAAGGAGTCTTGGCTGGTAACTCTAGATCTCAAGGAGGCATACCTGCACGTCCCCATACGACCAATTTGCAGAAGATACCTCAGATTTCTTGCAGGATCAGAGCATTATCAATTCTCAGCATTGCCCTTTGGCTTATCTACTGCCCAGAGTGTTCTCGAAATGCCTGGCGTCAGTAATTGCTCATTGCAGGGTTCAGGGGATCCAAATTTATCCCTACCTGGACGACTGCCTGATTCAAGCGGACAACAAAAGCAAACTAACAGAAGACTTACAAAGAGTCATTTACCTACTGCAAGCCCTGGGATATACAGTCAATATAAAAAGTCAAGGCTGACTCCATCCCAAAGAATAACTTTTCTGGGTGCAGAGCTGGACACATCAAAACAAATGGCATTCCTAACTGCAGAAAAGCAAGAGCAACTACCTCTCTACTTCTTGGCATTAACAAAGCAGAACCATCTAACTGCAAGAAAAGTACTGCAAGCCCTAGGCTTCATGGCATCCTGCATAATTCTGGTCCCTCATGCCAGACTGCATATGAGAAAGCTACAGTGGTACCTAAAGAATTTGTGGTCCCAACACAAGCACAGCCTAGAAACCAAAATTCCAATAATCCCATGCCTGAACCAAGAGTTCCTATGGTGGGCTCAGGCCTGTCAATCAAACAAAGGATTGCCCTTCTGCAACAGTCAACCAAGCCAAACCATCAGGACAGATGCCTCAGACCTCGGTTGGGGGGCACACATGCTGGACAAGTGCATACAAGGCTTATGGACTCAAGACCAGCTGCGCCTGCACATAAATCTAAAGGAAATGCTGGCAGTAAAATTGGCAATCCAGTCATTCAGACCATTTCTCCAAGAAGGTCAGTTGATGATAAGGACAGACAACACCACAGTTATGTGGTACATCAACAAACAGGGAGGCACACACTCATATCCTCTATGCCGGCTGGCACTGGACCTATGGGATGTGGCTCTGAGCTACAACATTCAGTTACAAGCAATTTTTGTACTGGGAAAAGAAAACATTCTGACAGACATTTTAAGCAGAACTACCACAGATGCCCACGAATGGATGCTGCATCCGGACATCTTCAAAGCCATCACAAGAGAATGGGGATTACCACAAATAGACTTATTTGCATCCCCACTCAATCACCAGCTAAAGAAATTCTGCACAAGGACGTACCACCCACTTGCTTGGAAGGTGGACTCCTATCTTTCAGTTGGAAAACCTGACAGCTTATGCATTCCCACCACTTCCTTTGATGCACAAGGTGCTTTTGAAGATCAAAGAGGAACGTCCAAGGATCATTCTGATAGCTCCAGACTGGCCAAGACAACATTGGTACCCATTGCTGAGGAGCATGTCTCGGGAACAAATATGGACACTGCCCCTGATTCCATTGCTGTTAACACAGAACAACTACAACATCCTGCATCCAAACCTGAAAACTCTGCAGCTAACTGCCTGGAACATTACATAAGGACAATTAACCCAGATTTATCCCAAAGGGTTAAAGACATAATCCTTGAGGCTCGTAGACCTTCAACAAGAAAGAATTATGCAGCAAAATGGAAAATATATCTCATTTGGAGTACTGCAAAAGGAGATGATGTGGCACTAGTAAACATAGCCAACATCCTGGAGTGCTTGGCAGAGCTCTTCCATGCAGGCCTGTCCTATTCTTCCATCAAGATACATGCATCAGCTATTTCAGCAGAATACAGCTTGGATCCTCCTGTCTTCTCTCATCCTCTGCTCAGACAGTTTCTGAGAGGAATTAAGAATGTAAAACCTCCCAGGAAACCACCATTGCCAGCATGGGACTTGAACTTTGTGTTAGAAAAATTGACACTTCCCCCTTTCGAACCAGCAGCAACAGCAGAATTACAATACTTATCCTGGAAGACTGCTTTCCTACTGGCAATCACCTCAGCAAGAAGGGTCTCTGAACTACAGGCATTAATGGCAGTGCAACCCTTCCTGATCTTCCATCAAGATAGAGTGTCCATGAGAACAAATCCCACATTTATGCCTAAGGTGGTATCCAGAGTGTCTTTAAATCAGGCTATCCACATACCTACATTCTTCCCCAACCCACAGAACAGGGGGGAAAGACTCTTGCATACCTTGGATGTACATAGGCAATTACGCTACTACCTGGACAGGACCAAGTCCAATAGAAAAACTGACCAGCTTCTGGTAGCATATGCAACAGGAAAGGAAGGAAAACCTATTTCAAAACAGACAATCTCCAAATGGATAGGAAATTGCATTAGATTTTGTTACTCCTACCATGGAAAGAAAACTCCAGAGAACATCAGGCCTCACTCCACAAGGGTTACAGCCACTACCACAGCTTTCTTACGAGGAGTGGCTACCAAGGACATTATAGAGGCTGCTACTTGGACCTCCGTGCATACATTTGCCAAGCATTGCAATTTACTTTTATACTCTAGATCCCGAGCAGGTTTTGCCACTGCTGTTTTGCAAGGGATCCTAACTACACCATAATCTCTACTTTTTTCCTCCTCCCCTAGTTTAGCTATGGTATTCTACCCATTTGTAAGGATTGCAGATGCATCCTTGAAGGACATAGTACAGTTTTGTACCTACCATAAATGTAGATGTCCGATAGGAATGCATCTGCAGTCAGGATTACCCACCCACCTTCCCCTCTGTGGTACTCCTAGGGTATTTGCCATCCTTCGGCTAGCTTGGGGGGGATCTATTATGGTGTATTTGTTTGTATATATGTACATACATGCTTATTTTATGTGTTTGCTCTCTACTATTTGGAAACATTGGCATTTATCCAAATTTAGCCATCAAAGAGGGCACCTGGCATCTGGGGCAAGAAACACTGAGGAAGATGGCGTCGGCTGATGCCTTTATACCCGAAAAACTGCAGCTATGACGTCGGATGAAGTGCGACACCAGCCGAAGCCAGACCCAGACTTTGGAATCCGGCCGACCGAAGGGCTGCCTGACGACAGGACTACCCATTTGTAAGGACTGCAGATGCATTCCTATCGGACATCTACATTTATGGTAGGTACAAAACTGTACTTTTATCTGACAGCCTACTTCAAATTACTGGCCACAAAGACCCAGTTAACTGCAAGGAAAATACTGCAAGCTCTGGGATTCATGGCCTCTTGCATCCTACTAATTCCATATGGAAGACTGCATATGAGGAAACGACAATAGTATCTAAAAAGCCTATGGTGTCAGCATTCTCAGGACCTGGAATCAGTGATTCCTATCATCCCTTGTATAAAGACAGAATTCCTATGGTGGGCAGAGGCCTGCTACTTCAACAAGGGACTGCCATTCACTGTACCCCCTGCCGCCCAAACCCTAACAACAGACACATCAGGCTATGCATGGGGGGCTCAATTGGCAGAGCAGTGCATTCAAGGCAAATGGAACCCTGAGTCAAATGCACCTGCATATCAATCAAAAAGAAATGCTAGCTGTACAGAATGCTCTGACAGCTTTCAAGGACCACATCCTTCCAGGACAATTATTGGTAAAAACAGACACCACCATTGTTATGTGGTACATAAACAAGCAGGGGTGGGTGCACTCTTACCCCCTCTGCAGGCTAGCCATGGCTCTGTGGAACACAGCTTTGAGCTACCAAGTGCACCTACAGGCTCAATTCCTGCCAGGCAAGCTAAACACACTGGCAGACGACCTAAGTAGAAATTTCATGGACCCACACGAGTGGAAACCGGAACCAAAGATATTCAACATGTTGAGAAACAAGTGGGGGAGCCCAGAGATAGACCTGTTTGCCTCCCCTCAGAACTACTAATTGGGCAAATCTTGCAGAAGGACTCCCCACAGACCAACTTGGAAAGTGGATGCCCTGACCTTCACCTGGGAAAACCTCAGTTTATTCCTTTCCCCCTCTGACTCTCCTCTCCAAAGTTCTACTAATGATCAAACAGAACAAACCAAGGACAATACTCATTGCACCAGACTGGCCATGCCAACACTGGACCCCCTCTTGCGCAGTGTGTCACTACTGGAACCATGGCACCTGCCTCAGACCCCTTCCCTGCTGTCCCAGCAGGAGAGCCAGATTCTACACCCCTAGCTTCAAACCTTGAACCTTGCAGCCTGGCTAATTACCTGAGCTTTCCATTACCATCCCTCAGTAAGCAGGTGCTGGATGTCATTCTGGAGGCAAGGAGGCCTAGTACTAGAAAAACCTATGCTGAGAAATGGAAAAGATTCTGTTCCTGGAGCCAAACCCAGGGGATGGACACAACAGTGCCCAGTTTACCACAAATTCTTCAATACTTAACAGAGATGCTTCACAAGGGCCTTTCCTTCTCGTCTTTTAAAATTTATGCCTCTGCCATTTCAGCACATTTTAATACGGAGCCACCCCTCTTCTTTCACCCACTGCTGAAGCAATTCCTCAGAAGGGCCAAAAATTTAAGACCACCCAGGAGAGCCCCAACTCCAGCTTGGGACCTTAACTTTGTATTAGAAAAGCTCACTCTACCTCCCTTTGAGCCAGCTGCAACTGCAGAGTTGAAATTCCTTTCTTGGAAAACAACCTTCATTCTAGCCATCACTTCAGCAAGAAGAGTGTCTGAATTACAGGTCCTCATGGCAATGAAGCCTTTCATCATCTTCCATGCTGACAGGGTGTCCCTCAGGACCGATCCTTCCTTTATGCCCAAGGTGGTATCCAGCGTGGCCCTTAATCAGTCCATTCATTTGCCAACCTTCTTTTCTAATCCACAGAACAAAGGAGAACGAATACTGCACTCTTTGTGTGTGCACAGACAACTTCGATTTTACTTGGACAGGACTAAGCCTTTCAGAAAAACTGAACAGCTGCTAGTTGCCTTTGCTGCAGAGGCAGAAGGGAAAGCCTTTTCAAAGCAAATAATTTCTAAATGGATAAGGCCATTGCATTTATTTCTGCTATAAGCACCATGGAAAACCTACCCCACAAGGGGATAAGATCTCATTCCACCAGGGCTGCATCTACTTCAGCAGCCTTTCTCAGAGGTGTTCCTACCAGGGACATCCTAGAAGCTGCACCTGGAGTTCTGTTCATACCTTCACCAAGCATTACCACTTGCCTATTTTCTCCAAAAACAGAGCTGGTTTTGCCACTGCAGTTTTTCAGGGCCTAATAGCTGGTCCTAATGCTCTCGAATTGCCTCCTCCCTTCCTTAGCTTTGGGAATCTACCCAAATGTAATGACTGCAACAGTGAAACACGAAGAACATAGTACAGTTGTGTACACTTGCCATAAATGTAGATGTTCAAGTGTATTCACTGTTGCAGTCCTGGTTTCCCTCCCACCAGCCCCCTGACTTCTATTTGCTATACCTCTCTTCTTGTTTACTGTATGTAAGCTTTCTGGTGTACTTCCTTATAATTGAAGGTGTAACCTTGTATATAATTGCTTCCCATTATGGGGGCATCTGACATCTGGGACAAGAAAAAGTGATGCAAGGGCGTCGGCTGCATACTTTACATGCCTGACTACCTGACGTCAAGAGCAACTAACGCAGGACCCAAGACTTTGATAATCAGGCCGGCGTTAGTTGCTCTTGACGTCAGGTAGTCAGGCATGTAAAGTATGCAGCCGACGCCCTTGCATCACTTTTGCTATACCTGCAAGCAGATCACCCAAATGTAATGACTGCAACAGTGAATACACTTGAACATCTACATTTATGGTAACTGTACACAACTCTACTTTTCTCTGCCACCATGCAATCCACTCTACTTTGTACTACTTTGGTTCATAGGTTCATACTAGGCTATCTGGCCTGGGGCATTTATAAGCCTAGCCCGATTGTGTTTGGCTTACGCCACCCCTTGATTTGAGTATACTGTGCCCTTTTTAAAGTTTAGTTTACTGTGCCTCTGTCTAATAGTGACACGGAAGTAATCCCCGGGACAAACCTACGATCCCCCATCCACTCATCAAGATTTTTCTTGAAGAGAGTCAGTGAGGTGCTCTGCCTAACATGAATTGGAATTCTATTCCAGAGCGAAGGGAGCCTCTGGGTTATAAATCTGTCCCTCCAGCATGTTCTATTTATTTCTGTGCTGAGGTTCAAGTCCCTCGAGCGCATGGCTCTAAGGGATTTAGATTTACTGAGGTGGAGCATGTCCATTAATTCTGGGTTGGACATAGCTTTATACGTCAGGCATAGATCGCCTCGAAGTAGGCGGTATGCAACTGAGTAGAGCTGGAGTTTTTTAACCGAGCAGCATATGGCATCTGTTTGAGTCCCTTGATCCTCCTGGTGAGGTACTTTTGGGGTCTTTCTAATTGCTGCAGGTGTCGGGTAAGATACATCCCAAAGGGGGCATTGTATTCTATGATGGGCCTGATGAGGGATGAATAAAGGGGCACGATTACCTCTCTTGATCTAGATGTGAATCCTTTCATGATGAGGTGGGCTATGTAGAAGGTCTTTCTAACCACTTTGGCAATGTGGTTGTCAAAGGAGAGATTGCTATCAACTTGGGTCCCCAGATCCCTAATTACTTTCTCTGTACTTAATGGGTTACCACCTATGTGGTAATTTGTGGGCACATTGTTTTTGCCAAAGGGTATGACTATACACTTTTTGGCATTTAGATTTAGACCATGGCTCTGGCACCAGTTATCTGTCTGTCCGAGACCTTTTTGAAGGATGTTTGTGTTAGCTGGAGAGTCGATTATGGCGCCCAGTTTGCAGTCATCTGCGAACTTGGTGAGCCATAGTCCTCCCACATTGGCCTGTACCTCAGAAAAGTAAATACCGAACAAGAGAGGTCCCAGGACAGAACCTTGTGGGACGCCACTTGTGACCGGTTTCGAGTCTGACATGGCTCCAGCAACTCTGACTCTGTGGGTTCTGTCTTTGAGCCAGTTTGCGACCCATCTTGTGACATAGGGGTTTATATTTAGGCTGGATAGCTTATCTATGATGCCCGAGTGGGGTATTGTGTCAAATGCCTTTGCGAGGTCCAGATAGGCACTGTGTGGACCTTCCCGTCATCTATGGCCTTGGTGACTGTTTCGAAGAAGTCGACCAGGTTCAAAAGGCAGGATCTGCCCTGGACGAAGCCAAATTGGGTAGGATCTAGTGTCTGTAGGTCCCCAATGTCTTTGCTTATGAGTTCCATGATGATCCTCTCCATAGCCTTGCAGACTAGGCTAGTCAGGCTTATGGGGCAATAGTTTCCAGGGTCCGTAGAGGCGCCACCTTTGTGGAGTGGGACCACTGTTGCTGTACGCCATTCTTTGGGCACATATCCTGTAGTGAGGCTGAGATTGTACAGCATTTTTACTTGAGGGATTAGTTCTTGTTGGAGTTCATGTAGGACGCAACCCGGGACGCCATCTGGTCCCATGGAAGCAGTGTTTTTTTTGCTTTGGAGAGGGCGGCCTTCACCTGAGCATCAGAGATGTTTGGGAGGCTGCACTCTGCCGGCATAGATACTTGCTCTTTTGGGGGGGAGGGGGGTGGAGAAGTTTGCACTGAACCTGTCTGCCAGGATATTGGCGATGTATGTGGGCTCATTGTATTTTTTGTCATTTAGAATCAACTCAGAACAAGTCTGGGAGTTGCATCCCAGGTTCCTAACATTACTGATAAAAGCCTTATGATTGTCTTTAGTGTCCTGTGCAATTTTTCTCTCGAAGCCGGCCTTGGAGGATTTTATGAGGGATCGTAAATTTTTGCTAGTACTGATCAGAGATGCCTTCCCTTTTAGGGATTTTGCTCCATCATGTAGTAGCTTCCTCCTTCTGTTGTACAGTTTATTTATGGCTGGGGTCCACCAGACTCGACGCCTGCCTTTGGATGATTGGGTCTTGATTTTGTTTGGGATAGTATGATCCATGCATTCCTGGAGATGTCTGTAGAATGCGTTTATATAGGATTCTGCAGTTTGGGCCGTAGTTTCCACTGGCCCTGGGGCCTTGAAGGATTCCACTTCAGTTTTGAGAAGTGTGAAGTTCGCTTTTGAGAAGTTTTTCACTGTGGTTTTCTGGGCTGGAAGTGGGGTCGGGATGTGGATATCCAGTGAAATTAATTTATGGTCTGATCTTACCAATGAGGGATATACTTCTGGTATGGAGCATAGAGTCCCCATGTTGATAATAATCAGGTCTAGTATGTTATTCCCCTCTTATGGGAGTGGTGACTAGTTGTTCCATAGCATTTGAGTTTATAAATTCCAGGAACCTTTGGGCTAAGGTGCTGGGGCTCGAGTAATGCTCCCAGTCTATGTTTGAGTAGTTGGTCGCCCAATATAATGGTGTTCGGAGAGATCTTCATGTTCTCCAATGTTTTCAGGAAAGCAGAGTGGGATTCCTGACTTTGAGAGGGTGGTCTGTAGGACGCTATAAACTGAAAAGCAGTCTTGCCCACTGTCAGTTGCACATGGATGGTCTCCGATACTTCGTGCAATGCCACTAACCTGGAGGTGTGGATATCCTTGATAAATATGGAAACTCCCCCTCCTTTTGTGGTTTGGTCTGGGTTTTGGGGCCGAAAAGCATGATATGAGGTATAACCTGGTAGTGCTGGGGTGCTCTCTGGAACCTTGAACCAGGTTTCTGTCACTGCACAGATATCGATGTTCTCCATACTGAGGAGAGCATCGAGTGTGTGCATCTTGAGGGTAAGACTTCTGGCGTTTAGCAGCATTACCCTTAGTTTCTTGTTCCTTGTGCTGTCTATGGAGGTGGGTTTGACTTTTGAGCCTTGCCTAAAAAAGGCACTATGGGGGTGGCAAGAGCCTTTGCCAATATCCGAAAGCCCAGGGGTGACAGGTGCAAGCCATCCCTAGCGAAGCAACGTGGCTTGTCGAGCATGTCATCCCAGGCTGACAGACACTGGATCCCCTTTGAATGACACCAAAATTTTAGCCATTTGTTAAAATGGATCATTTTGTCTTTATACTGTGACATCATTCTAGGTGAGGGTAAGATGCTGCTCAAGGTCAGGGTCATACCAGCCTGGGCTACATGATCAGAGAGCTCCTCTATGTCTCTTTTCATGTAGTCGAGGGAGGTACGTCTCAGGTCATTCACGCCAGCATGTACAATGACTGAGTCATATTTGTATTTGCTTTGGAGTGACCTGAGTGCTTGCGTTATGTGGCAGATCCTAGCGCCCGACAGGCAGCTCACTGTGACCTTCTCTTTATTCAGCCTGGTGAGCGGGACGTCAGTGTGTCTGACAATAGAGTCACCTATTACAAGAGTATCAGGTGTGTTATTCAGCCTTAAGGGCTGTGACTGCTTGACACACTGACTTTGTGTGCTAGGTGTTGTACGTGTTTTGTTTTGGGGTAGCGTTTGCTTGGATGTCTGCTTTGGAGGTCTCTGTTGCTTGGTTAGATTTTTATTTAGAACCTCCGAGTATGTTTTTGTGTGTTTGGTTCGCTGTTGTGGTGGGACTATGTGATACTGGAATTGTGTTGTGCGAGGTTACCTTCTCCTCCTGACTGGTTACACCAGTTTTGAGATGAGAGAGCTCAGTCTCCAGTTTGGCTATATGGTTGCATCTCTCACATATATTTGAACCTGTTTGGAGGAGGAGAGGGTTGTCCGTGTACATGAGACAGTTGTAGCATTGCCTCAAAATTCCCAGATTCACCAGCTGGACTGGAGAGGAAACCATTGACTGACCTTTGGACATGCTAGAGTAATATAGGGAACTGAATTAAAATGGACCAATAGGGGACAAGGTAATCGTAGAGAGTGCAAGAGTAAGTAGTGCTTATGGTTTATTAGTGCTAACTTGTAAGATTACTTATTTGGACCAGTGAGGGGCCTTAGAATGAGAATATGGTGTTTAATTTGAGAGATAGAGCAGTTCTAAGGGAAAAAGTGAACAGCAGACTTTGCGGAGCCAGGAATAGTTTAATCCCAATTAGGCGGCACTGCCCGATGTTGCGCTATGCGCAAAAACGCGCAAAAGAGGGTTTTAAGAGAGGGAGATCAATGAGTTTGGAATTGACCCAAAATGGCCAATAAAACTACAGTTTCAAGGCAGTAACCACTCCCACAGGGGCAGGCAGGCTGCTCAATGTTTATCACTGCCACTGATGAACACAGAGACTTCCCTTTAGCCCAAGCAAACAATGGCCTCCAAGAAACTTACAAACAGTTCAGAACAGCAAATCTGTAACTGAACTTTTTTAAAATCTCAGAAAAGTCGGAAAAAAGCAAGATTTTTTTTGTTTTTTTGTTTTTTTTTTAAGGAAAGCAGAGGTTCACAAGTATCAGCAAGTTAGAACAGTGCAGTAAATGACCCCACACTTTGCTTTTGGTCTCCCATGAATTGCCTTTTCCTTATGTGCTAACTTGCAAACTATTTCTTGGATTTCCCTAATGTTTGGTAGATCAATTTGTTTCCATCTTCTAGTGATGTAGTTTTGCCAATTAACTTTATTATTGCCATCAATATTTTTTCTTTTGCTTGGACTTGTGAATCTTTCCAGGAAGAATAATTGCGAGATCAGCCTAACTCTGCATTTTGTCTTTGTAATTGCCCAGTTTGCTGCTTTTCCAAAAGATGCGTCCATATCCCCATTTCCTGCCCACACCTTCAACAAGCTTCTACTGTTCCTGGGAATATCCTTGCTACACTACTGTGTGCCACTTTTGAGATTTCTGACATGGCTAAAGAAAGCCTTGTGGTTGTCTGAGGCTCTTTCCCTCAAATTTTCCCATATAGTTTGTTTAGATTGATGTAAGTATTTTATCATGCTGGGCATAGCACTTCCTAATCTTGGCTATAACGCTGTTCCTTTTGTTGTACTACCTGTTTGTATTCTACTAGGGTGGTTTGATTTTTGAGTTAATTCTGGGCTTATTTTGGTGGGCACAGTTGTCATTATGCATGTATTGACATGAGTGTGTAGGGTTTTTGTGAACAATTCTGCATAAGCAACTTTGTTCTCAAGGTTTTTTTTTGGGGGGGGGGGCTTAAATTTTACTAGGCCAGCACTTAGTGATAGGAAATTTGCTATAGAATAGTTCCTAAATGTTGGGGTTAGCCAGGGTCACAGAGCTGATATTTATTACGAAGGAGACCGCTTTTGTGGTCTGACCTTACCAGAGAGGACACAACTCTTTGGGGTGGGGGGAAGGGTACAGATTTCAACCATGTTTATGAGTGCCAGGTTGAGTATGTTTCCACCTTTAGTGGGTGTATGGACTTACTGGTTCAGAGTGTTTGTGCTTACAAAGTCCAGGAATCTGTGTCTGGGGCTGTAAATCTGGATTTGTATACGTATGGGGGTAGGGTTAGGGTTAGTACCTTGGTAATGGGTGCCAACCCTAATCCTGCCCCTTCCCCCAGCCCTACCTCTACACCTTAACTTAATATAAAATCTTCTCGTAACACTGTCACTACACAAGGCACATTAGGACACAAACACTAACACTACATCTACACCCCCCCCCCCACCCGTACCTAACCCTAAACATAAAATGCATACAGTCTCATACAAATAAACAAAACCTAATCCCGGCCATAACCCTGACTGTCGTAGACAAACACAAACATTCATCCCCCAGTTCCACTCACCTTTTATGACAAAACACTCTCTCGACATTTCGAACATTCATCTCTTTATACAGTCGATATTAAGCACCACACCTGTCACTTGGTGACCAAATGGACATTTGTTCAAATTGAGGGAAAGCATATACATGTGTTTGTGTGTATATGTATGTATATGTTGACAGATGTGGATATCTGTATGTATCTGTCTATAAAAGCTGCAAGAAAAACCCAGCCAAGGTAGGGTTTTCGCTGTGTGATACCTTAAACCTCTGGTAATGGAGATCCAGGGGATATACACAAATGATCCCTTAAGGGCATAGTGTTTCAGCTACATCGCTTCTGAATGTCCATGACTGACCATAAAGACGTGGAAGGTAAAACAAATTAGAAGTGTTGTGATGAGATGTCAGGCTTGGCTGCATCTATTTGATTTTGCAGAAGACTTGAAGGTATCATTTGCTAATGCCTCCTGTGAAGGATCATCATTATTTTGTTCTTCCATGAAAGAGTGGATGCATAAGTGTGAACAGGATGGCAGAATGTTTTCTGACATCAGAGTGAGGTTTGAGACCCTAAAAAGATCTTGAACCAGAAGGGCCCAGAGTCACTTCTGACATTGGTGGTGTAGGCATGGGCATACCATTCATTTGGCATAGGCCCAGAAGCCATTGGCGTCCACAGAACCAGGATATCATGGACCCTTTTCCATAAGGCATCTGACCAGCTACTTTACTCTGGAGACTAGGTTCATTTTTCCCTGTGCTCTTTTCCATGGATGACCATCAGTCAGGACAAATGGTAAGAGGGATAATATCCAGAGGCCATACAGTAGTCTTTTCACAGCCCCCCACCCCTCCTGAGGGGGGGGGCATGAAAAATGACACATCCAGATGTATCACCATAACAGTGGTGGCTAAAGAGAATGTCTTCTTTCAAAAAAAAAAAAAAAGACATACAAGAGGTCCCACCAGACAGGGTCAGGATTTTACTCCAGATTCTTTGTGATTCTGAAGAAAAACAAGGACCCCTTCAACGTATTTTGGATTTCAGTCACCTAAAAACTACATCAAGAATACCCAATTCAGAATGGTCATGGTGCATTCAATTTTACCTAGTCTCCTAGGTAAAAAAACTAGAGCTACTGTGTGGATCTCCAGAATGCCTATCTCTATATCCAAGTAGCTAAAGCCTCTTGGAAGTGTGTTCACTTCCAGTTTGGAACCAATCAGTTAAATTTCCGAGCCCTGCCCTTCAGTCTTACCACAGCCCCCCAGTTGTTCACCAGGTGCATGGCAGTCGTAATGTCTCACTTATGTCCTTAGGGAATCAGGAGTCTTTCTAAATCTAGATTACTGGCTCTTGACTACCCAAAAGGGATCTCATTAAACTGTCAGTCTTTCCTTCATTCAACGCAAGCAGCTCGATTTATTAGATGTCACCCAGACATAGAATCGAGATGTTGGAGAGCCATCCAGACCCACCTTTCCTATAGCTCTGCTGGTTCACAAATTCCTAGGACAATAGCTTATTTCTAAAAGTACTATTTTCTAACTTTCATGTGAGAATTCTGCAGTGTCTCTTAAAAGGCACAGTGGTTTCAGCTTTACCAACCCCTGTCATTCCCAATCACCTAACCAGTCTTTGCAAACAGTTACAGTGGTGGCTAGATTCTCCATATATGCCTTCTGGCAGACTGTTCATTCTACAGCTGCCAGCAGTGCTGGTGACCACAGATCTCTCCTCCTTGGGGTTCTGAGGGCTTTAAAAGGGAAGCATAGTTCAAGAGTTATGCAGTCCAGAAAAGGCCAGTCTTAACATCAGTATGCTACAGACGTGGACAGTCCTTTTATAGTTGCAGGAACTTAAGGACTGCTTTCCTTTTGGAATGATTTCTGTCCAGACAATATGACAGTAATTTGATACATCAACAAGCAAGAGGGAATCCAGGTTTATCCCCTGTGCCAGGAAGTGGTGAGGGTTTGGCATTGGACAATAGCCCTACATCATTTTCTAGTGGCAACACACATCATGGTGTCACTTAAATGACTTGCAGACAGGCAAAGCAGGTCAATTCTAATGACTTATGAGTGGTTCTGTCAGTGCAGAGGGGATGCGATAGATGTTCTCTCCGTGGGGCCATTCATGTTGTCATCTTTTTGCTTCCCTATCCATCACCATGTGTAACAATCATCGTCAACCTCTTTTTCCCATTTTCTACATGGGGTTGGAGGTGCATGTTAACTGTCACCATCTCTTTCGATTCAAACCCGCACTCCTGCCTTCTTTGGCACTCGTACTTAACTTTGACAGATCTTCACTTGCACAATCCATCCACCTCTTTGCTGGACATCCTCATTTCTTCTTATCTTCTTCCTGTCTGACACAAGTCATCTTCACCAGATTCTGTTCTGCTTTTCTGCGCATATGCCTGAACTACTGTAATCTCTTCACTTTAATCTTTTCTACAATTAGAGCTACTTTGGCTTCTGCTGTTTTATTTTATTTTATATTTGTTGACTGGGAGAGTCCGACTGGATACATGTCCATTTTCAGCGGAGGCCTCTGAAGAAAAGCTCCACAGATTAAGAGCAAACAACTATGAGATTTCTGCATAGCAAGCAAGTATTTCATAGGAAAACGCATGATTTAACAAGCTTCCATAGTTTTAAATTTACAAAGTACAATATTCATCAGTAGTCGCACGTTTTAACAAAATTCCATAGTTTGTTAGAATAAAGTAGCACTTAGAATGTACTGGTTTTCAGTAATAACATTGACTAAGACAAATGTAAGTAAAACGGGGTTGGGAGTGGTTGTTAGGGTTAGTTTTGTGAGATGTGATTGGGTTTAAAGTTGAAATGTGTATAATTGCTGACTGTTGGTGTGGGTTACGTCCTCATTTAAGTTCATAGGTTCAAACTAGGCTATCTGCCCTAGGGCATTTATAAGCCTAGCCAGAATGTGTTTGTCTTTCGCCACCCATTTTAAATTTATTTTGCTATGCCCTTTTTCGAGGTTAGTATACTGTATATCTGTCTAACAGTGACACAGAAGTGATACCCGGGGTAAACCTACGATCTCCCATCCACTCATCAAGAGAGGGATTCTGCCTAACCTGGACTGGGATTTTATTCCAGAGTGAAGGGAGCCTCTGGGTTATGAATCTGTCCCTCCAGCATGTCCTATTTATTTCAGTGCTGAGGTTCAAGTCTCTCGAAGCGTGGCTCGATGGGATTTGGATTTTCTGAGGTGCAGTATGTCCATTAATTCCGGGTTGGACATGGCTTTATACGTCAGGCACAGATCGCCTCTGAACAGGCGGTATGCCACTGAGTAGAGCTGGAGTTTCTTTAACCGGGCAGCATATGGCATCTGTTTGAGCCCTTTGATCCTCTTGGTGAGGTACTTTTGGGGTCTTTCCAGTTGCTGCAGGTGTCTGGTAAGGTACATCCCAAAAGGGGCATTGTACTCAATTATGGGCCTGATGAGGGATGAGTAAAGAGGCATGATGACCTCCCCTGATCTAGATGTGAATCCCTTCATGATTAGGTGTGCTATATAAAATGTTTTTCTAACCACTTTGGCCACGTGGTTGTCAAATGAGAGATTGCTATCAACTTGGGTCCCCAGGTCCCTAATTACTTCTGTACTTAATGGATTACCACCTATGTGGTAATTTGTGGGCACTTTGTTTTTGCCAAAGGGGATGACTATACACTTTTTGGCATTTAGCTTGAGGCCATGGCTCTGGCACCAGTTATCTGTTTCTATGAGGCCTTTTTAGAGGATGCTTGTGCAGGCTGGAGAGTCTATTATGGCGCCCAGTTTGCAGTCATCTGCGAACTTGGTCAGCCACAGTCCTTCCATGTTGGCCTGTACCTCCGAGAAATATATACCGAACAAGAGAGGTCCCAGGACTGAGCCTTGTGGGACTCCACTTGTAACTGGTTTGGAGTCTGACATGGCTCCAGCAATTCTAACCATGTGGGTTCTGTCCTTGAGCCAGTTTGCAATCCATCTAGTGACATAGGGGTTTATATTTAAGCTGGTGAGTTTATCTATAATGCCCGAGTGGGGTATTGTATCGAAGGCTTTTGCGAGGTCCAGGCAGGCTGTGTGGACCACCTTCCCCTCGTCAATGGCCTTGGTGACTGTTTCAAAGAAATCAACCAGGTTTAAGAGGCAGGATCTGCCCTTAACAAAGCCGAACTGGGTAGGATCCAGAGTCTGTAGGTCCCCAATATCTTTATTTATGAGGTCCACGATGATCCTTTCCATAGCTTTGCAGACCAAGCTAGTCAGGCTTATGGAGCGATAGTTTCCAGGATCCGTTGAGGCATCACCTTTATGGAGAGGGACCACTGTTGCTGTACGCCACTCTTTGGGCACATATCCTGTTGTAAGGCTGAGATTCAACAGTAGTTTTATGTTTTGGTTTAGCTCTTCTTGGAGTTCATGTAGGACACAGCCCGGGACACCGTCTGGTCCCATTGAAGCTGTGTTTTTTGCTTTGGAGAGGGCGGCTCTTACCTGAGCATCTGAGATGTCAGTGGGGCAGCACTCTGCTGGGATAGATATTTGCCCTTTTGGTGGGGGGGGGGGGAGAAGTTTGCACTGAACCTGTCAGCTAGGATGTTGGCAATGTCTGTGGGTTCAGTGTATTTTTTGTCATTTTGGACTAATTCTGAGCATAGCATATCTGGGAATTACCACCCAGGTTCCTAACATAACTAAAGAAAGCCTTGTGAATTATCCTTAATGTCCTGTGCAATTTTTCTCTCGAAGCTGGCCTTAGACAATTTTATGAGTGCCCGTAGTTTCTTGCGAATACTGATCAGTGATGTCTTCCCTTTTTGGGATTTTGCTCTATCATTTAGTAGCTTCCTCCTTCTATTGTATAGTTTGTTTATGGCTGGGGTCCACCAGACAGGACGTCTGCCTTTGGAGGATTGGGTCTTGGTTTTATTTGGGATCGCATGATCCATGCATTCCTGAAGGTGTTCATAGAATGCGTTTATAAAGGATTCTGCGGTCTGGGCCGTATTTTCCACAGGCCCGGGGCTTTGAAGGATTCCACCTCGGTTTTGAGGAGTGTGAAATTTGCTTTAGAGAAGTTTTTCACTGTGGTTTTCTGGGCAGGGGGTGGGGTCGGGATGTGAATATCCAGTGAGATTAGTTTATGGTCTGATCTTACCAGTGAGGGATACACTTCTGGTCTGGAGCATAGAGTCCCCATGTTGGTGATGATCAGGTCCAGTATGTTTTCCCCTCTTGTGGGAGTGGTAACAAGTTGTTCCATAGCATTTGAGTTTATAAATTCTAGAAAACTTTGGGCTAGGGTGTTGGAGCTAGAGTAATGCTCCCAGTCTATGTTTGGGTAGTTGAAGTTGCCCAATATAATGGTGTTTGGTGAGACCTTCATATTTTCCAGTGTTCTCAGAAAGGCCGAGTGGGGTTCCTGGGTTTGGGAGGGTGGTCTGTAGCAGGCTATAAACTGGAAGGCAGTTTTACCCACTGTTAGTTGCACATGGATAGTCTCTGATGCTTCGTGCTTTGCCACCAACCTGGAGGTGTGGGTATCTTTGATGAATATCGATACTCCCCCTCCTTTTGTGGTTTGGTCCAAGTTTTGGGGCCAAAAAGCATGGTATGAGGTATAACCAGGTAGTGCTGGGGTGCTCTCGGGAGCCCTGAACCAGGTTTCTGTTACTGCACAGATATCGATGTTCTCCATGCTAAGGAGAGTTTTGAGTGCGTGCATCTTGAGGTTTAGACTTCTGGCGTTGAGTAGCATTACTCTTAGTTTCTTATCCCTTGTGATACCTATGGAGGTGGGTTTGTCTTTTGAGCCTTGCCTAAAAATGGCACTATGGGGGTAGCAAGAGCCTTGGCCAATATCCGAAAGCCCAGGGGTGACAGGTGCAAGCCGTCCCTAGCGAAGCATCGTGGCTTGTCGAGCATATCATCCCAAGCTGACAGGCATTGGATCCCCTTTGAATGACACCAGTACTTAAGCCAATTGATGAAATTGATCATCTTGTCTTCATATTGTGGCATCATTCTTGGTGAGGGTAAGATGCTACTCAAGGTCAGGGTCATACCGGCCTGGGCTACATGCTCAGAGAGCTCCTTTATGTCTCTCTTCATGTAGTCCAGGGAGGTACGTCTCGGGTCATTCACACCAGCATGGACAATGACTGAGTCATATTTGTAGTTGCCTTGGAGTGATTGTGTTATGTGGCGGATCCTAGCGCCCGACAGGCTGCTCACAGTGACCCTCTCCTTGTTCAGCCTGGTGAGCGGGACGTCAGTGTGCCTGACGATAGTCACCTATTACAAGTGTATCAGGTGTGTTGTTTAGTCTTAAGGGCTGTGACTGTTCCGCACACTGGCTTTGTGAGAGATGTGTTGCACGTGTTTTGTTTTGGGGTAGCGGTTGCTTGGGTGTCTGCTTTGGAGGTCTCTGCTGCTTAGGCAGATCTTTATTTAGAGCCTCCGAGTATGTTTTTGTGTGATTATGTGTTTGGTTTGCTGTCGTGGTAGGTCTATGTGAGACTGGAATTGTAGTGAGTATGGTTTCCTTTTCCTCCTGACTGGTTATGCCAGTACTGAGTTGAGAGAGCTTAGCCTCCTGTTTGGCTATATGGTTGCATCTCTCACATATGTTGGAATTTGTTGGGAGGAGGAGAGGGTTGTCTGTGTACATGAGGCAGTTGTAACATTGCCTCAAGATTCCCAGATTCACCAGCTGGACCGGCGAGGAGATTGACAACTGACCTTTGGACATGCTAGAATAATATTGGGAATTCCTTAATAATTGAAACAAGGGCCAGTGGGGAGTGAGGGTGTATTGCTTTTAATTTTTAGTGCTGACTTATATAATTGCTTTAGCGCGCAAGTGCCAGGTAGCTTAATTGCAAAAACGACAAACAGTAACTTTCTTTCAAGTGAAACAAGGAAATAAGTACAGTAAGCAATGCAGATATCAGTAGTGATCCACAGAATCGCTGAGAAGCCGTGTATTAGGTGGAATTAGCATTCCAGGGAAATAACAAGCAAACAAACATATAAACAAAGCTAGATTCAGCAGGCCTGGATCTAATCTATGCTACAGCAAACAAGGTGTACCAATTTCAGTAAGATACAGTTCAAATATTCAGGCACTATAAACCTTTAACCAGAAATTCCCAGCTCAGAAGGGCAGAGTCCAGCCTCTTCTCCCACAAGAGTGAAGACCACGAACCTTCTTAATGTAAAATAACTGGCCTGAAGCCCAAGTGCCTAAACCAGAACTAATACACTTTAACAATAACAGACACTGGGCTCTCAATTAGCAGTTCCCAACTTAGAAGGATGAAAGCTACCTGTCCTGCCACCACAGTGCATGCCACAAACCTTCCTAATGTAAAACAACTGGTCTGAAGCCCAAGTGCTTAATCCAAAAGACTTAGAATGATAGCTACACTTTAATCAAGTTACTACCAAGCAGTAATAAATACAATTGAATACTTTAGAGAATGCCTGGATTAGTGCTCAAGTTACACAAATAAGGCTAGATCCAGCAGGCCCGAATCCAGTCTATGCCACAGCAAACAAGGTGCACCAACTTCAGTAAGAAGCATATATCCCACAGTGTGCACCCTACTGCCCTTCTCAGGCACATAATTTCCATCACCTGTAGCTTTCTCATCTGTTCTGCCTTTACTGCCCAGATTTCTGTACCATACAGCAGTACTTGTCGCACCATTGTTTTGTACACCTTACTTTTCAGTTTCTTTGGCATTCTTAGGTTCATAGATTAGTACTGGGCTAACTTCCCTTGTGGGCTATTTAAGCTTAGCCAGTTACCCCATGAGAGACCCAAACCCTGCACATGTTAGGTAGTCCAATCTCACCTTCACTTTTACATATGGGTTCGAAGCCGATCCTCTGTTCCGACTCGGCCGATTTTCAAGCTCAAAGACTTCTGGTTGGCTCGTGGCTAAGCAGGTATCCCATGGTGCACCAGTGCAATCCCCAGATCTCGTTTGCCGCGTCGACTAGTTCGGATGTGCTTCTCTTAGCTCTGGCTAAGTTTTTGCAAATTTTCATTATTCTAATATCTTTTGCATAATTATTAAATATATACATTGTAGGAATTATCTTTATTGTCTTGTGGTTGTTGTGTGACCTTATTAGTGGTATCCTGTGTACCAGTGGTTAGGCACAATTGCGCTTTACCTAAACCGTTAGTTTTGGCGGTTTTGCCTTTTTTTCTGTTATTTACAGTTAGGATTTACCTAAATTGCCTTGTGTGACTAGTATAATAGTCTCCTGTATTCAGTAGTTAGACGCACTTGTTTTTTTTCTTGTCTAGAGAATTAGTTTGGCGAATTCGCCGTTTTTAATCAATAGGGGCTCCTATTGATTATTTCCTGTCAAGCGATTATTGTTGATTGGTGGTCTTTAGCGTGCACCCGCTAAAGTCTTAATTTCTTACATTGTTAATTGCTGTCCTTGAGCGTGTGTGTGTGTGTGTGTGTGTGTCTGTTGTGCTTTCTTGGTCTGTTTAAATTTGAAGACCCGGTTCTTCACAGGGCGAGGCCAGTTTAACTTAGAGGACCTAGTCCTTGTTTTGCTTCCACTGTATTTTATTCAAAATATTCTCATGTGTGACTGAATCTGTCTAGTGTTTAGTGGAAAATCTAGGTTTCTATCTTACACCAGGCTAGGCCCGTTTAACTTAGAGGACCTAGTCCGTGTAATTTGTCTGTAGGGCTAGGCCCGTTTTTAGTTAGAGGACCTAGTCCTCAGTCATTTTCTTTCTCTTTCTCTTTTTTCCCTCTGACTGCTTGTGAGTTGCAATGTCTAAGGATAGCAAGAAGCACAAACCCCTCTGGGTTTAAAAAATGTATGAAGAGCTGTGTCTACTGTTTGGGAGCCATCTATTTACAAGAATCATGTTTGTTCTGTCATTCTTTCTCTCCTAGAGTGTTGCAGGAGAGAGAACAAACTGATACTCAGTGGTCTTTTGAAGCCAACCTTCGAGGAAGCTTTGTTTTGTTCTTCTGCTTCTTCATCTAAGTCTTCTAAGTCAAGATCTGACTCAAAATCTAAAAGTTCAAAAAGGCCTTCTCCGGCACCGGCTTCTGTTTTGGAGCCGCCTGCCAAATTAATAAAACCTGCCTCCTCGACTTCTCAGTCTTTGGAGCCGAAGGAGAGCACTGCGGTTTCGGAGTCAGTCACAGATACTTCGGTGCCGACTGCTGAATCCTTGCAGATAGTTGACTCTGCTTCTCGGAGCCGGTCTGTAGAGTCCCGACCGGTCTCTTTGATGGCCAAATATCTACTGCCTGCTAGGTCGAGATCCCCAACCTTATCTTCCAGGTCTTCCAGGAGTCTTTTGGAAGAAGATGTGGAGAGGGTAGTACTGAGACTCCTCAAGTCGTCTGCCCTGCTTTAATTTTTGTTGGCTCTGACCAAATCGGCCTCAGAGCCACTCGAACCAGTCTTGTCTCCAGCCGTGATTCCTCCTCTGAGCCATATTGGTTTTTCGAAGCCAGAGTGCTTATTACCAATGGAGGAACCCTCTGTTCTAGCTCCCCTTGCTGTTGCATTGGAGCAGAGTTCGGCTCCATCCATCGTGTCCAGGGACCGACCGAAGCTCTTCTGTCAATGCTGAGGGGGAGGTTTTGAATCGATCTTTGTTGGTTCCAAGCCTTCCTCTCGGTGTATCTGCCAGGGTGAGCTCGGAACCTGCATCTATCTCGGAGCCGATGGCTCTGGCTCCAGCACAGTCCCTTGTCTCTTTGGAGCAGGGACAGTCTTCGGAGCTGGAGAGATCTGCTTTTGAGGTGGTGAGGAGTGTGCTGTCACAATTTACAGTTCCTGCCAGTGGTACAAGCACTCTTCCCTCCAGGGCTCCCACTTTGGTCTCAGTCCTTAATCTCTCAGGAGACAACAGAGACCCACAGGAGCTACCGGCTGGTGGCCCTCACTCTTCCGGGGCACTCCCAGAAGGTCATTTTGAGTAGCCCCCACGGAAGAGAGTATGCAAGAGGAAGCATATTGACTCCCAGGATGAGTCTCTGACATCAGACACTGACCTCGATGAGTTGGAGGGGTCCCCTAAGTCATCCTCTGATGATGATTCCTTTGTGGACTTTCTAGAGATCCTTAAACAGAGGTGCGACTGGCCCACTGTCAACCCTTCTGATGAGGAGTCAGTGTACCAGAAGGCTTTCGGGTCTCAACCCTCTGCCTCTTGGGTGTCTCCGCCTTTCAACGAGCTAATGGATCTGGTTAGTTGGAAGGTGTGGGATACTCCCAATGCCGTGGAGCCAGTACCTAGAAGACCAAATAAGATCCTGTCTGCCCCTCCTGGAAAAGAATTCTTGTCTAAGGGTGTTCCCATAGATGCCATGGTGGTGGCGGCAGCCAGGAAAAGTAGTTGGCGGAGACTTCTTCCTCTGTACATCCGCCAAACAAGGTGTCTCGACAGATGGACAGATTTGGGAAGCGCATATTTAGTTCAGCGGCCTTTACAGTTCGATCCCTGAACAATCTTACACATTTCACGAGGTTGCAGAGGGATCTCCTCAAGGAGTTAGGAGATTCCATACAGGGTGCTTGTCCTGAGGGAGTCCCGGATAGGATCTCTGCTCAGTTGTCCACCCTAAATTCCGTAGTTAACTCCTCCATGCGGCTCGTATCTCATGCGGCTGATGGTGCGAGCAGGGCAGCGGCTTCAGGAGTTGCCCTTAGGTGCCACTTTTGGATGCGCTTGTGTAATTTTGCAGAGCCGTTCAAGTCCACTTGCACCAATGCCCCATTTGATGGTTCCTCCTTGTTTTGTTCCAAGGTGAAAGATACACTCACTCGGTGTGAACAGGAAGGAAAGACTCTCTCTGCCGTGGGAGTCCGTTTTACCATCCCCTCTCGACCATACCCCAAAGGTCAAAGGGGGAGGTTAGATGTGGTTCAAAAAGTCCCAGAGGGCCTTTCTGGACACAGAGTGAATCCTCCTTCAGAGGAAGAGGAGGAGGAAATGGTAGATGTCACCCTAGAGGCAGGGGCGGTCTGCAATATCAGCATGGCCGTGGTTCCTTTCAAGGGCGGCCTTATCAGCGCTCCTGATGTAGGGCCCGACTGCATTTCTCTGGGGCTTGTCGGGAATCACATCTCTTTGTATCCAGAAGCCTGGCTAAATTTAACCCAAGACAAGTGGGTACAAAGAGTCGTTACCAGAGGATATATCATACCCTTTTCCCTTCCACCGTTTGTTCCCAAGAAGATCCCAGATGTTCCCAATCACAGGAATCATGAAACTGTGGAGATAAACAAGTTGCTGTCAGAAAGAGTCATCCAGCTCGTGCCAGTAGACCAGATAGGATCCGGAACTTACTGCAGGTTTTTTTTAGTCCCAAAACGAACCGGAGACTGGAGGCCAATATTGGACCTCAGCAGATTAAACGAATCTGTGAAAAAGGACAAGTTTCAGATGGTAACACTGCAGTCGATACTCCCGTTGTTAGGGAAAGACTGTTGGATGTGCTCTCTAGATCTTCAAGATGCCTACTATCATTTAAAAATGGACAAGGCGTCAATGAGGTATCTGCTCTTCCGGCTGGGAGTCGACCATTATCAGTTTCGTGCTCTGCCCTTTGGTCTCACCACAGCCCCCAGGGTGTTCACCACATGCATGGCAGTAGTGACAGCTCACCTGAGACGTCAGGGATTCCAGGTGTTTCCTTATTTGGGCGATTGGCTCCGGACCGCCCCCACCAGGCATCTACTTTTCCAAAACAGGAACATCACCATCCATCTTTGTGCTCAACTATGGATCTCCATAAATTGGGGAACATCTGCATTACTGCCCTCGCAATCTGTGATTTTTATAGGCGCAGAGGTAGGCACAGTGGATATGACAGTTCGTCTTCCCGCCGAAAGAGCACAAAATTTCATCTTACATGTTCAGCAACTTCTCCCACTTCGGAAGGTCAAAACAAAGTGGATTCTTCAACTTCTTGGAATGATGGCCTCAACCATTCTGTTAGTACCTCTAGCCAGGTTGCATATGAGAATCCCTCAATGGCTCCTGTTCTCCCAGTGGTCGTTCCAATATCTACCGCTGAATCACTCTATTCTGCTGACAGAATTATGCAAAAAGGACCTTCGTTGTTGGATAGCCCCCAACAATTTTTTCACAGGAACTCCATTTGTGCCTGCCCAGCCCGTTGCCACTGTGACCACGGATGCTTCCCAAGTCGGGTGGGGGGGCATTATCTGGGCAGGACGGTCCACGGCACATGGCAAGAACATGAGGCTCATCTGCATATCAACATTCTGGAGATGAGAGCTGTGCTTCTGGCGTTGCAAGCACTTCAGGACCTTCTTTCTCCAGGGACGATTGCAATACAATCAGACAACATGTCTGCTGTGTGGTATATCAACAAACAGAGGTACCAGATCTTACCCACTCTGTCGAGAAGCCATGCGAGTTTGGGAATGGGTGATTTCTTCCCAGTGCTTTCTGGTGGCAATGCACATTTCAGGGACAACCAATGTGATAGCCGACCAGCTGAGCCGGGCAATCCTGCTGCCCCACGAGTGGCCTCTGAAATGGGAAATAGTGGAACAAATTTTCCTAAAATGGGGACAACCTTGCTGCGACCTTTTTGCCAGTCCAGTCAATGCCAAGTGCAGCAGTTATTTTTCCCTAATTCCCCCTCCGGGGGAAGCACCCAAGGTGCTCTGGTACACGATTTGCCCACGGGACTTCTCTATGCCTTCCCTCCTTTTCCTCTAATCCCCAAAGTGATAAAGAAAGCCAACAGACTGGGAAGCACGTTGATCCTCATTGCTCCTTACTGGCCTCGTCAGGTCTGGTTTCCCTTCCTCGAGCCTCTTCTCCTGGACGATCCTTGGATCCTGGACCCAGTTCCAGATCTACTGACCCACATGTTGGGTTCGCTACACCCCTCTGTCCACACCCTCAAATTGACAGCTTGGCTGATCCAGTTCCATCTCTAGTCAGGCTTCATGATGTTTCATCGTCAGTGTCCCATATTCTTTTATCCTCACACAAACCATCAACCAGAAGGCTGTGTGACAGTAAGTAGAAAAGGTTTTCTATTTGGGCACAGAAAATGAATGTGGATCCTTACACCGCTCCCGTATTTCTGGAATTCCTTTCAGAGCTTTTTCAGCAGGGATCTGCCGCAGCCACCATCAAAGTACAATTGGCGGCTATGTCACATTTTTATTTGGGATCTCCAAATGTTAACCTTATAAGTTATGTAAAACCTTCTTGAGAGGAGCCCCCTTGCTTGAGACCACCTTTACAGGAACCTGTGGCTTTTGGGACTTAAATTTTGTGTTGTCCAGACTAACATCTCCTCCTTTTGAACAGTCTCATTCAGCTTCCTTAAAGTATTTGTCTTGGAAGACTGTGTTTTTGGTAGCTTTTACATCAGCCAGACGTGTTTCTGAGCTGCATGCCCTATCTATTAAACCACCTTATTTAGTTTTTCATAAAGACAGGGTTTCTTTATGTACCAGTCCTTCGTTTGTCCCCAAAGTTTGTTCTTCTACCATATTGAAACCAGTCCATTGAACTCCCAGTCTTCTTTCCCAATCATAGCAATGCAGCGAAATACTGTTTTCACCAGTTGGATGCTCACAGACAGCTGCGTTTCTATTTGCAATGGACCAAAGAATTTCAGAAGTCAGACCAGTTGTTGTTTCCTTTTCTTATTCCAGATTGGGCTTGCCAGTTTCTAAGGTGACATTGTCTTTCTGGATTTTGAGTTGCATAGCTTTCATCTACAGCTCGGAGGGTAGACCCTTACCCCACAGGATCAACGCTCACTCTACCAGGTCTCTGTCTTCCTCTGCAGCCTTCCAAGCCAGGGTACCAATTGATCATATCTGTGCAGCAGCTATGTGGGCTACCCCTCACACCTTTATTACTCCTCATAAGTTGGATTTGGTTTCTAGGGGTAGAGCATCCTTTGGCTCCACGGTGCTCAGGAGTATCTTCCAATGAGCCACCCAAGAATTAGGCGCTAGGGACACTGTCCCATATGTAAAAATGAAGGTGCGATTGTACTACCTAATATAAAGAAGTTATGTACTCACCATAACGTTCCATGTTGGTAGTCCATCTCACCCTTCATTTTTACCAGCCCTCCTTCCTGTCCTCATCCTGGAAGACCTGGAGGTAATATTATAAATTTCTTGGTTGGCGACCCTTTAGTATTGGTTTGTTGGTTAAGGGTGTCTTTCTAGCTCTTTCTATTGCTAGTGAGCAGCAAACAAGATCTGGGAATTGCACTGGTGCACCATGGGATACCTGCTTAGCCACAAGCCAAACAGAAGTCTTCGAGCTTGAAAATCGTCCGAGTCGAACCCATATGTAAAAATGAAGGGTGAGATGGACTACCAGCATGGAATGTTACGGTGAGTACATAACTTATTTTTTCTGTCTGTAAGGTAAAGACCTTAACCATTATGCCAACTTCCTATCATTCATTTGTCATACACTACACCTGGCCCTGTATGCCAGTTGGCTGCAGACCCTCTGATTCTAACTTTGACCTCTTCATTCACACTTCCCTTCTCCTTAGCCACTCCTTCCACATACTTGAAGCTGTTAACCTGTTCGGCTGTCTTTCCTTCTGTCTCAATTCTTAGCTTCTTCTGATTTTTCCCAATTTGCTGCCATTACCACTGTCTTTTATCTTTAGTTTCCTCCCGTGTGCCTTCAGTCTTGCATTCCATCCCCCTATCCTGTGCTGAAGTTCTTTCTCAGAGTCTGCTTGTAATCCCGCATCTGCATACAGCAACTTTCTTGATCTGTCTCCTCCAGCCTGTTTGCTAGTGTAGGCCATCACCAGTATGAACAGCAGTGTGCTCAGAACTGAACCATAGTGCACACCCACTCCCACTGGGCACCCATTTGTGAGACCAAACACTATTCCTTCTCGAGTCATTGGGTCGTTGTACGTAGCCTGCACTAATTTTGCCAGTGTTTCTGGGACTTCGAACCACAGGAGTACTGCCCAAATCAGCTTTCTTGAGACCTTGTTCGTAGGCTCATAGGAGGGTACTAGGCTTGCTGCTCTAGAACCTTTACAAGCCTAGCCATGTTAATCTTGAGTATTCCCATTTCTTCTTTTTTTGGGTAGTTTTCGGAATGAATTTATGAACAGAGCTGGTCTGTGTTCAATGAGTCATATAATTGCATATGCTTTCTCCATGTCTAGGAATGCCCAGTTGGACTCTTTCCTCATCTTGAGCTTGCTGTCAGCTGTCTCACTGTAAACATCCGGTCAGTTGTGCTGCATCCAAGTCTGAATCCACACTGCACATCTTACTTTCTACTACACTGCATATCTGTTTATCAGTCACTCTCTCCAGAACTTTCATGCAGCATGACAGGAGTGTGATAACTCTGTACTGCCAACAGTTGTAGAATTCCCTTTGTTTTTGTAGACTGGCGTGAGTATGTTTATTTTCCAGTCGTCTGGGATACATCTTTCTCTACACACTGCTATGAGTACTCTCTGGAACCATTTATCCCCATTTCACCCAGCATTTTATCATATCTCCTTTGACCTCATCTGACCCTGCTGCTTTCCCTGAATTTCGTTTTCCTTAGTGCTATTCTTATTTCTTCTAGGGTGGACTCTTCTCTCATTGTAGGCTGTGTCTGGGGGAGTACATTTTCTGTGGGGCTTTCTTCATTCAGAAGCTACTGGAAGTACTTCTTCCGTCTGCCTTTGTCCTGTGGACTGGTGAGTAGGTTGTTGCTGGCATCCCTTCTTAAGGGTGTCTGACTGTTTTCTTTATCTTTCTGTCTTTGCCTTGCAACCGGATATAGTTTTTCTGCCACCTACTGAGTCTCTTACCAGAAGCTGGTCGAGAGCCTCCAATGCCCTGTTCTTTGTTAGCCAACCAGTATTCCCTCCTAGCCTGGTCCAGCTTTTGTATCTCCCACTTTTTCCTGCACTCCTTTCTTTTGACATCTTCCTGGACTTCTGCATTCCACCAGCTTTCCTACCTTGGCTCGGCCACATATCTGTTCTGTAGTCCTCACACATGCTGTTTTAGGGCGCTGCCATTAACTCCACCTTATAGAATTTAACAAGAAGAATCGCATAGCTTTATGCATAGTAACAATCCACATAAGTTTGCACTGGCAATAAACAAGACCCTAGGTAATCCTTTTACACTGTTATCCTTTCATTACACTGGGGACTGATTGCCACGAGTCTGTAACTAATTCTGATGACATCCATCACTGTCTTCTGGAACCTCTCACCACAATTCCCACATCATTTCTAGCTTGTCGTCCTCCTGAGTAATAGACTTTGTATCTGAAGCCAAGTGGCTTTCCTGCAATGCCTTTCGGTCTTATCTCTTAGATGCATAGGATGTCCTCTGTGCCATCATTATATCCACTTCCAAGCTGCTTGCTGTCAGTGAACGTACATTGAGTGTAGCAGTTCTTGGTTCACGTTTGGCAGGTTGATTGGTTTTCCGTCCAGCTTTCAGTCAGTAAACTAGGCTGGGCAACTGGACACTGGCTGGCCAGTATCTTATTGACCCAGGGCTGCTGAGCTTAATGGCAGGCACGTTCACCCCTTCCATCATTAGCATGGGTCAGGGTAGGTCGGATCTTCAATCCACTTGTCATTGGCAAATACTCATGTCCATTTGGCAGCATTGGTCAACATGACTAAATTACCTAGAGCCATATTTTACACCATTGAATGGCTAGCCCTGCCACGGCATGTAATCGGTGATCTGTGTTCTCCTATCCGGAGGGTACTTCACACCACAGTAGATGTGCAAAGTGGTTGGCATGTGCAGCTTTTTTATTTATTTTACATTTGTTGACCGGGATTGTCCGACTGAGCTGAAGAGCCCTTTTTTAGCGGAGGCCAGGGAAGAAAAGCTCTTCCCACCTATAGGGCACCTTGTAGAGTCGTCTGTGCTGTTGCCCACAGCTTTATTCATTAGTGAGTTTGAGATGGAAGCATTCAGCATGTTTTTTGGAGGTGGGTGGAACCCCACAGAGACACAGTGAGAATATGCAAACTCCAAACAGGCATTGGCCGAGGTCAGGATCAAATCTTTTACCTTGTGCATGAGAGGCAAAGACCTTAACTGTTATGCCAACTGGTCTCATTGTTTAGCAAGTCCTTTGCTATGATCCCACTGAATGATAGTCCTTGAGAGAGACTGGTCAAACAAGCCCCCCCACCCCTCCTGGCTGCTGTATGCTTATTCCCCCCTTACCCCTGATTCCCAAGTTTCAGAGAAGGGTGAACAAAAAATCTAAACAGACTATACCCAACTTAACCATTAAATAACCTCTGTTGAAGCCACAAGGTTTCCTCCTCTCTAGATTTAGAGAGACATCTGAGGAAGTTCTGGAAGGTACCAGGATGAAAGCGCTAGTATCTCACTTTAATGATACTTTTTAAATTGATTTTAAGTGTGAGTTTGTTAATAAACCTTCTAAAGAAAGTTTTATCTGTGCTGGACTTGCTGCTGCTTTTTCTGTTGGTTGTTAACCATTTTGTTGGATTACTATAGTGGAAAAGTTAGAGTGGGATGAGGCCAAGCAGAGGTTTAGACTATACGTTAGAGACTGCCTTCTGTACCAGGGACCGAAAACAGAATACAGGCAAAGAGAAAGGAGGATAGGATAGTACTAAGTGAAAGACCAGATGTTCTTCGTGTTTCACTGTTGTAGTCATTACATTTGTGTTATCTGCTTGCAGTAGCCCTCAGTCCGCCTGATTAACAAAAGTCGTGGGTCATGCGTCAGTTGCTGTCTCTTCTTCCGCGACGTCAGGTCGTCAGGGGTATAAAACATGCAGCCGACGCCATTACATCAGTTTTTCTTGCCCCAGATGTCAGGTGCCCCCCTAATGGGAAGCAATTAAATATATAAAATACAAGGTTATACCTCCAAAAAAGCAAATTCACCAAAAAGCTTTTAAGCATGGTAAAGAGAGTAGAGGTATAGCCAAAAGAAGTCAGGGGGCTGGAGGGAAGTTAACTAGGACTGCAACAGTGAATACACTCGAACATCTACATTTATGGTAAGTTTACACAACTGTACTGTTCTTCATGTTTCACTGTTGCAGTCATCACATTTGGGTAGATTCCCAAAGCTAAGGATAGGAGGAGGAATTTAGATAGCATTGGGACCAGCTATAAGGCCCTGCAAGACTGCAGTGGCAGAGCCAGTTAGAGAAAAATGGTAATGCTTGGTGAAAGTATGTACAGAACTCCAGGTAGCAGCTTCTAGGATGTCCCTGGTAGGGACGCCTCTGAGAAAGGTTGTAGAGGTAGATGCAGCCCTGGTTGAGTGGGGTCTGATCCCCTGTGGGATAGGTTTTCCATGGTGCTTATAGCAGAAGTGAACGCAATGGCCTATCCATTTAGAAATTGTTTGCTTTAAAATAGCCTTCCCCTCTGTCCCTGCAGCAAATTCCACCAGCAGTTCAGCTTTCCTTTGAGGTTTAGTCCTGTCGAAGTAGAACCTAAGTTGTCTATGCACATATAAGGAGTGCAGTATCCGTTCCCCTTTGTTCTGTGGATTAGGAAAGAAGGTTGGCAAGTGGATGGACTGATTAAGAGCCACAACGGATACCACCTTGGGCATGTAGGAGGGATTGGTTCTGAGGGACACCCTGTCCACATGAAAGATGATGAAAGGCTCCACTGCCATAAGGGCCTGTAATTCAGATACCCTTCTAGCTGAAGTGATTGCTAAAGGAAATCTGTTTTCCAAGAAAGAAATTTTAAGTCTGCAGTAGCAGCTGGCTCGAAAGGAGGAAGAGTGAGTTTCTCCAATACAAAGTTAAGGTCCCAGGCTGGAGTTGGAGCTCTCCTGTGTGGTCTTAAGTTTTTGGCCCCTCTGAGGAACTGCTTGAGCAGTGGATGAGAGAAGAGGGGAGGTTGTGTTATAATGAGCTGAAATGGCTGAGGTTTGAATTTTCATAGTGGAAAAAGACAGGCCCTTGTGAAGCATTTCAGTTAAGTATTGTAAGATCTGAGGTAAATTGGGTGCTGCTGTGCTCATCACTTGAATCTGGTTCCAGGCACAGAACCTTTTCCATTTTTCAGCATAAGATTTTTTAATACTAAGTCTCCTTGCCTCTAAATAGATATCCATCACTGGTTTACTGAGGGATGGTAAAGGAGAGATTAGGAAATTAGCCAGGCTGCTAGGTTCATTGTTTGAAGCTGAGAGTGCAGAATCTGGTTCTCCTGCTGAGACAACAGGGTAAGAGTCCGAGGCAGGTGCCATGGGGCCAACAGTGACATACTGCTTAAGAGGGGGTACCATTGTTGGCGTGGCCAGTCTGGTGCAATCAAAATCGTCCTTGATTTGTCTTGTTTGATCTTTAGTAGTACTTTGGAGAGCAGACGCAGAGGAGGAAAGGCATAAACTGAAAAGCTTGTTTGTGGGGAGTCCTTGTGCAAAATTTGTCCAATTGATAGTTCTTCGGGGAGGCA
Source organism: Protopterus annectens (assembly GCF_019279795.1). NCBI lineage: Eukaryota > Metazoa > Chordata > Ceratodontiformes > Protopteridae > Protopterus > Protopterus annectens. Next base: position 995,321,395 of record NC_056726.1, on the reverse strand, counting down.
AACAGGTCTATATCTGGGCTCCCCCATTTGCTTGTCAACATGTTGAAAATCCTTGGTTCCAGTTTCCACTCGTGTGGGTCCATGAGGTTTCTGCTTAGTCCGTCTGCCAGTGTATTTAGTTTTCCTGGCAGGAATTGAGCTTGTAGATGCACTTGGTAGCTCAAGGCTGTGTTCCACAATGCCATGGCTAGTCTAAACAGGGGGTAAGAATGGGTACCCCCTGCTTGTTTATGTACCACATAACAGTAGTGTTGTCAGTCTTTGCCATTAACTGTCCTGGAAGAATGTGATCCTTGAAGACTGTCAGAGCATTCTGTACAGCTAACATTTCTTTTTGATTGATGTGCAGGTACATTTGACATGGGTTCCATTTGCCCTGAATGCACTTCCTTGCCAGGTGAGCACCCCATGCATAGTCTGATGCATCTGTTAAGGATTGGGTGGCAGGGGGTAGTGTGAATGGTAATCCCTTGTTTTGGTGGCAGGCCTCTGCCCACCAAAGGAACTCTAGGCGTAGGCAAGGTATGATAGGAATCATTGCTTCTAGATCCTGAGAATGTTGTCACCATAGGCTTTTTAGATACCATTGTAGTTTCCTCATATGCTGTCTTGCATATGGAATTAGAAGAATGCAGGAGGCCATGAACCCCACGGCTTGTAGTATTTGCCTTGCAGATAGCAGGCTTTTGTGGACACTTGTTTGAAGTAAGTTGCAAATGAATTTTTCTCTGGCATAAGGAAAGCCATCTGGGAAGTTGTATTCAAGCTTGCTCCCAGGAATATAATTTGTTGACAGGGTACCAGGTGTGATTTCTTTTCATTTATGGTGTACCCCAGACAAGTTAGCACCCTTTGTACAAAGGCCAGATGATTCAAAAGTATGCCCTGGCTTTCTGCCTGAATTAGACAATCGTCCAGGTATGGGTATATTTGAATATTTCTTTGCCTGCTAAATGCAATGACTGGAGCTAGGCACTTCGCGAATACCCTGGATGCAGTAGATAAGCCAAAGGGCAGTGCAGAGAACTGATAGTGCGTGTAGCCTGCTTTGAAGCGTAGGTATCTTCTGCAAGATTCCCTGATTGGGATATGCAGGTATGCTTCCTTTAAATCTAGTTTTGCCAATCAGGCATCTTTGCCTAGCATAGGAAGCAACTGGTGAAGAGTCAGCATCTTGAATTTTGGAATCACCAAAAGGGTGATTAGAGTAAATAGGTCTAGGATAGGACGCCATGAATTGTCTTTTCTGGGTACCAGGAAAAGTCTCAAGTAGAAACCTTGTCCCTGTGACAGCAACAATGAATACACTTTAACATCTACATTTATGGTAAGTGTACACAACTGTACTTTTCATTCTCTGAGACTTATTTCCAGAATGTGCCAGCGTTTTCAGTTGGAAAACACTGAGGTTTCTCAGTCCCTCAGAATATATTATGAGCTGTTACAGAAGGAATTTCCAGACCTTTCACCAATTTCTCCAATTCTGTCAGCTTTTGGAAGATGTGTGTCACTGCCTGTAATTTTCTTGATAACTTGCTGCCCCTAAAATGCAGGCAGAATTTATAAAGTTCCATAGTCCAAGTTTTATATTCTCTTCCCAAACCTGACCCTGCTGATGTCGCTTTGGTTAACATTGCTAACCCTTTAGTTAATTCCAGTCCTACTGTTTCTGATAAGGATGGGAAGATTATTTTTTTTAAGTATTTGGAAAACGTGTATGCTTCTGCTTCAGAATTTTGAATTGTCAGGCTCATATGTTAGTTTATTCTGACTAATTTTGAAAGTAGGAGGAGTATTTTTTTTTTGCGTTTTCTTCTTGAGGAAAAAATCTGCTTTAAATAATTTAGTTTCTTCCATCATACAGGTAACTACTTATTTACAGTGTGAGTACCCGAGGGCTATGGCCACTAGTACTGTTTTGAGGAAGTTTGTCTGGCATTGTTCTTAGAACCTCCCAGAGGATGTTAAAAATGAAAGATTAAATTCTCCTTTGGATTGAGGTACACATTTAGTTATTTTGCTGCAGAGGTGATAATAGATGAAAGGAAAGTTAGTACAAGGAATCTCGAAGGTTTTTCTACTCTCCTATTCCAAAATTTCTAAGGGATTTTCTAACCCCACATCCAGTTTTGGCAAAAAAAGCAAAATAAACAGTCTCAACAAAATGCAGGTAAATAGCAGTTTAAGAAGAAATGGCAAGTGGTTCCAAAGGAATTCTGGACCCTGCCCTCCCCCACCCCAAAAAAAAAAAGGGGGGGGGCAGCCCAAGCAGAATGACTTTAAAGGACCTTGTTTCTCCCTTCCACCCTCGCAGGCCGATGTTCGTGTTTCACTGTTGCAGTCATTACAATTGGGTTATCCTGCTGGCAGGCTACCCTCAGTCGGCCTGAATTCCAAAGTCTAGGTCCGGCGTCGGTTGCTGTCGCCTTCTCCCTGACGTCAGTGCACCAGGAGTATAAAAGATGCAGCCGACGCCATTTTCTTCAGTCTTTCTTGCCGCGTGGTGCCCGAAGCAAAAGCAATTCACAAGTGCCGGTTGGCCGACTCCTGAAATTTTCAGATTTGAATTTCAGATCCGAAGTCTTCATTAAAGCTAAGTACCCCGTTGGGGAAACTTTTTTCTTGCTCCAGACCGATGTCAGAAAAAGTTAATAATTGTATTTCTTGTGGAAAGCAAATACCTCATAAGGATTTTCATTCTTACTGTATTCCTTGCCTAGGCCCTGACCATGACGTTGCTAGTTGTCGGTTTTGTGCTAGATTTAACCAACGCACTATTAAGCGTTGGTACGATTTTGCATTTCATTACTTTGGCAGAAGATTCAATTATATAATGCCGTCGGAACAGCCGACTACCAGAGTTTATAAAAAGCGCAAAGAAAAAGAAAAGGACAGGCATCCGAGGTCCAAGACTGACGACGAGGCTTCCGCTAGGCCTATCGCGGTTCGCCGGTTCTCAGTAAGGCGGTTTCACAGCCCCTGACACCCGCTACCTCAGAGCCACAGGCCGCTTCTGACTCCCACGTGAAGCTGACTAGGCCGCTGGAAATTCAAGGTATTGGACACTCGGAAACTATTCCCTCAGATGGGTCCAGAGCCGCTGAGCAGGCATCGGCTTCTGAGGGTGTTTTCAGGCCTACACAGTTATATGTGAAATCAACTTCAGCTTCATAGGCAAAGACTAAAGGAGCTCTAAAGACAAAGAAACAATTACAGCATTCTCCTGGACAGGCCACCACGCCTAAAAAAACAGATGCTCAAAATGGCCGAAGACCTAATTACTTTGATCAGGGGTTCCCATCCACCTCCTGATAAGAGGCCTAGGCAAGAGATAGAATATGAATCTTCAGATCAGGTTTCCATTTCCTCTGACTCCTCTACTGAACAGGGATATTCTCTTCCTCCCTATGAGGATTTTGATGCTGAAGAATCTATTCCTTTAGTCTCTCCTCCTGAGGATTATTCTTTTGGGGAGAACCTGCATACTATGAGGGAGCATTTCCACTGGGAGAGCCAAGATTACTCAGAATCCAAGAAAAGGTTCAGAGACTTCCTTTTATTACCTCAGCATAGGCCCCTTGCTATCCCTTCTGTTTTAGACATTGTAGATGATGTATTTTCAGAGTCCGGCCTGTCTCCTGACTCTTTACTACCAGCTCCTGTTAAGCCGGACAGATACTACAGGGTTCCTGATTCACATAACTTTCTTTATAAAAACCCTGCTGCTGACCCAGAAACTCTCTCTCAGGGTCCCAAAGGGGTCAAGGCTTCCACTGCAAAAAAACTCTATCCCCTCTGATAGGGATTCAAGGGCTCTGGACAGATGGGGAAAAAAGATATATACTTTTGCTACCTTGGCTGTAAGAGCTTTAAATTGCCAGTTTCATATGCTTAAATATCACAATATCTTATGTCACTGCTTAAACAGAAAATGTTGACAAATTCAGAATGTACAGAAAACAAAGAAATGCAGGATTTATTGCATGCAGCTGAACAAGTGGGAAAGCATACTTTGCGATGTGGTTTTGATTCTCTAGAGGCCTCATGCAGGGCCGCTGTTACAGGCTCTGTCATTAGAAGGCATGCTTGGTTAAAAGAACAGAATCTGCCTGATCATGTTAAAGCAAAACTATTAGATGCTCCATTACAGCATGATACCTTGTTTGGTGTTAAAGCAGAAGTGTTGAAGAAAATGGAGGACAAAGCTAAGTCTATGCAAACAGTCAAGGATTTCTTGCAGGTACAGCCTGCCAGATTTAGCAGGAACTGGCCTACAAAGAATTGGTCCTTTCCAGTCTCAGACAGGCCACAAAGAGGCAGATACAGACGCCCCAGAGGCAGATCACAACCCCAAGACTCATACAGGCCTAAACAATAGGGTGCTTCTACCTCCAAAAGCAGAGAGGAAAAATCACAGCCATACAGGAAACCGTCTCAATGACTTTCTCCTGCCAGCACCAAGCACTTATCTTCTGGCAGCCCCTTTGGGGGGACAAATAGCACTTTTTTCACAAAATTGGCACATGATCACCCAGGACAAATGGGTCTTAAATATCGTATCACAAGGCTACAAGTTCCACTTTCACATCCTGCCAGGGTCAAACGATATGCCAGACCTGCCATGCAATCAGTGGGCAGAGGCACAAAAACAAGTTTCATCCCCCATGGACAATGAGAGCCATTCAGCTAGTACCACAGCAAGAGCAGGGACTAGGATTCTACTCAAGGCTATTCTTGGTGCTGAGAAAGGACAAAGCCTGGAGACCAATACTGGACCTGTCTATCCTAAACACATTCCTGGATATTCCAAAATTCAAAATATTAACTCTGCAGCAGCTTCTGCCCTTGCTGGGCAAGAAGGCTTGGCTTGTGACTTTAGAACTAAAAGAGGCATATCTGCATATCCCAGTCAGACGGTCATGCAGAAGATACCTCTGATTTATAGCTGGCTCAATGCACTACCAATTCTCTGCACTGCCCTTTGGCTTATCTTCTGCGCACAGGGTCTTCACAAAATGCCTGGCACCAATAATTGCATTTTGCAGACAGAGGAATACAAATATATCCTTATTTGGACATCTGCCTTATTCAAGCAGAGAACAAGGACATTCTATTACAGCATCTTGCGTTTATAAGAAGATTACTAACCGGTCTAGGGTACACAGTAAACGAAAATAAATCAACTCGTACCCTCTCAAGAGATAATATTCCTGGGTACAAGCTTAAATATAACTGCCCAGATGGCTTATCTCATGCCAGACCGACAACTTACTACTTATTTCAAAATGTTGGCAACAAAGACCCAGTTATCTGCAAGAAAAATTCTGCAGGCCTTGAGTTTCATGGCATCCTGCATTCTGCTAATTCCATATGCAAGACTGCATATGAGGAAACTTCAGTGGTATCTAAAAAGTGTTTGGACTCAACATTACCACAGCCTGGATACAATAATTACCCTCATTCCCTGCCTGCAACAGGAGTTTCGATGGTGGGCAAAAGCCTGTCACCACAACACTGGACAGCCATTCACCTTACCCACAGCCGGCAGACATTGACAACAGATGCATCAGATTATGCTTGGGGGGCCGATATGGCAGGAAGATGTATTCAGGGCACATGGTCTGCAAGTCAAATGCATCTACATAGCAATCAAAAAGAGATGCTAGCTGTTCAGAATGCCCTGACAGCCTTCAAGGATCTACTTCGTCCAGGACAACTACTGATATACGGACAATACTACAGTCATGTGGCACATGAACAAGCAGGGAGGCTCACATTCCTACCCCCTCTGCAGGCTAGCCATGAACTTGTGGGACACAGCATTGACTTACCAAGTATATCTGCAAGCACAATTCCTGCCAGGAAGGACAAATACTGTGGCAGACAAACTAAGCAGAAACCTAATGGATCCCCACGAGTGGAAATTGGATCCACAAGTCTTCAGCATGATAACAAGGATCTGGGGATGCCCGGCCATAGACCTATTTGCCTCCCCTTACAACTACCAACTACAGAGATTTTGCACAAGGACTTATCACAAGCAAGCATGGAAAGTGGATGCTCTTTCAGCTGGAAAAATCTAACAGTATATGCCTTTCCTCCTCTTTCTCTCCTCCCCAAGGTACTCCTCAAGGTCAGACAAGGGAAACCAAAAATGATACTGATTGCCCCAGACTGGCCCCGCCAGCACTGGTACCCAATCCTAAAGAGCTTGTCTTAATGCCCAGCTTGGACATTACCTCAAATTCCTCATTTATTGACCCAACAGGACAGTCCGATACTGCACAGCCATCTCAGGACCTTAAACCTGGCAGCATGGCGGATAATGTAGCCATTCAAGACACACCTCTTTCTAAAGCAGTGATGGAATGTTATTTTGGAGGCCAGGAGGCCTAGCACCAGAAAATCTTATGCAGACAAATGGAAGAGATTCTGTGCTTGGAACCAGACACAAGGTATTGACACGATTGTTCCAAATATTCCTCAGATTTTGCAATACTTAACTGAGATGCTTGATAAAGGCCTTTCCTTTTCATCAATTAAAATTCATGCCTCTGCCATTTCAGCTCATTACAATACAGAACCACCTATTTTTTCTCATCCATAACTAAGGCAGTACCTCAGAGGGGCCAAAAACATAAAACCTCCAAAGAGAGCACCAATACCTGCATGGGACCTCAACTTTGTCTTGGAAAAACTCATACTGCCTCCGTTTGAGCCAGTCTTTGCAGCTGATATAAAATTCTTATCCTGGAAAACAGCTCTGCTCCTAGCAATATCATAGGTTCATAGGTTCATACTAGGCTATCTGCCCAAGGGCATTTATAAGCCTAGCCAGAATGTGTTTGGCTTTCGCCACCCATTTTAAATTTATTTTGCTATGCCCTTTTCCGAGGTTAGTATACTGTGCCTCTGTCTAACAGTGACACAGAAGTGATACCCGGGGTAAACCTATGATCTCCCATCCACTCATCAAGATTCCTCTTGAAGAGAGTCAATGAGGGACTCTGCCTAACCTGGACTGGGATTTTATTCTAGAGTGAAGGGTGCCTCTGGGTTATGAATCTGTCCCTCCAGCATGTCCTGTTTATTTCAGTGCTGAGGTTCAAGTCTCTTGAGCGCGTAGCTCGATGGGATTTGGATTTTCTGAGGTGCAGCATGTCCATTAATTCCGGGTTGGACATGGCTTTATACGTCAGGCACAGATCGCCTCTGAACAGGCGGTATGCCACTGAGTAGAGCTGGTGTTTCTTTAACCGGGCAGCATATGGCATCTGTTTGAGCCCTTTGATCCTCTTGATGAGGTACTTTTGGGGTCTTTCCAGTTGCTGCAGGTGTCTGGTAAGGTACATCCCAAAAGGGGCATTGTACTCCATTATGGGCCTGATGAGGGATGAGTGAAGAGGCACGATGACCTCCCCTGATCTAGATGTGAATCCCTTCATGATTAGGTGGGCTGTATAAAATGTTTTTCTAACCACTTTGGCCATGAGGTTGTCAAATGAGAGATTGCTATCAACTTGGGTCCCCAGGTCCCTAATTACTTCTTCTGTACTTAATGGATTACCACCTATGTGGTAATTTGTGGGCACTTTGATTTTGCCAAAGGGGATGACTATACACTTTTTGGCATTTAGCTTGAGGCCATGGCTCTGGCACCAGTTGTCTGTTTCTATGAGGCCCTTTTGGAGGATGCTTGTGTCGGCTGGAGAGTCGATTATGGCGCCCAGTTTGCAGTCATCTGCGAAATTGGTCAGCCACAGTCCTTCCGTGTTGGCCTGTACCTCCGAGAAATATATACCGAAAAGAGAGGTCCCAGGACTGAGCCTTGTGGGACTCCACTTGTAACTGGTTTGGAGTCTGACATGGCTCCAGCAATTCTAACCATGTGGGTTCTGTCCTTGAGCCAGTTTGCAATCCATCTAGTGACATAGGGGTTTATATTTAAGCTGGTGAGCTTATCTATAATGCCCGAGTGGGATATTGTATCGAAGGCTTTTGTGAGGTCCAGGTAGGCTGTGTGGACCACCTTCCCCTCGTCAATGGCCTTGGTGACTGTTTCAAAGAAATCAACCAGGTTTAAGAGGCAGGATCTGCCCTTAAAGCCGAACTGGGTAGGATCCAGTGTCTGTAGGTCCCCAATATCTTTATTTATGAGGGTCCATGATGATCCTTTCCATAGCTTTGCAGACCAAGCTAGTCAGGCTTATGGGGCGATAGTTTCCAGGATCCGTTGAGGCACCACCTTTATGGAGAGGGACCACTGTTGCTGTACGCCACTCTTTGGGCACATATCCTGTTGTAAGGCTGAGATTGAACAGTAGTTTTATGTTTGGGTTTAGCTCTTATTGGAGTTCATGTAGGACGCAGCCCGGGACACAGTCTGGTCCCATTGATGCTGTGTTTTTTGCTTTGGAGAGGGCGGCTCTTACCTGAGCATCTGAGATGTCAGGGGGGCAGCACTCTGCTGGGATAGATATTTGCCCTTTGGTGGGGGTTTGCGCTGAACCTGTCAGCTAGGATGTTGGCAATGTCTGTGGGTTCGGTGTATTTTTTGTCATTTTGGACTAATTCTGAGCATATCTGGGAATTGCCACCCACGTTCCTAACATAACTAAAGAAAGCCTTGTGATTATCCTTAGTGTCCTTTGCAGTTTTTCTCTCGAAGCTGGCCTTAGACAATTTTGAGTGCCCGTAGTTTTTTGCTAATACTGATCAGTGATGCCTTCCGTTTTTGGGATTTTGCTCTATCATTTAGTAGCTTTCTCCTTCTATTGTATAGTTTGTTTATGGCTGGGGTCCACCAGACAGGATGTCTGCCTTTGGAGGAATGGTTCTTGGTTTTATTTGGGATCGCATGATCCATGCATTCCTGAAGGTGTTCATAGAATGCGTTTGTAAAGGATTCTGCTGTCTGGGACGTATTTTTCACAGGCCCAGGGGCTTTGAAGGATTCCACCTCGGTTTTGAGGAGTGTGAAATTTTCTTTAGAGAGGTTTTTCACTGTGGTTTTCTGGGCAGGGGGTGGGGTCGGGATGTGAATATCCAGTGAAATTAGTTTATGGTCTTATCTTACCAGTGAGGGATACACTTCTGGTCTGGAGCATAGAGTCCCCATGTTGGTGATGATCAGGTCCAGTATGTTTTCCCCTCTTGTGGGAGTGGTAACAAGTTGTTCCATAGCATTTGAGTTTATAAATTCTAGGAACCTTTGGGCTAGGGTGTTGGAGCTAGAGTAATGCTCCCTGTCTATGTTTTGGTAGTTGAAGTCGCCCAATATAATGGTGTTTGGAGAGACCTTCATATTTTCCAGTGTTCTCAGGAAGGCCGAGTGGCATTCCTGGGTTTGGGAGGGTGGTCTGTAGCAGGCTATAAACTGGAAGGCAGTTTTACCCACTGTTAGTTGCACATGGATATTCTCTGATGCTTCGTGCTTTGCCACCAACCTGAGGTGTGGGTATCTTTGATGAATATCGATACTCCCCCTCGTTTTGTGGTTTGGTCCAAGTTTTGGGGCCGAAAAGCATGGTATGAGGTGTAATCTGGTATTGCTGGGGTGCTCTCGGGAGCCCTGAACCAGGTTTCTGTTACTGCACAGATATCTATGTTCTCCATGCTAAGGGGAGTTTCAAGTGCGTGCATCTTGAGGTTTAGACTTCTGGCGTTGAGTAGCATTACTCTTAGTTTCTTATCCCTTGTGATACCTATGGAGGTGGGTTTGTCTTTTGAGCCTTGCCTAAAAAAGGCACTATGGGGGTAGCAAGAGCCTTTGCCAATATCCGAAAGCCCAGGGGTGACAGGTGCAAGCCGTCCCTAGCGAAGCATTGTGGCTTGTCGAGCATATCATCCCAAGCTGACAGGCATTGGATCCCCTTTGAATGACACCAGTACTTAAGCCAGTTGTTGAAATTGATCATCTTGGTCTTCATATTGTGGCATCATTCTTGGTGAGGGTAAGATGCTCCTCAAGGTCAGGGTCATACCGGCCTGGGCTACATGCTCAGAGAGCTCCTCTATGTCTCTTTTCATGTAGTCCAGGGAGGTACGTCTCAGGTTATTCACACCAGCATGGACAATGACTGAGTCATATTTGTACTTGCCTTGGAGTGACCTGAGTGCTTGTGTTATGTTGAGGATCCTAGCACCTGACAGGCTGCTCACCGTGACCCTCTCCTTGTTCAGCCTGGTGAGCGGGACGTCAGTGTGCTTGACGATCGAGTCACCTATTACAAGTGTATCAGGTGTGTTGTTTAGTCTTAAGGGCTGTGACTGTGCAGCACGCTTTGTGAGATATGTGTTGCACGTGTTTTGTTTTGCGGTAGCGGTTGCTTGTGTGTCTGCTTTGAAGGTCTCTGCTGCTTAGGCAGATCTTTATTTAGAGCCTCCGAGTATGTTTTTGTGTGATTATGTGTTTGGTATGCTTTCATGGTAGGTCTGTGTGAGACTGGAATTGTAGTGAGTGTGGTTTCCTTCTCCTCCTGACTGGTTATGCCGGTACTGAGTTGAGAGAGCTTAGCCTCCAGTTTGGCTATATGGTTGCATCTCTCACATGTGTTGGAATTTGTTGGGAGGAGGAGAGGGTAGTCTGTGTACATGAGGCAGTTGTAACATTGCCTCAAGATTCCCAGATTCACCAGCTGGACCAGAGAGGAGAATGACAACTGACCTTTGGACATGCTAGAATAATATTGGGAATTCCTTTATAATTGAAAACAAGGGCCAGTGGGGAGTGAGGGTGTAGTGCTTTTAATTTTTAGTGCTGACTTATATAATTGCTTTAGTGAGCAAGTGCCAGGCAACTTAAGTGCAATGTGTTACAGGTAACTTAAATGCAAAAATGACAAACAGTAACTTTCTTTCAAGTGAAACAAGGAAATAAGTACAGTAAGCAATGCAGATATCACTAGTGATCCACAGAAGCGCTGAGAAGCCGTGTATTAGGTGGAATTAGCGTTCCAGGGAAATAACAAGCAAACAAGCATATAAACAAAGCTAGATTCAGCAGGCCTGGATCTAGTCTATGCTACAGCAAACAAGGTGTACCAATTTCAGTAAGATACAGTTCAAATATTCAGGCACTATAAACCTCCGCTATCCTCCGCTAGACGAGTTTCAGAGTTACAGGCACTCATGGCTGTGGAACCTTTTATCATTTTCTATCCTGACAGGGATTCTCTGAGGACAATCCCTACACTTATGCCTAAGGTAGTGTCCAGTGTGGCCCTTAACCAAACAGTTCATTTGCCTACCTTTTATCCAAACCCACAGAATAAGGGTGAGGGAATTCTGCATTCTTTGGACATTAACAGGCAGCTACGCTTCTACTTGGACAGAACCAAAGCTTTCAGAAAGATTGAACAACTTCTAGTTTCATATGCTACAGGATCACAAGGAAAGCCTATCTCAAAGCAGACTATTTCAAAGTGGATAGGCCACTGCATTTGTTTCTGCTATTCACAGCATGGCAAATCAGTGTCTAAGGGCAGTAGGCCACATTCAACCAGAGCAGCAGCCACTTCAGGAGCCTTCCTCAGAGGAGTACCAACCAAAGACATCTTAGAGGCTGCAACTTGGAGTTCAGTGCATATCTTTACAAAGCACCATCACTTATCTCTCTACTCGAAATCCAGGGCAGGCTTTGCCACTGCAGTTCTGTAGGGCCTGATAGCCTCTCCTTATCCTATTTAGCTCCAGCCTCCCAACCTTATTTTTGGGATTCAACCCAATTGTAATGACTGCAACAGTGAAACACGAACATAGTACAGTTGTGTACCTACCATAAATGCAGATGTTCGAGTGTATTCACTGTTGCAGTCCAGGTTACCCTCCCACCATCCCCCTTATACTTTGCTGCGACTTACTTGTACTTCCCTATTCTATACAACCTGTGTGGTGTATTTGCTTGTAGATGAAGGAAAAGTTGTTTGTTATGCATGCATGCTTATTGGCATAATTTAGCCTACCATTTTAGGGGCACATGACATCTGGGGCAAGCAAAACTGAATAAAATGGCGTCGGCTGCATCTTTTATACCCCTGGCGCACTGACGTCAGGGAGGAGGCGACAGCAACTGACACGGGACCTAGACTTTGGTACTCGGGCCGACTGCGGGTAGCCTGCCAGCAGGATAACCCAATTGTAATGACTGCAACAGTGAATACACTGGAACATATGGTAGGTACACGACTGTACTTTTTTTTCCCCAGAAAGTGTGAATCTCCACTTTTTTCTTTGGCAACAGATAGTTTCAAACAGGTTCTGAAGATCATTCATCAAGGTTACAGATGGCATTGAGAGGAAGTTGTTCCTCTTCATTGGTAATTCTTCATCCGACCAGACTCCTGTTATTTCTGCCTGTCTGTCACATGCTGATGTTCATCGTGTTTCATTGTTGCAGTCATTACTCTTGGGTTATCCTGCTGGCAGGCTACCCGCAGTCAACCAGATTCCAAAGTCTAGGTCTGGCGTCGGTTGCTGTCGCCTCTTCCCTGATGTCAAGTGTGCCAGGGGTATTAAAGAAGCAGCCAACGCCATTTTCTTCAGTCTTTCTTGCCACGCGGTGCCCGAAGCTAAAGCAGATGTTCATCGTGTTACACTGCTGCAGTCATCACTGTTGGGTTATCCTGCCATCAGGCGGTCCCGCAGTCGGCCCGAGTTCCAAAGTCTTGGTCCGGCGTCAGTTGCTGTCACTTCTTCCCTGACGTCAGAGCGCTAGAGATATATAAATGCATCCAACGTCATTTTCTCCAGTCTTTCTTGCCGCGCGGTGCCCAAAGCAGAAGCAGTTTGCAAGTGCTGGTCGGCCGACTCCTGAAATTTTCAGATCGAATTTCAGACCGAAGTCTTCATAAAGCTAAGTACCCCGTTGGGGAACCTTTTCTTGCCTCAGTCCGATGTCAGAAAAAGTTAACAATTGCATTTCTTGTGGGAAGCAAATACCTCATAAGGACTTTCATTCTTATTGTATTCCTTGCCTAGGCGCAGACCACAACGTCACAGGTTGTCGGTTTTGTGCTAGGTTTAATAAACAAACTATTAAACGTCGGTTTGATTTCGCCCGACATTATTTTGGTAGGAAATTTAATGATACCATGCCATTGGAGCAACCGATGACCGGAATGCATAAAAAACCGCAAAGATAAGGACAGGCAGCCGAAATCCAAACTGGATTCTGAGGCCTCTGCTTGGCCAGTCGCCGGTTCTCCGGTTTTCAGTGAGGCGCCTACGCAGCCCCTGATGACTGCTGATTTAGAACCCCAGGCGACATCCGATTCTCAAGCGGATATTACTAGGCCTCCACACAACCTTTACCTTTAGGCCCTTCCGACTCCATTCCTGAAGGAGATTCCAGTGCAGTTGAAACACCTTCAGTTACTGAAGGTGTCTTCAGACCGACTACACTCACTATTAAATCCTATGCAAAACTGAAAACTCCTTTAAAAACAAAGAAGGCTGCACAGCAGTCTCCTGTACAAGGCCCCATGCCTAGGAAACAGATGCTTAAGATGGCTGAAGGCTTAATTACACTTATCAGGGGTTGTCATCCCCCTCCTGATAAAAGGCTAAGGCAAGAGGAGGACTACGCTTCCTCTGACCAGGTTTCAATTTCCTCATACTCTTCTGAGGAGCAAGAATATTCCTTTCCCCCTTATGAAGATTCTGATGCTGAAGAGTCTATCCCTTCTGCATCTCCTCCAGAAGACTTCTCTTTTGGGGAAACCTTACATACTATGAGGGAACATTTCCACTGGGAAGGCCAGGATTACTCTGATACTAAGAAAAGACGCTGACAGTTCCTTTTACTACCCCAACACAGACCACTGGCAATTCCACCTGTGTTAGACATTGTGGATGATGTTTATTCAGAATCTAGCCTTAACCCAGACCAAACCAGACAGGTACTACAGAGTCCCTGACTCACACAAATTCCTGTATAAAAGCCCTGTTGCTGACCCAGAAACCAATTCCCAGGGTCCCAAAGGGGTTAAAGCCTCTACTGCTAAAAATCCTGTGCCCTCTGAAAGGGATTCTAGAGCACTAGACAGATGGGGAAAGAAAGTATATACCTCAGCTACTCTAGCTGAGGGCCTTAAATTGTCAGTTTCACATGCTGAAATATCAACAATATCTGATGTTTCACTTAAAACAAAAAATGCTCGCACATACAGATCAGCCAGATTACAAGGAAATGCAAGATTTGTTGCATTCAGCTGAACAAGTGGGAAAACATACCTTGCAATGTGGATTTGATTCATTGGAAGCTTCTTGTAGAGCAGCAGTGACAGGGTCTGTCATACGTAGGCATGCTTGGTTAAAAGAGCAAACATTACCTGATCATGTTAAAGCAAAATTATTGGATGCACCCTTACAGCAGGATGTTTTATTTGGTGTAAAAGCAGAAGACGTTTTAAAGAAAATGGAGGATAAGGCAAAATCTATGCAGACGGTCAAGGATCTCTTACAGGTTCAACCTCCTCGTTTCAGCAGAAATTGGCCAACCAAAAACTGGTCCTTTCCAGCTTCTGCCAGACCACAGAGGGGCAGATACAGATGCCCAAGAGGCAGAGGCCAGCCACAAGGCTCTTACCAGCCTCGACAATGGAGTACCACAACCCAAAAAGAGGAGAAGACAGGTCTCAAACTACCAGAAGACAAACACAATGACTTACCCTTCAGACTACCAAGCAAAACCCTCTTGGCAGCTCCCTTGGGGGGAAAACTAGCTCTTTTTGCAGACAATTGGCACATCATCACAAAAGACAAATGGGTCCTAAATATTGTATCTCAAGGATACAGATTCCACTTGCATACTTTACCAAGGATAAAAGGAATGCCAAACCTGCCACCAAATCAATGGGCAGAGGCTCAAAAGCAAATTTCAGCTCTCATCAACATGAGAGAGCCATTCAACAGGTTCCTACACAGGAGCGCAAGGACAAGGATTTTACTCAATACTGTTTCTAGTTCCCCGAAAGGACAAAGTCTGGAGACCCATTCTGGACCTCTCAATTCTAAACACATACCTGGAAGTACCCAAATTCAGGATGCTAACATTACAGCAACTTCTTTCCATGCTGGGCAAGAAAGCTTGGCTAGTAACGTTGGACCTCAAGGAGGCATACCTGCATGTCCCTATCAGACAAAATTGCGGAAGATACCTCCGATTCATTGCAGGTTCAACCCTTTACCAATTCTCTGCACTGCCCTTTAGCTTATCTACTGCACCCAGGGTCTTCACAAAATGCCTGGCACAAGTAATTGCATTCTGCAGACAGAGGGGTTCAGATATATCCATACCTGGACGACTGCCTTATTCAAGCAGAAAGCCAGGACATTCTATTAAAGCATCTGGCGTTTGTCAAAAACCTTCTCAGTTGCCTAGTGTTTACAGTAAACGAAAAGAAATCAAAACTAGTGCCCTCACAAGACAATATATTCCTGGGTGCCAGCTTAAATACAACGGCCCAGATGGCTTACCTCACGCCAGACAAGCAAAGACAACTGACTCAATACTTCAAAATGATGGCAACATAGACCCAACTCCCTGCAAGAAAAATTCTGCAGGCCTTGGGATTCATGGCATCTTGCATACTACTAATACCATTTGCAAAACTGCATATGAGGGAATTACAATGGTATCTGAAAAGCGTATGGTCTCAACACAGCTACAGCTTGGAAACAATAATTCCACTCATTCCCTGCCTTCAACAGGAGTTTCTATGGTGGGCTCAGGCATGTCACCTCAACAAGAATCAGCCTTTCACCTTACCCACAGCCAGGCAAACTATAACAGCAGATGCATCGGATTATGCCTGGGGAGCACACATGGCAGGACAGTGTATTCAGGGCAAATGGCCTGCAAACCAAAGGCATCTACATATCAGTCAAAAAGAGATGCTAGCTGTACAAAACGCCCTAACAGCTTTCAAGGACCTCCTACATCCAGGACAACTCCTAATAAAGATGGACAACACCACAGTGATGTGGTACATAAGCAAGGGGGCACACACTCCTACCCTTTATCCAGACAAGCAGTGACCTTGTGGAACACAGCACTGACCTACCAAGTTCAACTACAAGCACAATTCCTGCCAGGAAAGAAAAACACACTGACAGACGATCTAAGCAGAAACATCACAGATCCTCACGAGTGGAAGCTAGATCCACAAGTATTCACAATGATAACTCAAAAATGGGGGAGCCCAGACATAGATCTCTTTGCTTCCCCCCAAAACTACCAACTACGGAAATTTTGCACAAGGACATACCACACACTAGCTTGGAAAGTGGACGCCCTCTCATTCAGTTGGAAAACATTGACAGTGTATGCCTTTCCTCCACTGCCTCTTCTGGCAAAGGTGCTGCTGAAAGCCAGATTAGAGAGGCCACAAATGATACTCATTGCTCCAGACTGGCCATGCCAACACTGGTATCCAATACTTTGGAACATGGCTCAAGGCCCACCATGGATTTTGCCTACAATTCCTTACCTGCTTACTCAGCAAAATAGTCAGATTCTTCACAGCCAGCACAAGACTTTAAATCTGGCTGCATGGCAAATTGCCTAAATAACCAGTCAACACTTCTCTCTAAAGCTGTGATGGACGTCATTCTGGAGGCCAGGAGGCCCAGCACCAGGTAAGTCTATTCAGACAAATGGAAAAGATTCTGTGCCTGGAACCAGGCTAAAGGCCAAAATCCCCTTGAACCAAATATTCCTCAGATTCTTCAATATTTAACTGAGGAGATGATCATCGTGCATACAGCTGCAGTCATAACAGATGGGTTCTCCTGCCGTCAGGCGGGTCCTCGGTCAGCCGAATTCCAAAGTCTAGGTCCGGTGTCTGTTGTCGTCGCTTCTTCCCTGACGTCAGTGCGACAGGGGTATAAAGGAACCAGCCGACGCCATTTTCTTCAGTCTTTCTTGCCGCGCGGTGCCCGAAGCAGAAGCAGTTCGCAAGTGCCAGTCGGCCAGCTCCTGAGATTACGAAAATTTGGAAACCGAAGTCTTCTTAAAAGCTAAGTACCCCGTTGGGAAAACTTTTCTTACCTCAGACCCATGTCAGACAAAGTTAATAATTGTATTTCTTGTGGGAAGCAAATACCACGTAAGGATTTCCATTCCCTCTGTATACCTTGTTTAGGCCCAGACCACGACGTCTCGGTCTGTCGCTTTTGTGGTACATTCAACAAACGCACTATTAAGCGTCGGGCGGAGTTCGCCCAGCATTATTTTGGGAAAGCATTTAACTATACTATGTTGTCGGATACTCCGACTCCGGTTTTGTCTAAAAAACGCAAAGACAAGGACCGACACACGAGGTCCGCGGCCTCTACTGACACCACACCAAAGCTGACTACACGTGGTCCGGTTCTCAGCGAGGCACCTACGCAGCCCCTGACTACCGACGGCACTTCTTTGATGGTGTCTCCTGTGCCCGAGGTCGCAGGCTCCTCGGCCCACACCCCCCCCGACTACAGATACCGAAGCCACTCTTGGCGTTGAAACTCAGAATGTGGACAGGTCCACCTCCACTCAAGGTGTCTTCAGACCTTCCTCTTCTTTCTCCATCAAGGCTTTCACAAAGTCTAAAGCAACCATGCACTCTGAGACCAGCTACACAGGGCCCATCTCCAGGCCCCATGCCTAAGAAACAGATGCTTAAAATGGCTGAGGATTTAATTACTCTTATCAGAGGTTCTCAGCCCTTACCGGACAAAAGGCCCAGAGTGGAGGAAGATTCCCCCTCCTCTGATCAGGGCTCCATTATTTCAGAGCACTCTGATGATCAGGAACATTCTTACTCCCCTTTTGAAGACTCTGATGTGGAGGAGTCCATCCCTTCTGTCCCCCCCCCCCCCCAGAGGATTACTCATTTGGGGAAACTTTGCATACCTTAAGGGAACACTTCCACTGGGAAGGCCAAGATTATTCAGATTCCAAGAAAAGGCTCAGGGAATTTCTCTTGCTACCTCAGCACAGGCCTCTGGCTACACCTCCTGTGTTGGACATCCTAGATGATGTTTACTCGGAGGCTTGCCTTAACCCGGACTCTCTACCTCCAGCTCCAGTTAAGCCAGACAGGTACTACAGGGTCCCTGACTCACACCAATTTCTATACAAAACCCATGCTGCTGACCCAGAAACCATCTCACAGGGCCCCAAGGGAGTTAAGGCCTCCATTGCTAAAAATCCATTACCTTCCGAGAGAGACTCCAGATCCTTAGAAAGGTGGGGAAAAAGGGTATATACCTCGGCTACCTTATACATGAGGGCCTTAAACTGTCAGTTTCATATGCTAAAATACCAACAGTTTTCGTTTTCACAATTGAAAAGTAAAATGTCACAACCTGAACAACCAGACTTGAAGGAGTTGCAGGATTTGATGCATAGTGCAGAACAAGTGGGTAAGCATACCTTACAGTGTGGTTTTGATGCTCTAGAGGCCTCATGTAAAGCTGCTGTTACAGGATCAGTCATACGTAGGCATGTCTGGCTCAAGGAACAAGCCTTGCCTGATCATGTCAAAGCTAAATTACTAGACGCCCCTCTTCAAAAGGATGCACTATTTGGTGCTAATGCTGAGGAGGTGTTAAGGAAAATGGAGGAAAAGGCTAAATCAATGCAAACTGTGAAAGAATTTCTACAGGTACAGCCCCCACGTTTTAGTAGAAATTGGCCTTCCAAAAACTGGTCCTTTCCTGCCACGGATAGACCCCAAAGAGGCAGATACAGGCGCCCGAGGGGCAGAGGACAATCCCAAGGATCGTTTAGAGGCAGACAATGGCAAGCTCCTACACAAAGAGGTGGTGAGGATAACTCAATCTTTCAGAAAGCAAACCCAATGACTTTCCCCTTTGCATGCCAACCAAGTCTCAAATGGCAGCCCCCTTAGGAGGAAAGCTGGCATTATTTTCAAAAAATTGGCATATTGTCACAAAGGACAAATGGATCCTGGACATTATAAACAGAGGCTACAAATTCCATTTTCACACCCTTCCAAAAATGAGATGCATGCCAAACCTGCCACACAATCAAAGGGCAGAGGCACAAAGGTAAATTACAGATTTCATAAACATGAAAGCTATTCAAGAGGTACCTACGCACGAACAAGGTCAAGGTTTTTATTCCAGGCTATTTCTGGTGCCAAGGAAGGGAAAAGATTGGAGACCTATTTTGTACCTATCCATCCTAAGCACATTTCTACTTGTACCAAAATTCAAGATGCTCACTCTACAGCAACTTCTTCCCATGCTGGGCAAGGAGTCTTGGCTGGTAACATTGGACCTCAAGGAGGCATACCTGCATGTCCCTATCAGACAAAATTGCGGAAGATACCTCCGATTCATTGCAGGTTCAACCCTTTACCAATTCTCTGCACTGCCCTTTAGCTTATCTACTGCACCCAGGGTCTTCACAAAATGTCTGGCACAAGTAATTGCATTCTGCAGACAGAGGGGTTCAGATATATCCATACCTGGACGACTGCCTTATTCAAGCAGAAAGCCAGGACATTCTATTAAAGCATCTGGCGTTTGTCAAAAACCTTCTCAGTTGCCTAGTGTTTACAGTAAACGAAAAGAAATCAAAACTAGTGCCCTCACAAGACAATATATTCCTGGGTGCCAGCTTAAATACAACGGCCCAGATGGCTTACCTCACGCCAGACAAGCAAAGACAACTGACTCAATACTTCAAAATGATGGCAACATAGACCCAACTCCCTGCAAGAAAAATTCTGCAGGCCTTGGGATTCATGGCATCTTGCATACTACTAATACCATTTGCAAAACTGCATATGAGGAAATTACAATGGTATCTGAAAAGCGTATGGTCTCAACACAGCTACAGCTTGGAAACAATAATTCCACTCATTCCCTGCCTTCAACAGGAGTTTCTATGGTGGGCTCAGGCATGTCACCTCAACAAGGATCAGCCTTTCACCTTACTCACAGCCAGGCAAACTATAACAGCAGATGCATCGGATTATGCCTGGGGAGCACACATGGCAGGACAGTGTATTCAGGGCAAATGGCCTGTAAACCAAATGCATCTACATATCAATCAAAAAGAGATGCTAGCTGTACAAAACGCCCTAACAGCTTTCAAGGACCTCCTACATCCAGGACAACTCCTAATAAAGACGGACAACACCACAGTGATGTGGTACATAAGCAAGGGGGCACACACTCCTACCCTCTATCCAGACAAGCAATGACCTTGTGGAACACAGCACTGACCTACCAAGTTCAACTACAAGCACAATTCCTGCCAGGAAAGAAAAACACACTGACAGACGATCTAAGCAGAAACATCACAGATCCTCACGAGTGGAAGCTAGATCCACAAGTATTCACAATGATAACTCAAAAATGGGGGAGCCCAGACATAGATCTCTTTGCTTCCCCCCAAAACTACCAACTACGGAAATTTTGCACAAGGACATACCACACACTAGCTTGGAAAGTGGACGCCCTCTCATTCAGTTGGAAAACATTGACAGTGTATGCCTTTCCTCCACTGCCTCTTCTGGCAAAGGTGCTGCTGAAAGCCAGATTAGAGAGGCCACAAATGATACTCATTGCTCCAGACTGGCCATGCCAACACTGGTATCCAATACTTTGGAACATGGCTCAAGGCCCACCATGGATTTTGCCTACAATTCCTTACCTGCTTACTCAGCAAAATAGTCAGATTCTTCACAGCCAGCACAAGACTTTAAATCTGGCTGCATGGCAAATTGCCTAAATAACCAGTCAGCACTTCTCTCTAAAGCTGTGATGGATGTCATTCTGGAGGCCAGGAGGCCCAGCACCAGGTAAGTCTATTCAGACAAATGGAAAAGATTCTGTGCCTGGAACCAGGCTAAAGGCCAAAATCCCCTTGAACCAAATATTCCTCAGATTCTTCAATATTTAACTGAGGAGATGATCATCGTGCATACAGCTGCAGTCATAACAGATGGGTTCTCCTGCCGTCAGGCAGGTCCTCGGTCAGCCGAATTCCAAAGTCTAGGTCCGGTGTCGGTTGTCGTCGCTTCTTCCCTGACGTCAGTGCGACAGGGGTATAAAGGAACCAGCCGACGCCATTTTCTTCAGTCTTTCTTGCCGCGCGGTGCCCGAAGCAGAAGCAGTTCGCAAGTGCCAGTCGGCCAGCTCCTGAGATTACGAAAATTTGGAAACCGAAGTCTTCTTAAAAGCTAAGTACCCCGTTGGGAAAACTTTTCTTACCTCAGACCGATGTCAGACAAAGTTAATAATTGTATTTCTTGTGGGAAGCAAATACCACGTAAGGATTTCCATTCCCTCTGTATACCTTGTTTAGGCCCAGACCACGACGTCTCAGTCTGTCGCTTTTGTGGTACATTCAACAAACGCACTATTAAGCGTCGGGCGGAGTTCGCCCAGCATTATTTTGGGAAAGCATTTAACTATACTATGTTGTCGGATACTCCAACTCCGGTTTTGTCTAAAAAACGCAAAGACAAGGACCGACACACGAGGTCCGCGGCCTCTACCGACACCACACCAAAGCTGACTACACGTGGTCCGGTTCTCAGCGAGGCGCCTACGCAGCCCCTGACTACCGACGGCACTTCTTTGATGGTGTCTCCTGTGCCCGAGGTCGCAGTCTCCTCGGCCCACACCCCCCGACTACAGATACCGAAGCCACTCTTGGCGTTGAAACTCAGAATGTGGACAGGTCCACCTCCACTCAAGGTGTCTTCAGACCTTCCTCTTCTTTCTCCATCAAGGCTTTCACAAAGTCTAAAGCAACCATGCACTCTAAGAGACCAGCTACACAGGGCCCATCTCCAGGCCCCATGCCTAAGAAACAGATGCTTAAAATGGCTGAGGATTTAATTACTCTTATCAGAGGTTCTCAGCCCTTACCGGACAAAAGGCCCAGAGTGGAGGAAGATTCCTCTCCTCTGATCAGGGCTCCATTATTTCAGAGCACTCTGATGATCAGGAACATTCTTACTCCCCTTTTGAAGACTCTGATGCGGAGGAGTCCATCTCTTCTGTCCCCCCCCCCCCCCCAGAGGATTACTCATTTGGGGAAACTTTGCATACCTTAAGGGAACACTTCCACTGGGAAGGCCAAGATTATTCAGATTCCAAGAAAAGGCTCAGGGAATTTCTCTTGCTACCTCAGCACAGGCCTCTGGCTACACCTCCTGTGTTGGACATCCTAGATGATGTTTACTCGGAGGCTTGCCTTAACCCGGACTCTCTACCTCCAGCTCCAGTTAAGCCAGACAGGTACTACAGGGTCCCTGACTCAGACCAATTTCTATACAAAACCCATGCTGCTGACCCAGAAACCATCTCACAGGGCCCCAAGGGAGTTAAGGCCTCCATTGCTAAAAATCCATTACCTTCCGAGAGAGACTCCAGATCCTTTGAAAGGTGGGGAAAAAGGGTATATATCTCGGCTACTTTATACATGAGGGCCTTAAACTGTCAGTTTCATATGCTAAAATACCAACAGTTTTCGTTTTCACAATTGAAAAGTAAAATGTCACAACCTGAACAACCAGACTTGAAGGAGTTGCAGGATTTGATGCATAGTGCAGAACAAGTGGGTAAGCATACCTTACAGTGTGGTTTTGATGCTCTAGAGGCCTCGTGTAAAGCTGCTGTTACAGGATCAGTCATACGTAGGCATGTCTGGCTCAAGGAACAAGCCTTGCCTGATCATGTCAAAGCTAAATTACTAGACGCCCCTCTTCAAAAGGATGCACTATTTGGTGCTAATGCTGAGGAGGTGTTAAGGAAAATGGAGGAAAAGGCTAAATCAATGCAAACTGTGAAAGAATTTCTACAGGTACAGCCCCCACGTTTTAGTAGAAATTGGCCTTCCAAAAACTGGTCCTTTCCTGCCACGGATAGACCCCAAAGAGGCAGATACAGGCGCCCGAGGGGCAGAGGACAATCCCAAGGATCGTTTAGAGGCAGACAATGGCAAGCTCCTACACAAAGAGGTGGTGAGGATAACTCGCAATCTTTCAGAAAGCAAACCCAATGACTTTCCCCTTTGCATGCCAACCAAGTCTCAAATGGCAGCCCCTTTAGGAGGAAATCTGGCATTATTTTCAAAAAATTGGCATATTGTCACAAAGGACAAATGGATCCTGGACATTATAAACAGAGGCTACAAATTCCATTTTCACACCCTTCCAAAAATGAGATGCATGCCAAACCTGCCACACAATCAAAGGGCAGAGGCACAAAGGTAAATTACAGATTTCATAAACATGAAAGCTATTCAAGAGGTACCTACGCACGAACAAGGTCAAGGTTTTTATTCCAGGCTATTTCTGGTGCCAAGGAAGGGAAAAGATTGGAGACCTATTTTGTACCTATCCATCCTAAGCACATTTCTACTTGTACCAAAATTCAAGATGCTCACTCTACAGCAACTTCTTCCCATGCTGGGCAAGGAGTCTTGGCTGGTAACATTGGACCTCAAGGAGGCATACCTCATGTCCCAATCAGACAAAATTGCAGAAGGTACCTCAGATTTCTTGCAGGTTCAACCCATTTTCAATTCTCTGCATTGCCCTTTGGCTTATCTACTGCGCCCAGAGTATTCACGAAATGCCTGGCATCAGTAATTGCCTACTGCAGACTTCAAGGGATACAAATATACCCCTATTTGGACGACTGCCTGATCGAAGCGGACAGCAAGCACATTCTTCTGAAACATCTGGCTTATGTAATAAGGTTGTTGAACTCTCTGGGATACACAGTCAACAAAAAGAAATCAAGGCTAATATCCTCTCTGAATATAATTTTCCTGGGTGCCAATTTGGACACAAACACCCAGATGGCCTACCTCACGCCAGAGAAGCAGGGGCAACTAATTCAATACTTCAGAACACTGGCAAATTGCACCAGGCTGACTGCAAGGAAAATCCTGCAGGCTCTGGGATTCATGGCATCTTGCATCTTACTAATCCCATGTGCAAAGCTGCATATGAGGAAACTACAATGGTACCTGAAAAACATATGGTCTCAACACAGCCACAGTTTGGAAACAATAATACCACTAATTCCATGTCTGCAAAAGGAATTTCTGTGGTGGACTCAAGCTTGTCAAACAAACACAGGTCTTCCATTCAGCAAGCCTCAAGCAAATCAAGTCATCACAACAGACACCTCGGACTACGCCTGGGGGGCGCACATGACAGATCGGTGCGTTCAGGGCAAATGGTCCCAAAAAGAAAAGCACCTTCACATCAATCAAAAAGAAATGCTAGCAGTAATAAATGCTTTTATAGCTTTCAAGGACCTTCTACAACCAGGTCAACTATTGATAAGAACGGACAACACCACAGTTATGTGGTACATAAACAAACATGGAGGAACACATTCTTACCCCCTATGCAGACAGGCCATGTCACTTTGGAACATGGCCATGGACTTACAAATGGAACTACAAGCACAGTACTTGCCAGGCAAGGAAAACACGCTGGCAGACAACCTAAGCAGGAATATGACAGATCCACACAAATGGAAATTGCATCCAAAAGTTTTTACAGAAATAATCCAAGAATGGGGAAGGCCAGACATAGATCTCTTTGCCTCCCACAAAAATCATCAATTGACAAAATTCTGCTCAAGGATCTTCCATCCAAAGGCCTGGAGAGTGGACGCTCTCTCTTTCAGTTGGACATCAATGAAAGTTTATGCCTTCCCACCTCTTCCTCTGCTGCCCAAAGTTCTATTGAAGACCAGAGCAGACAGACCAAAGATGATTCTCATTGCTCCGGACTGGCCAAGGCAACACTGGTACCCACTCCTGAGAGCCTGACACATTCCCCACCATGGACCCTGCCTCTAATGCCTCTTCTTCTGACTCAGCATAGCTTCAAAACTCTTCACAGCCAGCTAAAAACACTCAGTCTAGCTGCATGGAAGATTCCTTAGCATCACAACAGGCCCTACTCTCCAAGGAGGTGCAGGATGTCATTTTGGAGGCCAGAAGGCCATCAACTAGAAAAGCTTACTCCGCAAAATGGAAACGTTTTTGTGTCTGGAATGAGAAAAAGGGCCAGGATCCTGGAAAACTGAATTTACCTCAAATACTACAATATTTGGCTGAACTGCTAAGCAGTGGACTTTCTTTCTCCTCCATCAAAATCCATGCCTCAGCCATTTCTGCAGAATACAACACTGATCCATCTTTATTCTCTCACCCTCTCTTAAGACAGTTCCTCAGAGGGGCTAAGAATTTAAGACCTCCAAGGAAACAACCAATACCTGCTTGGGATCTTAATTTCATTCTGGAAAAACTGACCTTGCCTCCCTTTGAGCCAGCTACCTCATCAGATTTGCAATATTTGTCCTGGAAAACCGCTTTCCTTCTGGCTATCACCTCAGCTCATAGAGTTTCTGAACTACAGGCTCTCATGGCTGTCCAGCCTTTTATCATCTTCCATCAGGACAGAGTTTCCTTACGAACCAACCCGTCCTTTATGCCTAAAGTGGTATCCAGGGTAGCTTTAAATCAGGCCATACATTTACCTACTTTTTATCCTAATCCTCAAAACAAAGGGGAGAGATTACTACATTCCTTGGACATCCACAGACAACTGCGTTGTTATTTGGACAGAACAAAGCCTTTCAGAAAATCAGAACAGCTCTTTGTGGCCTATGCGGTAGGAGCTCAAGGAAAGCCAATTTCCAAACAGACAATCTCAAAATGGATAGCCCACTGCATACGCTTTTGCTATTCCTTTCATGGCAAAACTGTCCCTACAGGCATTAGAACTCATTCCACCAGGGCCACAGCCACCTCTGCAGCCTTCCTCAGAGGAGTTCCTACCAAGGATATTTTGGAAGCAGCCACTTGGAGTTCTGTGCATACCTTCTCCAAGCACTACAACCTACCATTATACTCCAAATCTAGAGCAGGCTTTGCCACTGCAGTCTTGCAGGGCATTTTGGCTCCTCCTAGTTCCACCTAGTGCCTACCACCCCTTTCTTAGCTTTGGGATTCTACCCATCTGTTATGACTGCAGCTGTATGCACGGTGAACATAGTACAGTTTTGTACCTACCATAAATGTAGATGGTCGAGTGCTGATACAGCTGCAGTCCAGGTTTCCCTCCCTCCTTCCCCTCTTGGGACAGGCCTATAGGCTAACACATCCTCATACAACCTGATTGGGGTATTCATTTATGATGTATTTGCTTGCAACTACTGTATTTTGATTATATTGCACTGCATTATTACACAAATTTATGTATTGCCTTCCTTCTGGGGGCACCTGACATCTGGGGCAAGAAAAACTGAAGAAAATGGCGTCGGCTGGTTCCTTTATACCCCTGTCGCACTGACGTCAGGGAAGAAGCGACGACAACCGACGCCGGACCTAGACTTTGGAATTCGGCCGACCGAGGACCCGCCTAACGGCAGGAGAACCCATCTGTTATGTCTGCAGCTGTATTAGCACTCGAACATCTACATTTATGGTAGGTGCAAAACTGTACTTTGCACAAAGTCGTCTCTTAAGATCCACACCTCAGCTATTTCCGCTCAATACAACACGGATCCTCTTATATTTTCACATCCATTACTTAGACAGTTCCTCAGAGGGGCTTAGAACATAAGACCGCCCCGGAGAGCACCAACTTGGGACCTCAACTTTGTTCTGGAAAAGCTAACACTTCCGCCCTTTGAACCAGCTTTGACTGCTGATCTACAATTCCTATCATGGAAAACTGCCCTGCTGCTAGCATTAACTTCAGCACGAAGAGTCTCAGAACTACAGGCCCTAATGGCAGTGGAGCCTTTCATCATTTTTCATCAAGACAGAGTCTCTTTACGAGCTAACCCTTCCTTTATGCCAAAGGTGGTATCTAGTGTGGCCCTAAACCAAACCATTCATTTGCCCACCTTTTATCCAAACCCCAGAAGAAAGGAGAAAGGCTCCTACACTCTTTGGGCATTCACAGGCAATTACGTTACTACTTGGCTAAAGCTAAGGCTTTCTGAAAATCTGACCAGCTCTTTGTATCCTATGCTGCAGGATCTCAAGGAAAAGCTATCTCAAAACAGACCATTTCAAAATGGATAGGACATTGTATCCGTTTTTGCTCCACACACCATGGGAAATCTGTGCCTGTAACATCAGGCCCCATTCCACCAGGGCTACAGCAAAATCAACAGCTTTCCTCAGAGGGGTACCAACCAAGGATATTTTGGAGGCTGCCACTTGGAGTTCAGTGCACGCTTTCACCAAGCACTATCACTTACCTCTATATTCTAAAACCAGAGCTGGCTTTGCCACTGCAGTTCTGCAGGGCCTGCTAGCCTCTCCAAACCTTGTTTAGTTCCACCACCCATCCTTAGCTTTGGGATTCAACCCAACAGTGATGACTGCAACAGTGTAAAACGATGAACATAGTACAGTTTTGTACCTACCATAAATGTAGATGTTCGAGTGTTCACACTGCTGCAGTCCAGGTTACCTTCCCTCCATCCCTCTGAACTAGCTGGACTTATCTATTCCTTTCTATCCTATACAACCTGTATGGTGTATTTGCTTGTGACTGAAGGTATTGTTTTAGTTTTATATGTATATTTTTATATAGCAATTTATATTGCCTACCTATTGGGGGCACCTGACATCTGGGGCAAGAAAAACTGAAGAAAATGGCGTCGGATGCATCTTATGTACCCCTGGCGCTCTGACGTCAGGGAAGAAGCGACAGCAACCGACGCCGGACAAAGACTTTCGAACTCGGGCCGACTGCGGGACCGCCTGACGGCGGGGATAACCCAACAGTGATGACTGCAGCAGTGTGAACACTCTAACATCTACATTTATGGTAGGTACAAAACTGTACTTTCGCAAGTGCCAGTCGGCCGACTCCTGAGATTTTCAAATCAGAATTTCAGATCCGAAGTCTTCATTAAAGCTAAGTACCCCGTTGGAAAAACTTTTTTCTTGCTCCAGACCGATGTCAGAAAAAGTTAACAATTGTATTTCTTGTGGAAAGCAAATACCTCATAAGGATTGATTTTCACTCTTACTGTATTCCTTGCCTAGGCCCTGATCACAACGTTGCTAGTTGTCGGTTTTGTGCTAGATTTAACCAACTCACTATCAAGCGTCGGTTTGATTTTGCTTTTCATTACTTTGGACGAAGATTTAACTATATAATGCCGTTGGATCAGCCGACAACCGCAGTTTACAAAAAACGCAAGGACAAGGAAAAGGATAGGCATCCGAGGTCCAAAACCGACAACGAAGCCTCTTCTAGGCCAGTCGCCGGTTCTCAGTGAGCCGCTTTTGCAGCCCCTGGCGCCCGCTACCTCAGAGCAACAGGCCGCTTCCTACTCCCACGTGGAGCCGACTGGGCCTCTGGATACTCAAGGTATTGGACACTCGGAAATCATTCCCTCAGATGGGTCCGGAGCCGCTGAGCAGGCATCGGCTTCTGAGGGTTTCTTCAGACCTACACAACTATATATTAAGCCATCCTCAGGTTCAAAGACTAAAGCAGCTCTAAAGACAAAAGAAACAAGTACAACATTCTCCTACTCAGCCTGCCATGCCTAAAAAACAGATGCTCATAATGGCCGAAGACCTAATTACTTTGATCAGGGGTTCCCATCCCCCTCCTGATAAGAGACCCAGGCAAGAGACAGAGTTCTATTTCCTATACTGACCAAGATTACTCCATGCTTCCCTATGAGGATTCTGATGCTGAAGAATCCATTCCTTCAACCTCTCCTCCTGAGGATTATTCTTTTGGGGAAACCCTGCATACCATGAGGGAACATTTCCACTGGGAGAGCCAAGATTATTCTGAATCTAAGAAAAGGCTCAGAGACTTTCTGCTACTTCCTCAGCACAGACCCCTTGCTATTCCACCTGTGCTAGACATTGTGGACGATGTATTTTCAGAGTCCGGCCTGTCCCCAGACTATCTACCCCCTGCACCTGCTAAGCAAGACATACTACAGGGTCCCGGATTCTCATAAATTCCTGTATAAAAATCCCGCTGCTGACCCAGAAACTATATCACAAGGGCCCAAGGGGGTTAAAGCTTCCACTGCAAAAAACCTTGTCCCCTCTGACAGGGATTCCAGGGCTCTAGACAGATTGGGGGGGGGGGGGAGTCTGCACTTCTGCTACCCTGGCTGTAAGGGCCTTAAATTGTCAGTTTCATATGCTTAAATATCAGCAATATTTAATGTCACTGCTTAAACAGAAAATGTTGACAAATACTGAATGTTCAGAAAATAAGGAATTGCAGGATTTATTGCATGCAGCTGAACAGGTGGGAACGCATACTTTGCATTGTGGTTATGATTCACTGCAGGTCTCCTGCAGGGCCGCTGTTACAGGTTCTGTTATTAGAAGGCATGCTTGGTTAAAGGAACAAAATCTGCCTGATCATGTTAAAGCAAAATTATTAGATGCACCTTTACAGCATGATACTTTGGTACTAAAGCAGAAGAGGTATTGAAAAAAAAAATGGAGGATAAAGCAAAATCCATGCAGACAGTCAAGGATTTCTTACAGGTACAGCCACCCAGATTTAGCAGAAACTGGCCTTCTGAAAATTGGTCCTTTCCAGTGTCAGACAGACCACAAAGAGGCAGATACAGGCGTCCCAGAGGCAGAGGTCAGCCCCAAGGCTCATACAGGCCTAAACAATGGGGTGCTCCTACCTCCAAAAGCGGAGAAGACAAATCACAACCTTACAGGAAACAGTCCCAATGACTTTCCTCTACCAGATCCAAGCACTTTTCTTTTGGCAGCCCCCTTGGGGGGGAAACTAGCACTTTTTTCTTCAAATTGGCAAAGGATTACCCAAGACAAATGGGTCCTGAACATAGTGTCCCAAGGCTACAGGTTCCATTTCCACACTCTACCAAGGTCAAAAGGTATGCCAGACCTGCCACACAATCAATGGGTAGAGGCACAAAAACAAATTGCAGCCCTCATGGACATGAGGGCCATTCAGCAAGTACCGCAACAAGAGCAGGGGCAAGGATTTTACTCCAGACTTTTCCTAGTACCCAGAAAGGACAAAACCTGGAGACTGATGCTGGACATGTCTATACTAAATACATTTCTGGAAGTTCCAAAATTCAAGATGTTGACTCTGCAGCAGCTACTGCCCATGCTGGGCAAGAAGGCTTGGCTTGTAACTTTTGACCTAAAAGAGGCATACCTGCATGTCCCAATCAGACAGTCTTGCAGAAGATACCTCAGATTCATAGCTGGCTCAATGTATTACCAATTCTCTGCACTGCCCTTTGGCTTATCTACTGCGCCCAGGGTCTTCACAAAATGCCTGGCACCAATAATTGCGTTTTGCAGACAAAAAGGAATTCAAATATATCCCTACTTGGACAACTGCCTCATTCAAGCAGAGACAAAGGACACTCTTCTACAGCATCTGGCGTTTGTGAAAAAATTGCTAATTTCTCTAGGGTACACAGTAAACGAAAAGAAGTCAAAACTAGTGCCCTCACAACAGATTACATTCCTGGGTGCCAGCTTAAATACAACGGCCCAGATGGCTTACCTCACGCCAGACAAACAAGTGCAACTAAATCAATATTTTCAACTACTGGCAAAAACGTCCCATCTCCCTGCAAGAAAAATTCTGCAGGCCCTGGGATTCATGGCGTCATGCATACTAGTAATACCATATGCCAGACTGCATATGAGGAAATTACAATGGTACCTAAAAAGTGTTTAGTCTCAACATTCTCACAGTCAAGAAGCAGTAATTCCAATGATTCCCTGCCTACAACAGGAGTTTCGATGGTGGGCACAGGCATCTCACCTAAACAAGGGTCAGCCTTTTACCCAACCCACAACCAGGCAAACTCTAACAACAGATGCTTCGGATTACGCCTGGGGGCACAAATGGCAGGAATATGCATTCAGGCAAGTGGACCACAGACCAGATGCATCTTCACGTCAATCAAAAAGAGATGTTGGCTGTGCAAAATGCCCTAACAGCTTTCAAGGACCTTCTACATCCAGGACAACTATTACTAAAGACAGACAACACCACAGTAATGTGGTACATAAACAAGGGGGCACTCATTCTTATCCCCTATGCAGGCAAGCCATGACCTTGTGGAACACAGCTCTAACGTACCAAGTTCACCTGCAAGCACAATTCCTGCCAGGAAAGAAAAATACTCTGGCAGACTACCTAAGCAGAAATATTATGGACCCTCACGAATGGAAATTGAATCCACAAATCTTCAGCATAACACAAAAATGGGGATGCCCAAACATACATCTTTTTGCCTCCCCTCTGAATTGCCAACTACAAAAATTCTGCACAAGGACTTGCCACAAACAAGCATGGAAAGTGGATGCTGTTCTTTTCAGCTGGAAAAACCTAAAAGTCTATGCCTTCCCACCATTGCCTCTCCTTTCAAAGGTACTACTAAAAGCCAGACAAGAAAAAAACATAGATGATCCTGATTGCTCCAGACTGGCCACGCCAACACTGCTGGTGTACCCTATCTTAAGGAACTTGGCTCAGGGCCCACCATGGATTTTGCCCCAAATTCCACACCTCCTGACTCAAGAAAACAATCCGATCCTGCACGGTCAGCTCAAAACCCTAAACCTGGCAGCATGGCAGATACTTTAGTCAAACAGGCAACACCTCTCTCTAAAGCTGTTATGGATGTCATTTTGGAGGCCAGGAGGCCTAGCACCAGGAAAGCTTACTCAGAAAAATGGAAGAGATTCTGCGCCTGGAACCAGGCTCACAGCCTTGACCCTCTTGTTCCAAACATTCCTCAGATTTTACAATACTTAACTGAAATGCTGGACAAAGGCCTATCCCTTTCATCAATTAAGATCCACGCCTCTGCCATTTCTGCACATTACAACATGGATCCTCCTTTATTCTCTCAAACCTTGCCGCCCAGAGAGCACCAACACCAACTTGGGACCTCAATTTCGTTTTGGAAAAACTGACCCTACCACCTTTTGAGCCAGTCAGTACAGCTGATCTAACATTTTTATCATGGAAAACAGCTCTGCTCCTGGCAGTAACTTCAGCAGGAAGAGTCTCGGAGCTACAGGCATTAATGGCAATGGAACCTTTTATAATTTTTCATCAGGACAGGGTATCTTTAAGGACAAACCCTACCTTCATGCCAAAGGTGGTATCTAGTGTGGCTCTTAACCAAACCATCCATTTGCCTACTTTTTATCCAAACCCCCAAAATAAAGGGGAGATACTTCTGCATTCTTTGGACATGCACAGGCAGCTACGCTTCTACTTGGGCAAAACAAAAGCTTTCAGGAAAACTGATCAACTGTTTGTAGCATATGCTGCAGGATCACAAGGCAAGGCTATGTCAAAGCAGACTATATCCAAATGGATAGGACACTGTATTCGGTACTGCTACACACAGCATGGAAAATCAGTCCCTAATAACATTAGGCCTCATTCCATCAGGGCAACAGCCACTTCAGCAGCCTTTCTCAGAGGAGTACCTACCAAGGAAATTTTGGAAGCTGCAACTTGGAGTTCAGTGCACATCTTCACCAAGCATTACCACCTGCCTCTTTACTCTAAATCCAGAGCAGGATTTGCCACTGCAGTTATGCAGGGCCTCTTCGCCAATCCTAACTCTTTATAGACCAGCCACCCAAACTTAGCTTTGGGATTCAACCCAAGTGTGATGACTGCAGCAGTGCAACACGATGAACATAGTACAGTTTTGTACCTACCATAAATGTAGATGTTTGAGTGTTCACACTGCTGCAGTCCAGGTTTACCTTCCCTCCATCCCCTCTGAACTAACTGGACTCATCTATACCCTTCTATCCTATACACCCTTTGGGGAGTATTTGCTGGTAACTGAAGTATTGTTTTTTATTTTATATGTATATTTTTGATTAGCAATATGTATTGCCTACCCACTTGGAGGCACCTGACATCTGGGGCAAGAAAAACTGAAGAAAATGGTGTTGGATGCATATTATATACCCCTGGTGCACTGACGTCAGTGAAGAAGCGAAAGCAACTGACGCCGGACCAAGACTTTGGAACTCTGGCCGACTGCGGGACCGCCTGACGGCAGGATAACCCAAGTGTGATGACTGCAGCAGTGTGAACACTCGAACATCTACATTTATGGTAGGTACCAAACTGTACTTTTGCTTCAGCTAGAGAGTTAATATTTCTCTCGTGGAACCTGGCATGAGGAACCGAGAATAGTTGAAGCCTTTGGTTAGAATTTCTGACTCGGTAGGTGACCTCTTTAACTCTTTTTTTCCTGCATTAACCCAACTCCCCCGGCTCATCTGTTCCTCCACTTATAACCACGTCCAGAAAGGTAGGAGTTGTCATGGATTATTTTTGTAAGATTGGGGAAAAATTGTCAAGATGACTGAGTTCTAATCATAGTGCAGCAGGGAGAGACCCAATTTCATAAAGCAGCCATGGTTCTTAGGCATTCCTTTAGTACTCAGTATTTAACCAGTATTACATGAACTGTTACTTTGCGGGTCTTAGAAATATTGCCAAACCAGGAGAAAGGCACAGGGTTCAACTTCAGATTTTTCCTAGTACTAAGAAAAGATGGGTAGAAGAGACCAATCGTAGACCTGTCAAGACTAAACAAAATGCCAAAATTTGTCATGCTAATCTTGCAGGCCCTACTGTCTTTGCTTTTTTCCTTTGTAGCCACCCTGTATTTCATAGGTGCCCATCTCCACATACCTATAGCTTGGCAGTATCTGAAATTC
This sequence comes from Protopterus annectens, assembly GCF_019279795.1. Lineage (NCBI taxonomy): Eukaryota > Metazoa > Chordata > Ceratodontiformes > Protopteridae > Protopterus > Protopterus annectens. The sequence continues at coordinate 995,287,632 of NC_056726.1, read as the reverse complement.
GAAGCAAGGGGTGCCCATTCCCAGTTTACTTTTTTGTACTTTGTAAACTCCCTGGGTGCAGCAGAAAAAACAAAGTATCTGTCTCCAATAATTACACGTTGAAGGACCAATTGTATTCTTATCTACCCTTGCTTCTGCAGTTGCCTTATTCAGGCCCCAGCCAGCAGTAGATGTGTTCTTCCCTGTGTTTCACAGTGGCCTAATTTTGGATGCTGGGACGGTCTCCGAACTTAACCCCAGTCACAGTCAACCTCATCTTTGCAGGTCCAGTTCCTAGAGATTCCAAATGGACAGTATCTATGAAAGGGTAGTCCATTTGTGAGACAGTTTACTATCCAGTGAGTTATGTAGGGATTGATGTTTAGGTGAGAGAGCTTATCTACCATTACCAGACTGGGAGATGGTGTTGTACACTTTTGTGAGGTCCTGGTATCCTGTGTGCACTGTTTTGCCTATATTTATTGCTTCAGTTACTTTTTTGAAGTTGTTGAAAAAGTTAAGTAGGCAGGACCTGGCCTTGATAAATCTAAAGTGGATTGGATCAAGAATCTGTAAATTACCTATGATTGTGTATATTAATTCTGTAATAATCCTTTCTGTATCCTTACAGATGAGGGTAGTCAGGCTTATGGTTCTGTAGATGTTCTTCGTTCCACATTGCTGCAGTCCTAACTATTGGGTAGTCCGCTGTCCAGTCGGCCCGAATACCAGAGTATATGGCTGACGTCGGTCAGGGCGCATTAGACTGACGTCAGTACGTCAGGGTACTAATGCGCATGACCGACGTCATATCCTCAGTCTTTTTTGCCGCATGGTCCGATGCAGAAGCAGTTTTGCGAGTGCAGGTTGGCGTTCTGAAATTTTCTGAAGTCGGAGTTTCAGACCGAATCAGAGTTGGCTAAGTACCCCGTTGGGGAGCATTTTGGTTTTTTCTTGCCTCAGTATTTAACCGGATGTCAGAAAAAGTGAATAACTGTATTTCTTGTGGGAAACAGATACCTCATAGGGATTACCATACTTTGTGTATACCTTGTTTAGGGCCTGAGCACGACGTTGTTGGATGCCGCTCTTGTGCTAGGTTTAACAAACGCACTATTAAGAGAAGGTTAGACTGTGCCAGGTTAGTGTTTGGGAAGCGTTGCAATTATAAAATGCCGTCGGATGCTCCGGCGCCGCTTCCAAGAAGCGCAAGGACAAAACAGCGAAGCCTAGGGTTGATGAACCGGCAGTCCCGGACGTCGGTTCTTTAGAAGGCTCAGTGGAGCCAGAGGTTTTGCCAGGAGTTTCTTTGGAGTCTCAGGCAGAGACTTTACTGTTACAGGATGTGCCTTCTCAGGAGGTAGGCCAGGCTGAGGGGCTTCTCAGGTAACTGTTCTTCCCTCTCTTCCCAAGGTAGTTAGAGCCTCTCCTTCTGTTTCCAAAACTTCTTTGAGAGGTAGGCCAAGTTTAGCTTCAGTGGTGGCTTCTCCTGGCACTTCAGGTTCTGTGCCTAAGAAACATATGCTTAAAATGGCAGAAGATTTGATTACTATGATTAGAGGTTCTATGCCCCTCCTGATAAGAGGCCTAGGGTGGAACCTGAGTTTGATAGTTTTGAACAGTGTTCAGAGGCTTCTGAGTCTTCTGCGGAAGATTTGCAGGAGTATCCTCCTTATTCTGATTCTGATGTGGATGATTCCACTCCTACAGCTTCTCCTCCTGAGGATTTCTCATTTTCAGAGACTCTGCATTCCATGAGGGAGCACTTTAAATGGGAAGGCCAGGATTACTCTGATTCCAGGAAAAGGCTTAGGGAATTCTTGTTTTACCCCAGCATAGGCCCTTAGCTATACCTCCTGTGTTGAATGTGGTGGAAGATGTTTTTGCAGAGGCTTCCCTGAACCCTGATTCTTTGCCTCCTGCTCCTGTTAAACCTGATAGGTACTATAGGGTGCCTGAAGCTCATAAGTATCTTTATAAGAGTCGTAGGGCACACCGGGAAACTGTTTCTCAGGGACCAAAAGGTGTTAAGGCCTCTGTGGTTAAAAACCCTGTTCCCACTGATAAAGAGGCAAGGGCTTTGGATAGATGGGGAAAGAAAGTGTATACTTCTTCCACTTTAGCCATGAGGCGTTGAATTGTCAGTTTCACATGCTAAAATATCAAAATTATCTCCTTTCACAACTGAAATCTAAGGTGGATGCTTTGGCGGAAGGTATTGAGTGTAAAGAGTTGCTGGATTTAGTTCATGTGTCTGAACAAGTGGGTAAGCATTCTTTGCAATGTGGTTTTGATGCTGTACAGGCCTCCTCGAGGGTGGCTGCCACTAGTTCTGTTCTTCGCAGGCATGCCTGGTTGAGGGATCAGAATTTAGCTGAGCATGTTAAGACAAGGATTTTGGATGCTCCTTTACAGTCTGATGTGTTGTTTGGTTCGCCTGTGGAAGCAGTTTTAAAGAAAATGGAGGACAAAGCTAAGTCTATGCAAACTGTTAAAGATTTTTGCAGGTGCAGCCACCAAGTTTAGTAGAAATTGGCCTACTAAGGGATGGACATATCCTGCTTATGATTCCCAGTCTAGGGGTAGGTCTAGACGTGGTAGGGGCAGAGCTCAAGGTTCTTTTAGGCCTAGAACAGGGAGTTCACCTGCTCAGACTTCTGGTGAGGGCAGGGGTCAGTCCTTTCGTAAACAGACCCAATGACCTGCCTTTTCAGCTGCCAGTCGATTCTCGTCTGGCAGCTCCTTTGGGAGGAAGACTGTCTCTTTTCAAAGAAAATTGGGATTTAATTACTCAAGACAGATGGGTGTTGGATATCATTCACCACGGTTACAGGTTTTATTTCCATACATTGCCCCTTTCAAAGGCATGCCAGACGTTCCTCCTCCACAAAGGAAAGAGGCTCACAAGCAAATTTCTCTGTTACTCCAAATAGGGGCCATTCAGCCAGTCCCTGTATCAGAAAGGGGCCTAGGATTTTATTCTCGCCTGTTCCTAGTACCAAAGAAGGGGAACACGTGGAGACCAATTTTGGATTTATCTATCCTCAACACTTATCTGGACATTCCCAAGTTCAAGATGTTGACGTTACAACAGCTTTTACCTCTGCTGGGCAAAGATCACTGGATGGTAACTTTAGATCTCAAGGAAGCTTACCTTCATGTGCCTATAAGACTAAGTTGCAGGAAGTATCTGCGTTTCGAGCTGGAAATTCTCATTATCAGTTCTCTGCATTGCCCTTTGGCTTATCTACTGCCCAGAGTATTCACAAAGGTTCTGGCTCCAGTGATAGCTTACTTCAGGCTAAAAGGAATTCAAATCTATCCTTACTTGGACGACTGCCTGATTCTGGCTCAAGAAAAGGAAGACCTTCTACAGCATCTGGAATATGTCATAGCAGTGCTAAGATGCCTAGGGTATTCTGTGAACGAAATAAAGTCCAGTCTAGTACCCTCTCAAGACATGTGCTTTCTGGGTGTGAGACTGAATACAGCAGCCCAGATGGCCTTTTTAACCCCGGACAAACAAAAGAGTCTATCCCTTTACTTCCATCAACTATCTCATCAGTCCGTGCTGACTGCAAGGACAGTCCTTCAAGCATTAGGGTTCATGGCATCTTGTATTCTGGTACTTCCCAATGCCAAACTGCATATGAGGAAGCTGCAATGGTATCTCAAAAATGTATGGACACAGCACTGCCAGGATTTGGACACTGTCATTCAAATAATACCTTGCCTTCAAAAAGAATTTTTGTGGTGGGCTCAGGAATGTCACCTAAACAAGGGACTCTCTGTGACCCGGCCAGAGGCGAGTCAGATTTTAACGACAGATGCCTCGGACATTGCTTGGGGAGCTCATCTAAATGGAAAGTGGATACAAGACAAGTGGCCTGCCAGACTACAGCATCTACATATCAACATGAAGGAGATGTTAGCAGTCCAGTTTGCATTAATGGCTTTCAAGGAGTTACTTCTTCCAGGGCAGGTGTTGATTCTAACAGACAACACAACTGTCATGTGGTACATCAACAAACAAGGGGAACACATTCTTATCCTCTATGCAGGCAAGCAATGATTTTATGGGAGACTGCGCTCAGCTTGCAACTAACTCTTCAGGCAAGGTTTCTGCCGAGCACAGAACTCCTTAGCAGATGTGTTAAGCAGACAAATCATGGATCCCCACGAGTGGAAACTGGATCTTCATGTATTTCAGAAATTGACAGTGTCATGGGGAACTCCAGACATAGATCTGTTCGCTTCTCCACTAAACCACCAGCTGCCAAAGTTTTGCACAAAGGGGTTTCATCACACAGCTTGGAAAGTGGATGCTCTTTCTTTCAGTTGGAAAAATCTTCATGTGTATGCCTTTCCACCTCTGCCTCTTCTTCCAAAGGTGCTCTTCAAGGTCAGACAAGACAAGCCAAGGATGATTTTAATAGCTCCAGATTGGCCTCGACAACACTGGTACCCTCTACTAAGGAGTCTGGTAAGGAAGCCTCCATGGCCTTTACCTTTGATTCCACATCTGTTATCTCAGAAGGACGGTCATCTGCTCAATGTCAAGCTTCACTCTCTTCATCTAACAGCCTGGCATATTCTGTGTTGAAACACAGCAGGTCTCAACTTCCTCAACAAGTTTTAAATGTGATTATGGAAGCTAGAAGACCTAGTACAAGGAAAGTGTACGCAGAAAAATGGAAGAGGTTTTTATTTTGGAGTACAGCAAAGAATTTGGAGATTTCTGAGCCTAATTTGAATGTGGCTCTTCAATATCTTACTGAGTTATTGGACAAAGGTTTGTCCTTCTCTTCCATTAAGATTCATGCTGCAGCAATTTCAGCTCACTATGATTGTGACCCACCATTGTTTTCGCATCCTTTGTTCAAGCAGTTTCTTAGAGGGGCAAAGAATATAAGACCCCCGTAGAGCTCCTACTCCTGCTTGGGATCTCAATTTTGTGTTGGAAAAACTTACTCTACAACCTTTTGAGCCTGCGGCTACTGCTGAATTGAAATACTTGTCATGGAAGACTGCTTTTCTGTTGGCTATTACTTCTGCAAGAAGGGTGTCTGAGTTGCAGGCCCTTATGGCAGTAGAGCCCTTTTGATTTTCCATAAGGATAGGGTATCATTACGTACTAATCCTTCCTTTATGCCTAAGGTGGTTTCTAGTGTGGCTTTAAACCAAACTATTCATTTGCCTACTTTTTATGCAGACCCCCAAAATAAAGGGAAAAGATTTTGCACACTTTAGATGTACACAGGCAATTGCGTTATTATTTAAGCAGGACTAAGGATTTTAGGCAGTCTCAGCAGTTGTTTGTTTCTTTTGCTTTGAGTTCAGGGCAAGCCTGTATCAAAACAAACTATTTCTAGGTGGATTGGGTTTTGCATTGCATTTTGTTATTCCCATCATGGCAAGGAGATTCCAGCTGGGATTAGGCCTCATTCCACTAGGGCTACTGCCACTTCAACAGCATTTCTAAGGGGTGGCAACTAAGGATATTTTGGAGGCAGCTACTTGGAGTTCAGTGCATACTTTCTCTAGGCATTATCACCTTCCTCTCTACTCTAAGTCTAGGGCTGGTTTTGCCACAGCTATTTTGCAAGGCATGTTGTCAGCTCCTGCTTCTTTATGATTTGCCAGCCTCCCTTACCTCTGCTTTGGGATTCTACCCAATAGTTAGGACTGCAGCAATGTGGAACGAAGAACATAGTACAGTTTTGTACCTACCATAAATGTAGATGTTCGAGGATCCACATTGCTGCAGTCCAATTACCCTCCCTCCTTCCCCTCTGTGTTTAGGGGTGGTTGTGTTGGTGAGGTTATATGCTGATATTTTGTATATATTTTTGTATATATTGTACATATTTTTGGTGCAGGTATATTGGGCCTTGTCTTTTTAGGGTCTTCTGACATCTGGGGCAAGAAAAGACTGAGGATATGACGTCGGTCATGCGCATTAGTACCCTGACGTACTGACGTCAGTCTAATGCGCCCTGACCGACGTCAGCCATATACTCTGGTATTCGGGCCGACTGGACAGCGGACTACCCAATAGTTAGGACTGCAGCAATGTGGATCCTCGAACATCTACATTTATGGTAGGTACAAAACTGTACTTTACCTGAGCTCATTGAAGCCCCATGATTGTGCAGGCGAATGACTGTTGCTGTCCTCCATTCATTTGGCACAAATCCTGTTTTGAGGCTGATACTGAATAGTTTCTGTAGAAGGTAGAAGCTTTTATTCATCAGATTTTAGGAGAAGAACCTTCCACTTCTCATCCTCCATGCCTTCTGTGAATGAGTTCAGTGTGGATTTTTTTTTTTTTTACTTTATTATTCACGCACAGAACTTTGGTCTGCTCAGGGCTTATTTCACCTGGCCTTCCAGCTTGTCATTAGGGTGTTATAGGTTTGATACTGATGGAAACATTTTTCAGTTTGATATTCACATGGGAACTATTCACAGCTTGCATGGAATAGTTACTCTGCTACCACAGTTTTTCCACGTGCATCAGACACAGGTGGTTCACATTTTTGTTGCCTTGTATGTGGGTACCCTTTTTTTTTTTCAGGGGGATATTTAGGCAGTCCCCATGCCCATTATGGTTCCTTGGAGGATACAAGTGAGAACCAGTTATTGCTGAGTAGTTCCTTTAGTGGATTGTTTATGCATTCTGTGAACCCTTTCCTCTTCATCTCTTCCCCATTTGACAAGTGTTTGTAGTGTTGGAGTTCATCTTTAGGCTAAATTCCCTTGTTTGTCATGCCTTTTTGAGATGGATTACAGACTCTCAGACCTGCAGATGTGGCAGCCTCATTCGCCCTATTTCTGCAGTAAAATGACCCACTTTGATGCCATTTATCAAAAGATGCTTTTGATTTTGTCCCTCAACTAGTCCTTCTTCCTGATTCTTCATGAAGGAAGAAACGGAGATGGCCTACCACACTCTGGGCTGCAGTACCTGCATACGGGCTTTTTGGAGCTGTTGTGCTGGTTTAGACAGCATGTCCTTATAGGTTCATAGGTTGGCACTAGCCATTGGCCCTAGGGTCCTATACAAGCCTAGCCATAACAATTCCTTGGCTATTTCTTTCCACAATGTTTATTTCCTTGGACCTCTGTCTATCCCCGGGGCACGTTTCCTATTTCCCATCCAGTCGTTAAGGTTCCTTTTGAAGAGGGCCAAGGAGGCGCTCTGCTCAACATATATGGACAGTCTTTCCAGAGTATGGAGAGTCTCTGGGTCAAGAACCTATCTCTCCAGCATGTTTTGTTCATTGTGATGACAAGATTTAGGTCCCTGGAGCATGTGGCTCTGATGGATTAGGATTTCTTTAAGTGAAGCATGTCCAACAGCTCTGGTTTTGACATGGCTTTGTATGTTAAGCAGAGATTGCCTCCGAGTAGACAATAAGCGACAGAGTATAGCTGGAGTTTTTTTAGTCGGTCAGCATAGGGTATCTACTTCAGGCCTGTGATTCTTTTAGTGAGGTATTTTTGTGGCCTTTCCAGTTTTTGCAGATGTCTTGTGAGTTGCATACCAAATGGGGCGTTGTACTCTATGATGGGCCTAATGAGGGATGAGTACAGTGGGACAATGACCTCCTTTTTTCTGGATGAAAAGCCCTTGGTGATGAGGTGTGCCACATAGAAGGATTTCCTGATTGTTGTGGCGATGTGGTTATCAAAGGCGAGACCACTGTTCACCTGTGTCCCTAAGTCTGTTATCACACTTTCGGTGTTTAGTGTACTGCCACCTTTGTGGTAATTCATGGGTACATGTTTTTTCCCAAAGGGGATAACTATACACTTCTTGGCATTGAGCTCGAGTCCATTGCTCTGGCACCAAGCATGTGTTTCTGTAAGGCCGTTTTGTAGAATATCCACATCATTCGGGGATTCAATAATGGCTCCCAGTTTGCAGTCGTCTTCAAACTTTGTTAGCCAGAGTCCCTCAGTGTTGGCCTGTACTTCAGAGAAGTAGATGCCAAACAAGAGTGGTCCCAGGACTAAACTCTGAGGTACTACACTTGTCTGGAGCTGGATTTGGAGTCAGCTACTTTTACAGTGTTGGTTCTGTCAGTAAGTCAGTTGACAACCCATTGAGTGATGTAGGGATTTATGCCCAGCGTAGTAAGTTTATCTATGATTCCAGAGTTGGGGGATGGTGTCGAAGGCCATCCAGATAGGGTGTGTTGACTGCCTTACTCTCGTCCACGGCTCTGGAGACTGATTCAAAGATGTCAGTCAGGTTCAGGAGACACGATTGGCACTTCAAACACTGGACCCCATCCAGTTTGGATTTGTGAAGGTTGCCAATGTCTTTGTTTATAAGTTCCATGATAATACATTCCATGGCCTTGCAGATCAGGCTTATCAGACTGAATGGACGGTAGTTCCCAGGATCCAAGGTGGATCCCTTTTGTGGAGTAGGCTAACTGTAGCTGTGCACCACTCAGTGGGCACGAAGCCTGTGGTGAGGCTATGATTAAACATGACACTTGGGTGAGGTGACAGTTCATTTTGTAGTTCATGTAGTACACAGCCCGGGATGTTGTCTGGTCCCATGGATGTTGTATTCTTAGCTTTGGAGAGTGTGCTTTTTACCTGTGTGGCCCTGATTACTGGAATTTGGCAATCTTTCAGTATTGAGATGGGCCCTTTAGGGGGTGAGAGGGGGGTGAAGTTGGCAATGAATTGATCTGCCAGGATATTTGCAATGTCCTTGGGATCAGTATATTTAATGCCATTATGTTGTAGCTCAGAGTAGATCTGAGCATTGCCATTTAGATTCTTGACATAACTATAGAATGCCTTCTGGTTGTCTTTGGATCTGGCAATTTTATTTTCGTAACTAGCTTTGGAGGATTTTATGAGGAATCTCAGCTTCTTACTGAGGCTGGTAAGGGAGTTTTTGGTATCTTTTATTTCAGCTATGGAAGGGTTTCTATTTCCCAGATTAACACTTATTTTGGATTTCATACTGTTTTTTTTGCTTCTGCCACCATTGGTTGTACTTAATGGCTTTTGCTATGAGGTTTGGCTTTACTCCAGTCCCTGAAACATCTGCTGCTACAACTGTTTGGTCAGCTGTGCTTCCTTTCTGTAGGCATTGTTGTCCTTACAATGGCTGAGCTCTACCTCTTGACAAAGCGGAAGGGTGTATAGTAACAGACCTGTGCAGTTAATGATGAATGCATTTATGTTCCAGGTCAGTGGAGTTGCTGTTCTGCAGTAGAACCGCCTCAGTATTGTGCTGAGTGGTAAGATAAACAAATTTTGTTTCTAACACACCCCACATCTTAGACCAAGGATGGTATCTCTATTTAGCGTCCATTCTTATGGATCTGTCTGATTTTCTCAGCCTTCCTGCAGCAGTGTTTTTTTTGGGAATGGATGTAAGCTGCTATGTAAAACCCATACTTGCCTCTTAGGTGATCTTCAGTCTGTGCAGTATGTGGGAGTGGTTTCCTCCCAGATTGTTGATCAAGACTGTAGTATTTTGTTTGAGTACTTGGAAGACTCTTTCCCCTGAGTCTGTCTAAAGGCTTTCAGTGCCAGAATTATTGCCACCATTTTTTGTGCTAACTCCTCATATCCTGGTCTCATGTAACCTGCAGTTGAAGTGGCCCAGCATTACCTTCATAGGCTCTTTTGGGCCATTTTTTGGATCGGGATCAGTGTAGGCCAGGGTGTTCTGAAGGACACTTGCCAAGTTGAGCTGAGACTGCTGTATTCACCATGAGATTTTATTCTTTCTGCTGGAGAAGAGGTGAATATTGGATGTCCTTCAAGGATGCATCTGCAGTCCTAACATATGGGTTGTCCGGCCTCAGGCAGCCCTTCGGTCGGCCGGATTCCAAAGTCTGGGTCTGGCCTCGGCTGATGTCGCACTTCACCCGACGTCATAGCTGCTGTTTATTGGGTATAAAGGCATCAGCCGACGCCATTTTCCTCAGTCTTTCTTGCCGCGTGGTGCCCGAAGCAGAAGCTGTTCGCAAGTGCCGGTCGGTCAGATCTAGAGATTCCTACTACCGAAGACTTCTAAAAAGCTAAGTACCTCGTTGGGGACTCTTTCTTGCCTCAACCGATGTCAGACAAAGTAAATAATTGTTTAACTTGTGGGAAACAAATACCTCATAAGGATTTCCACTCTTACTGCCTTCCTTGCTTAGGCCCAGACCACGACGTATCCGCTTGTCTAGCCTGTGCTTCCTTCAACCGACGGACACTTAGACGTCGTTCGGAGTTTGCAGAGGAGTTTTTTGGTCCCGCTTTTGCATACAAAATGCCGTCGGAGACTCTGACTACTCAATTAGCTAAAAAGCGCAAGGAAAAGGACCGGCATTCTCGGCCCGCAGTTTCGGCTGAAACCACGGTTAAGCCAACCGCGAATGTCTCGGTTTCGGCTGAAACCGAGCCCCCGGTTCTTCCTTCGGCCGAAAGCATGCCACCGATAGCCGAGGCCTCACAGAGCATGGCTGAATCTGCTCCTGAATTTACTGCTACAGAAATAGGCACCCAGGATTTGTCAGACACTATTCCTTTAGACAAATCTACCCCTGCACATGGGGCTGCTAGACCCCCTGCTTCCATGTCTATCAAGCCAGAGCTGAAGCAGCTAAATCTTCTAAGGCCTTGCCTGCCAAAACTCCTTCACATAGGCCTACCTCTAGTTCCCAAATACTCAGCCTGGCTGAGGATCTCATTTCTATGATCAGAGGATCCCAACCTCACCCAGACAGGGCCTTGCATGCCAATTTCACATGATTCAGTACCAGGAATTTTTGTTAGACCAGCTAAATAAAAAACTGTCCTCTCCTGAACCTTTAGACCACAAGTCCCTTCAGGATTTGGTACATAACTCTCAGCAGGTCAGTAACCATTTCTTAAAATGTGGCTATGATGCACTGGAGGCTTCCTTTAGATCAGCTATGATTGGAACAGTGATTCAAAGGCATGCCTGGTTAAAAGAACAATCCTTACCAGACCATGTTAAGTCAAAGCTCCTAGATGCTCCTATGGAGAAACAAAGTTTGTTTGGCTCCCCTGCACAGGAGGTTCTAAAGAAGGTGGAAGAAAAAGCTAAATCTGTCCAAACAGTCAAGGATTTCTTACAGGTCCAACCTCCGAGGTTTAGCAGAAATTGGCCTTCGAAGAATTGGTCCTTTCCAGACACCTCCAGAGCACAGAGAGGCAGAAATAGACGCCCAAGAGGCAGAGGTCAATCCAGGGGTGCCTACAGGGGACGTCAGTGGCAACCTACCAACCAGAGAAGTATTGCCACAGATTCAACTACAACCACTTCCACAGGGCAGACACAATGACTTGGCTCTGATTCCGCCTATCAGGGAACAACTGGAAGCACCCTTGGGCGGAAAACTAGCTTTATTCTCCGACAACTGGCATTACATTACAGGAGACAAATGGACTTTACAAACAATAGACAAAGGCTACAGGTTTCACTTCCACACTCTACCAAAAAAGAGAGGAATGCCAAACCTACCACCAAGCCAGAAAACAGACGCTCCAAGACAAATCAACAACTTTCTAAGGATGAGAGCTATAGAAAAGGTACCGCCTATGGAACAAGGCCAAGGATTTTACTCCAGGCTTTTCCTTGTACCAAGAAAAGAAAATCAATGGAGACCTATTCTCGACTTGTCCGCTCTGAACACATACCTCATTGTTCCAAAATTCAAAATGCTGACCCTCCAGCAACTTCTTCCCATGCTGGGCAAGGAGTCTTGGCTGGTGACTCTAGATCTCAAGGAGGCATACCTGCACGTCCCTATACGACCAGATTGCAGAAGACACCTCAGATTTCTTGCAGGATCAGAGCATTATCAATTCTCAGCATTGCTTCAGGGAATTCAAATTTACCCATACCTGGACGACTGCCTAATACAAGCGGACAACGAGGCAAAATTAACAAAAGATTTGGAAAAGGTCATACAACTGTTGCAAGCCTTGGGATACGCAGTCAACATGCAAAAATCAAGACTAGTACCATCCCAAAGGATAACATTCTTGGGTGCAGAACTGGATACATCAACTCAGATGTCTTTTCTCACAGAAGAAAAACAAAAGCAACTGCCAGTATATTTCATGACATTAACAACACAAACTCAGCTTACTGCAAGGAAAGTCCTGCAAGCCCTGGGTTACATGGCATCCTGCATAATATTGATTCCGCATGCCAGGCTGCATATGAGAAAGTTGCAATGGTACCTAAGGAATGTATGGTCTCAACACAAGCACAGTCTAGAAGCCCAGATTCCAATAATTCCATGCCTGAAGTAAGAATTCCAGTGGTGGGCTCAGGCCTGTCAGGTGAACAGAGGACTACCTTTCCACAAACCTCATCCAATCCAGACCATCACCATGGACGCCTCAGACCTAGGCTGGGAGGCACACATGGTGGACAACTGCATACAAGGCCTATGGACCCAAGACCAGCTGAATCCACACATAAATCTTAAAGAGATGCTGGCAGTGAAACATGCAATCCAGGCAATTCCGACCATTCCTTCAACAAGGTCACCTGCTGATAAGGACGGACAATACCACAGTCATGTGGTACATCAACAAACAGGGAGGTACACACTCATATCCTCTATGCCGGATGGCAATGGACCTGTGGAATGTGGCCCTGAATCTCAACATTCAACTTCAGGCCAGATTTGTACCAGGAAAAGAAAATTCACTAGCAGACACCTTAAGCAGAACTACCACGGACGCTCATGAATGGATGCTGCATCCAGATATCTTCAAAACCATAACAAAGAAATGGGGACTACCAGAGATAGACCTGTTCACCTCCCCACACAACCACCAATTGAAGAAATTCTGCACAAGAGCATACCACCCACTTGCTTGGAGGGTGGACTCCCTTTCCTTCAGCTGGAAAAACCTGACAGCCTATGCATTCCCACCTCTTCCTTTGATGTACAAAGTCCTACTGAAGATCAAAGAGGATCAGCCAAGGGTAATCCTGATAGCTCCAGACTGGCCGAGGCCACATTGGTACCCGCTACTGAGAAGCATGTCTCGGACACACGCATGGCCTCTACCTCTGTGGCCCTTACTTCTAACGCAGAACAACTGCAAGATCCTACATCCAAACTTGAAAACACTGCAGCTAGCTGCTTGGAATATTGCATAAAACAAAATAACCCAGATTTATCTCAGAGGGTTAAGGACATTATCCTGGAGGCTCGCAGACCCTCCACAAGGAAAACTTATTCAGCCAAATGGAAAAGATACCTCATTTGGAGTGCAGCAAAGGGAGAAAATGTCTCATTGGCAAACATAGCACACATCCTGGAATACTTAGCAGAACTGTTCCACAATGGCCTGTCCTACTCCTCCATTAAGATTCATGCATCAGCAATCTCAGCAGAATACAACATGGATCCTCCTGTCTTCTCTCATCCTCTACTCGGACAGTTCTTGAGAGGAATCAAAAACGTAAAGCCTCCAAGGAAACCTTTACCTACATGGGATCTCAACTTTGTGCTGGAAAAGTTGGCACTTCCCCCTTTTGAACCAGCAGCAACAGCAGATTTACAGTTCTTGTCTTGGAAAACTGCTTTCCTGCTAGCAATCACTTCAGCAAGAAGGGTATCTGAATTACAGGCATTAATGGCAGTACAGCCCTTCCTTATCTTCCATCAGGATAGTGTGTCTCTAAGAACCAACCCTACCTTTATGCCAAAAGTGGTCTCCAGAGTATCATTGAACCAAGCGATTCATTTACCTACATTCTTCCCCAACCCACAGAACAGGGGGGAAAGACTGCTACATACCTTGGATGTGCACAGACAATTACGCTACTATCTGGACAGAACTAAGACCAACAGAAAAACTGACCAACTTCTGGTAGCATATGCAACAGGAATGCAAGGAAAAGCAATTTCAAAACAGACAATCTCAAAATGGATAGGAAATTGCATCCGATTTTGCTACTCTTTTCATGGAAAGGCAACTCCTGAAAATATCAGACCTCATTCCACAAGAGCTACAGCCACCACTACAGCTTTCCTACGAGGAGTGGCTACCAAAGACATTTTAGAAGCTGCTACTTAGAGCTCCGTGCATACATTTGCCAAGCATTATAACCTCCCTTTATACTCCAGATCCCGAGCAGGTTTTGCAACTGCTGTGTTGCAAGGGATCTTGACTACACCATCTTTATCTTAGTGCCTCCTCCCCCAGTTTGGCTATGGTATTCTACCCATATGTTAGGACTGCAGATGCATCCTTGAAGGACATAGTACAGTTTTGTACCTACCATAAATGTAGATGTCCGATAGGTATGCATCTGCAGTCAGGATTACCCACCCTCCTTCCCCTCTGTGGTATTCCTAGGGTATCTATCCCTCTTTTAGCTAGCTGGGGGAAATTATTATGGTGTATTTGTTTTGTATATATGTGTGTGTGTGTGTATATATATATATATATATATATATATATATATATATATATAGATAGATATTATTTTTGCTCTCTACTGTTTGGAATTATTTGCATTTATCCAAATTTAGCCTTCCTAGAGGGCACCTGGCATCTGGGGCAAGAAACACTGAGGAAAATGGCGTTGGCTGATGCCTTTATACCACAGCAGCTATGACGTCGGGTGAAGTGCGACATCAGCCGAGGCCAGACCCAGACTTTGGAATCCGGCCGACCGAAGGGCTGCCTGAGGCAGGACAACCCATATGTTAGGACTGCAGATGCATAGCTATCGGACATCTACATTTATGGTAGGTACAAAACTGTACTTTTCCAGAAGTTAGAAATGTTGGTACCATCTGTTTTAGAGTTACCGTTGCAGATTTCTCCTGCACAGGCTGACTAGGGGTACCATTGGAATGCAAGAAGCTGCAAAGCTCAGCACTGTGATAAACTCCCCAACTGTTATCCCCTTTTCCAAGACCTTCTTGCAGGTATGTGGTGAGAGAGAGAGTAGCTTTGGTAAGAATGTTCTCTGAGGCTCTGTGTTCAGGAGTTCCCCTTATAACACCAGTTTGTTTAATGTGAGACTGGACTTCAGGTTGATGGGAGAGAACCAGATCTCTAAAGTAAACTTTGGTAAAATTCAAGACCTTTTTAACCCCCTTCAGGGTTTCTGGCATAATGCAGTAATGCAGATATGGGTGACTTTTGAATATCCTTTGGCCTGTAAAAGGGCATTACTAGTAACAGGTCTTTGGTTAATATGGTGTAGACAAGCCAAAGGACAAAGAAGTGAACTGATGATGCGCCCTCCACACACACACACACACACACACACACACACACACACACACACACACACACACACACACACCCACACACCCACACACCATCTTTCTTTCCACCATCATTTGTTGACTGTGTTAACCAGAAATTACTCCTGGTTTGCCCCAGAAAAGCAGCACTTGTGACCAATGAGCTTAAGTAATTAACAAATGTGTAAAAAAATGTCTGTGGGCTTACCACCTTTAGTTCCAATATGACCAAAAAGGCTTGTTGCAGTAGGACATTTAACTGTGATGGATCCAAAGTGGGCCATTGTTAGTAGAAGCTTAAATTGTTGTACTCTGGGCCCTCTTCCTATGGCCCCTAGGTCCAGGAGATCTGTCAACAGGTGAGACAGTAGGGGGCGCTGGTTTCTGTTAACAGGAGGGTTTTTCCAACACTTTAAGACCTTCTCGTCCTGTATTATGTTTTCCCAATGCTGTACAGAGAAGACTAGGCACCTTCCTTTCCATGTTGGAGGAGGAAAGGGAAGAGAAATAGAAGGAAGGGTGGATTGGTGTGGGTTTTGGGGGTTGCGGGAAGGAGTAGCCAGACTGAATCATGGCTTGTACCCTGTTTGATTTGTTGCTCTGATGACCCCCAGACTTTTTTTCTGCTTTTGTATGCCATTCTTTTCTAAACTCGTCTTTTCCCATTACCAGCTTTATTTTTGTCCTGCTTTGGGTGTAAAGGCCAAGATTTTGCAGGGTAATTTATTTTACTCGTGTCCTATTGGGTTTTTAGTAACTACTTCAGCAGAGAATCCAAAAAGGAGGTCATAGGTATCGGGGCATTATAGAACTCTTATCTTCACATGATCTAGCAACTTGGGATGTCTGTGTCACATATCCAGTAGCTGCTGCCCTTAATGATGCATATGCTGAATCATATCCACATTTTTCGGAATGCTTGGCAACCTATGCAAAGAAATCACATAGCTTGAATGTCATTTCTTCAGGTCCTCATCCTGACTTCCCTGTACCTTAGTTCTCATTTTCTCCTGCAGAGATTGCTGGTAAATATTATGGGTGTGGCAGTTAAAGGCTGTGAAGTTCTGGGAGTCAGAAATGTATACATTTTTTTGTGAAATCTGTTGCTTTACTCTCCCTGTTATTGGGAATTGCGTTCCTGGATTGGGCCAGAGAAGATCCTTTTGCTGGAATCCAGGAACACCATAGATGAGTCAGCTGTAAATGCCTTGTAAAGGAATGTATCAGAGTTATCGACCCTGTAAAAATAATCAGGCTTTGCCGGTCAGCTGACTCCTGAGATTTTCATTCCGAATTCAGAACCAAAGTCTTCTAAAAAACTAAGTACCCCATTGGGGAAGCTTTTTCTTGCCTTAGACCGATGTCAGTAAAAGTTAATTGTATTTCTTGCGGGAAGGAAATACCTCATAAGGATTTCCACTCCTACTGTATCCCATGCCTAGGACCAGACCTCGACATCACTGGTTGTCGGTTTTGTACTAGGTTTAACGAGCGCACTATTAAACGTCGGTTTGATTTTGCCCAACATTATTTTGGCAAAAAATTTAATTACACCATGCCGTCGGAACTACCGACCGGAATTCATAAAAAGCACAGAGACAAAGACAGGCATCCGAGGCCCAAGACTGACGACGAGGCCTCTTCTAGGCCGGTCGCTGGTTCTCCGGTTTTCAGCGAGGCACCTATGCAGCCCCTGATGACCGCTTCAATAGAACCACAGACCGCCTCCGACTCCCACGTGAAGCTGGCTGGGCCTTCGGACTCTCTTGGTATTCAGATTACCAAACTTAATCCTACAGAGGGAACCGAAGTAGCTGAACAATCCACAGCTTCAGAGGGTGTTTTCAGACCTACCCAGTTAACTATTAAACACTCTGTTAAGTCTAAGCCTCCCTTAAAAGCAAAGAAACAGCAGCAATCTCCAGGGCAGGCTTCCATGCCTAAGAAACAAATGCTAAAAATGGCCGAAGACCTAATCACCCTGATCAGAGGGTCCCAGCCCCCTCCAGATAAAAGGCCCAGACAAGATGCAGACTATGAATCTTCAGACCAGGTGTCCATTTCCTCTGACTCATCCTTCGACCTAGGGTATTCCTTACCCCCTTATGAGGATTTTTTTTTTCAGGTATAGTAGGTATTACTTAGGTTCATACTAGGCTAACTGCCCTTGCAAGCCATTTTTAAGCCTAGCCAATTATCCCTTGTGAGACTCAAACCCTGCACCTTATGTTTGTAAGGCAAACACTTTAACCATTAGGCCACCCTCCCAATTCTGATGCTGAGGAATCAATTCCATCAGCCTCTCCCCCTGAGGACTACTCCTTTGGGGAGACCTTACATACCATGAGGGAGCATTTCCACTGGGAAGGCCAGGATTACTCTGAATCCAAGAAAAGGCTCAGAGACGTCCTTTTATTGCCTCAACACAGACCCCTTGCTATCCCGCCAGTGTTAGATGTTGTGGATGATGTATACACTGAATCCAGCTTAAACCCTGACTCCTTATCACCAGCCCCAGTTAAGCCAGATAGATATTAGAGTCCCTGACTCTCACAAATTTCTATACCAAAGCCCTGTTGCTGACCCTGAAACTATTTCTCAGGGACCCAAAGGGATTAAGGCCTCGTCAGTTGAAAACCCAGTCCCTCTGACAGAGATTCCAGAGCATTAGACAGATGGGGCAAGAAAATTTATACATCTGCAACTTTAGCCATGAGAGCCTTGAATTGCCAGTTTCACATGCTAAAATATCAGCAATTTTTAATGTCTCAGTTGAAACAAAAGATGCTTCCAGATTCTGATCCTCCAAATTTGAAAGAAATGCAGGATTTATTGCATGCAGCTGAACAAGTGGGAAAACATACTTTGCAATGTGGTTTTGATTCCTTAGAGGCCTCCTGTAGAGCAGCAGTTACAGGCTGTATTAGAAGGCATGCTTGGTTAAAAGAACATACGCTACCAGATCATGTTAAGGCCAAATTACTGGATGCACTTTTGCAGCGTGATGTGTTGATGTTCATCGTGTTACACTGCTGCAGTCATCACACTTGGGTTATCCTGTCGTCAGGCGGCCCCGCAGTCGGCCTGAATTCCAAAGTCTTGGTCCGGCGTCGGTTGCTGTCACTTCTTCCCTGACGTCAGTGCACCAGGGGTATATATGAGGCATCCAACGCCATTTTCTTCAGTCTTTCTTGCCATGCAGTGCCCGAAGCAGAAGCAGTTCGCAAGTGCCGGTCGGTCGACACCTGAGATTTTCAAATCGGATTTCAGTCCGAAGTCTTCAAAGCTAAGTACCCCGTTGGGGGGAGCCTTTTCTTGCCTCAGTCCGATGTCAGAAAAAGTTAACAGTTGTATTTTTTGTGGGAAGCTCATAAGGACTTTCATTCTTATTGTATACCTTGCCTAGGCCCAGACCACGACGTCACTGGTTGTCGGTTTTGTGCTAGGTTCAATAAGCAAACTATAAAGCGACGCTTTGATTTCACACGACACTACTTCGGTAGGAAATTTAATTACACTATGCCGTCGGAGCAACCGACTACCGGCGTGCATAAAAAATGCAAAGATAAAGACAGGCGGCCTAGATCCAAGCCAGACTCCGAGGCCTTGGCTGGACTGGTCGCCGGTTCTCCGTTTTTCAGTGAGGCGCCTACGCAGCCCCTGGCGCCTGCAGAATTGGAACGCCAGACCGCTTCGGATTCTCAAGCAGAGAGTTCTAGGCCGACGCAGCCATTTTCTTTAGGCCCTACCGACAACATTGCAGAAGGAGAAGCCGGTGCTGTGGAAACACCTTCGGTTATAGAAGGTGTCTTCAGACCGACTACTCTCACCATAAAATCTTATGCTAAGCTTAAGACTCCTCTCAAACCTAAAAAGAATGCACTTCAGTTTCCAGTTCAAGGCCCCATGCCTAAGAAACAGATGCTTAAAATGGCTGAAGATTTGATTTCTTTAATCAGGGGTTCCCTACCCCCCCCCCCCCGACAAAAGGCCTAGACAGGAGGAGCATTATGCCTCCTCTGATGAAGTGTCTATTTCCTCAGGCTCCTCTGAGGAACAGGATTACTCCTTTCCCCCTTATGAAGATTCTGATGCTGAAGATTCCATTCCCTCAGCTTCTCCCCCTGAAGACTATTCCTTTGGGGAAACCTTACATACCATGAGGGAACATTTCCACTGGGAAGGTCAGTACTACTCTGACTCAAAGAAAAGGCTCCGAGAGTTTCTTTTACTCCCCCAGCACAGACCACTTGCTATCCCTCCAGTTTTAGACATTGTGGATGATGTTTACTTAGAGTCTAGTCTAAATCCAGATTCTCTGCCTCCTGCTCCAGTCAAACCAGATAGATATTGTAGAGTTCCTGACTCACACAAATTCCTTTACAAAAGCCCTGCTGCTGATCCAGAGACAATCTCCCAGGGTCCCAAAGGGGCTAAGGCTTCTATGGCTAAAAATCCTGTACCCTTTGAAAAGAACTCCAGGGCACTAGATAGGTGGGGGAAGAAGATTTACACCTCAGCTACTCTAGCTATGAGAGCACTAAATTGTCAATTTCACATGCTGAAATACCAGCAATTCCTAATGTCTCAAATAAAACAAAAGATGAGCAAGCATCCTCAGTGGTCTGAATTCAAGGAAATGCAGGATCTGTTGCATGCAGCTGAACAAGTGGGCAAACATACTTTACAATGTGGATTTGATTCCTTGGAAGCTTCTTGTAGAGCAACTGTTACAGGGTCTGTTATATGTAGGCATGCTTGGTTAAAGGCTCTGCCTGATCATGTCAAAGCAAAGTTACTAGATGCACCCTTACAGCAGGATGTCTTATTTGAGGTTAAACCAGAAGAGGTTTTAAAGAAAATGGAGGATAAGGCAAGATCTATGCAGACTGTCAAAGATTTCTTACAGGTACAACCCCCACGCTTCAGCAGAAATTGGCCAATAAAAAATTGGTCCTTTCCAGCTTCTGACAGACCACAGAGGGGTAAATACAGACGCCCAAGGGGCAGAGGACAAGCACAAATCCCTTACAAACCTCGCTAATGGGGCACTGCAACACAGAAGGGAGGAGAAGACGGGTCCCAAACTACTAGAAGACAAACACAATTACTTACACCTCAAACTGCCAAGCAAAACTCTCTTGGCAGCTCCCTTGGGAGGAAAATTAGCACTTTTTTTCAGACAACTGGCGCATTGTCACAAAGGACAAATGGGTCCTAGACATTATCTCACAAGGATACAGATTCCATTTCCACACCTTGCCAAGGATAACAGGATTGCCAAACCTGCCACAAAATCAATGGGCAGAGGCTCAAAAGCGAATTACAGCTCTCATGGACATGAGAGCCATTGAACTGGTACCTACACAGGAGCAAGGCCAAAGATTTTACTCAAGACTCTTTCTAGTCCCCAGAAAGGACAATGCTTGGAGACCCATTCTGGACCTTTCAATTCTAAACACCTTCTTGCAAGTACCCAAATTCAAGATGCTAACACTACAGCAGCTTCTTCCCATGTTGGGCAAGAAAGCTTGGCTAGTAACGTTGGACCTCAAGGAGGCATACCTGCATGTCCCTATCAGACAAAATTGCAGAAGATACCTCTGTTTCATCGCAGGTTCAACCCATTACCAATTCTCTGCACTGTCCTTTGGCTTATCTACTGCGCCCAGGGTCTTCACAAAATGCCTGGCACCAGTAATTGCATACTGCAGACAGAGAGGAATTCAAATATACCCATACCTGGGCGACTGCCTCATCCAAGCAGAAAGCAAGGACATTCTCTTACAACATCTGACCTTTGTAAAACACCTTCTAAGTTGCCTAGGGTACACAGTAAACGAAAAGAAATCAAAACTAGTGCCCTCACAAAATATGACATTCCTGGGTGCCAGCTTGAATACAACGGCCCAGATGGCTTATCTGACGCCAGACAAACTACAACTAACTCAGTACTTCAAAGTAATGGCAACAAAGACCCAACTCCCTGCAAGAAAAATTCTGCAGGCCTTGGGCTTCATGGTATCTTGTATACTACTAATACCATTTGCAAAACTGCATATGAGGAAATTACAATAGTACCTGAAAAGCGTTATGGACTCAACACAGCCACAGCTTAGAAACAATGATACCTCTCATTCCCTGCCTTCAACAGGAGTTTCTATGCTGGTCACAGGCATGTCACCTCAACAAGGGTCAGCCTTTCACCTTGCCCCCAGCCAGGCAAACTATGACAACAGATGCATCGGACTATGCCTGGGGGGCACACATGGCAGGACGGTGCGTTCAAGGCATATGGCCTGCAGATCAAAGGAATCTGCACATCAATCAAAAAGAAATGCTAGCTGTACAGAATGCTCTGACAACCTTCAAGGACCTCTTACATCCAGGACAGCTTATAATAAGGACAGACAACACCACAGTAATGTGGTACATAACAAGCAAGGGGGTACACACTCCTACCCTCTATGCAGGCAAGCAATGACCTTGTGGAACACAGCACTGACCTACCAAGTTCAATTACAAGCTCAATTCCTGCCAGGAAAAAAGAACACATTGGCAGACGACCTAAGCAGAAACATCATGGATCCCCACGAGTGGAAACTGTATCCACAAGTATTTGCAATGATAACTCAAAAATGGGGCCGCCCAGACATAGACCTGTTTGCCACCCCCCAAAACTATCAGCTATCAAAATTTTGCACAAGGACATTTCACCATCAAGCTTGGAAAGTGGACGCACTCTCATTCACTTAGAAAATGCTGACAGTATAGGCCTTTCCTCCATTGCCCCTTCTCACAAAGGTGCTGCTGAAAGTCAGGATGGAGAGACCCCGAATGATACTCATTGCCCCAGATTGGCCATGCCAGCACTGGTACCCACTACTAAGGAGCAAGGCCCAGGGCCCACCATGGATTTTACCACAAATTCCTCATCTGCTCACACAGCAAGACAGTCAGATTCTACACAGCCAGCTCAAAACCTTAAATTTGGCTGCATGGCACATCACCTAAGCAACCAGCCAGTTCCTCTTTCACAAGCTGTTATGGATGTCATTCTGGAGGCCAGGAGGCCCAGCACCAGGAAAGCCTATTCAGACAAATGGAAAAGATTTTGCGCTTGGAACCAAGCTAAAGGCCAAAATACCCTTCAGCCGGACATACCTTAGATTCTGCAATATTTAACTGAGATGTTAAACAAAGGACTTTCTTTTTCATCTGTTAAAATCCACGCCTCAGCTCTTTCAGCTCACTGCAACACGGATCCTCCCTTATTTTCATATCCACTTCTAAGGCAGTATCTCAGAGGGGCCAAAAACATTAGGCCTCCCAGGAGAGCGCCAACACCAACTTGGGACCTCAGTTTTGTTCTGGAAAAACGTACGCTGCCACCTTTTGAGCCAGCTTTCTCAGCTGATTTAAAGTTTATATCATGGAAGACTGCCCTGCTGCTAGCAATTACTTCAGCCAGAAGAGTCTCAGAGCTACAGGCACTAATGGCAGTAGAGCCTTTCCTCATTTTTCATCAAGACAGAGTTTCTCTACGAACTAACCCCTCCTTTATGCCAAAGGTGGTATCCAGTGTGGCTCTAAATCAAACCATTCATTTACCCACCTTCTTTCCAAATCCACAGAACAAAGGAGAACGACTTCTGCATTCCTTGGACATTCACAGGCAACTACGTTACTACTTGGATAAAACTAAGGTTTTCAGAAAATCTGACCAACTTTTTGTATCCTATGCTACAGCATAACAAGGAAAGCCTATCTCAAAACAGACCATTTCAAAATGGATGGGACATTGCATACGTTTTTGCTACACCCATCATGGAAAAGCAGTTCCTGCTAGCATAAGGCCCCATTCCACCAGGGCAGCAGCTACATCTAGAGCCTTCCTCACGGGGGTGCCAACCAAGGATATTCTGGAAGCTGCAACTTGGAGTTCAGTACTCACCTTCACCAAGCACTGTCACTTGCCACTTTACTCTAAGACTAGAGCTGGCTTCGCCACTGCAGTTTTGCAGGGCTTTCTAACCTCCTCTAACCCTGTTTGACTCCACCTCCCATCTTTAGCTTTGGGATTCTACCCAAGTGTGATGATTGCAGCAGGGTAACACGATGAACATAGTACAGTTTTGTACCTACCA
Organism: Protopterus annectens; assembly: GCF_019279795.1. Classification (NCBI taxonomy): domain Eukaryota; kingdom Metazoa; phylum Chordata; order Ceratodontiformes; family Protopteridae; genus Protopterus; species Protopterus annectens. The sequence continues at coordinate 995,264,228 of NC_056726.1, read as the reverse complement.
TAAATGTAGATGTTCGAGTGTATACCCTGCTGTAGTCCAAGTTACCCTTCCTCCATCCCCTCTGACTTAACTAAAACCTTTCCAATACCTTACATTCTGATACACGACGCCGGACCAAGACTTTGGAATTCAGGCCGACTGTGGGGCCGCCTGACAACAGGATAACCCAAGTGTGATGACTGCAGCAGGGTATACACTCGAACATCTACATTTATGGTAGGTACAAAACTCTACTTTTGGAGTTAAGGCAGAGGAGGTATTAAAAAAGATGGAAGATAAGGCAAAATATGTGCAAACGGTCAAATATTTCTTACAGGTTCAACCTCCTCGTTGTAGCAGAAATTGGCCAACAAAAAATTGGTCCTTTCCAGTCACAGACAGACCTCAAAGAGGCAGATATAGACATCAAAGAGGTAGAGGTCAGACACAAGGCCCTTACAGACCTCGACAATGGGGTACTCCAGGCCAGAAAGAAGGGGAAGACTGACCTCAACCTTATAAAAAACAGTCTCCATGACTTCCCACTACAGCTGCCAAACAGTTCTTTTTTGGCAACCCCCTTAGGAGGAAAACTGGCTCTTTTCTATCACAATTGGCATTGCATCACCAAAGACAAATGGATTGTCAACATCATATCTCATGGTTACAGGTTCCACTTCCACACTCTTCTAAGGTTAAAAGGAATGCCAAATCTGCCACCAAATCAATGGGCAGAGGCTCAAAAACAGATTACAGCACTCATGGACATGAGAACTATTCAAAAGGTACCACCACAAGAGCAAGGACAAGGATTTTACTCAAGACTTTTTCTGGTTCCCAGAAAGGACAAAGCCTGGAGACCCATTCTGGACCTTTCTTCTCTGAATACTTACCTGGATATTCCAAAATTGAAAATGTTGACACTACAGCAGCTTCTTCCCATGCTGGGCAAGAAAGCTTGGCTCGTGACTTTGGACCTCAAAGAGGCATACCTGCATGTCCCTATCAGACAAAACTGCTGGGAATTTTGAGGCAATGTTACAACTGTCTCATGTACATGGACAACCCTCTCCTCCTCCAAACAGGTTCAAATATATGTGAGAGATGCAACTATTTAGCCAAACTGGAGGCTGAGCTCCCTCATCTCAAAACTGGTGTAACCAGTCAGGAGGAGAAGGTAACCTCACACAACAAAATTCCAGTATCGCATAGTCCCACCACATCAGCGAACCAAACACATAAATGCACAAAAACATACTCGGAGGCTCTAAATAAAAATCTACCTAAGCAACAGAGACCTCCAAAGCAGACATCCAAGCAAACGCTACCTCAAAACAAAACACGCACAACACATAGCCCACAAAGTCAGTGTGCCAAGCAGCCACAGCCCTTAAGGCTGAATAACACACCTGATACTCTTGTAATAGGTGACTCTATTGTCAGACACACTGACGTCCCACTCACCAGGCTGAATAAAGAGAAGGTCATGGTGAGCTGCCTGTCGGGTGCTAGGATCCGCCACATAACGCAAGCACTCGGGTCACTCCAAAGCAAATACAAATATGACTCAGTCATTGTACATGCTGGTGTGAATGACCTAAGACGTACCTCCCTGGACTACATGAAAAGAGACAGAGAAGCTCTCTGATCATGTAGCCCAGGCTGGTATGACCCTGACCTTGAGCAGCATCTTACCCTCACCTAGAATGATGCCACAGTACAAAGACAAAATGATCGATTTTAACAATTGGCTAAAATTTTGGTGTCATTCAAAGGGGATCCAGTGTCTGTCAGCCTGGGATGACATGCTCGACAAGCCACGTTGCTTCGCTAGAGACGGCTTGCACCTGTCACCACTGGGCTTTCGGATATTGGCAAAGGCTCTTGCCACCCCCATAGTGCTTTTTTTAGGCAAGGCTCAAAAGTCAAACCCACCCCCATAGACAGCACAAGGAACAAGAAACTAAGGGTAATGCTGCTAAACGCCAGAAGTCTTAACCTCAAGATGCACTTTTCTAAGCTCTCCTCAGTATGGAGAGCATCGATATCTGTGCAGTGACAGAAACCTGGTTCAAGGCTCCAGAGAGCACCCCAGCACTACCAGGCTATACCTCAGATCATGCTTTTCGCCCCAAAACCCGGACCGAACCACAAAAGGAGGGGGAGTTTCCATATTTATCAAGGATATCCACACCTCCAGGTTAGTGGCATTGCACGAAGTGTCAGAGACCATCCATGTGCAACTAACAGTGGGCAAGACTGCTTTTCAGTTTATAGCATCCTACAGACCACCCTCTCAAAGTCAGGAATCCCATTCGGCTTTCCTGAAAACATTGGAGAACATGAAGATCTCTCCGAACATCATTATATTGGGCGACTTCAACTACCCAAACATTGACTGGGAGCACTACTCAAGCCCCAGCACCTTAGCCCAAAGATTCCTGGAAATTATAAATTCAAATGCTATGGAACAACTAGTCACCACTCCCACAATAGGGGACAACATACTAGACCTGATCATTACCAACATGGGGACTCTATGCTCCACACCAGAAGTATATCCCTCATTGGTAAGATCAGACCATAAATTAATTTCACTGGATGTCCACATCCCGACCCCACCCCCAGCCCAGAAAACCACAGTGAAAAACTTCTCAAAAGCGAACTTCTCACTTCTCAAAACCGAAGTGGAATCCTTCAAGGCCCCAAGACCAGTGGAAACTACAGCCCAAACTGCAGAATCCTATATAAATGCATTCTACGGACATCTCCAGGAATGCATGGATCATGCTATCCCAAACAAAACCAAGACCCAATCATCCAAAGGCAGGCGCCCAGTCTGGTGGACCCCTGCCATAAATAAACTGTACAACAGAAGGAGGAAGCTACTACATGATAGAGCAAAATCCCTAATAGGGAAGGCATCTCTGATCAGTACTAGCAAAAAATTACGATCCCTCATAAAATCCTCCAAGGCCAGCTTCGAGAGAAAAATTGCACAGGACACCAAAGACAATCATAAGGCTTTTTTCAGTTATGTTAGAAACCTGGGATGCAACTCCCAGACTTGTTCTGAGTTGATTCTAAACGACCAAAAATACACTGAACCCACAGACATCGCCAATATCCTGGCAGACAGGTTCAGTGCAAACTTCTGCCCCCCTCCCCCCCAAAAGAGCAAGTATCTATCCCGGCAGAGGGCTGCCTCCCAAACATCTCAGATGCTCAGGTGAAGGCTGCCCTCTCCAAAGCAGAAAACACTGCTTCCATGGGACCAGATGGTGTCCCAGGTTGCGTCCTACATGAACTACAAGAGGAACTAATCTCTCAAATAAAACAGCTATACAATCTCATCCTCACTACAGGATATGTGCCCACAGAATGGCGTACAGCAACAGTGGTCCCACTCCACAAAGCTGGAGCCTCCACGGACCCTGGAAACTATCGCCCCATAAGCCTGACTAGCTTAGTCTGCAAGGCTATGGAGAGGATCATCATGGTGCTCATAAACAAAGACATTGGGGACCTACAGACACTAGATCCTACCCAGTTCGGCTTTGTCAAGGGCAGATCCTGCCTTTTGAACCTGGTTGACTTCTTTGAAACAGTCACCAAAGCCATAGATGAAGGGAAGGTAGTCCACACAGCCTATCTGGACCTTGCAAAGGCATTTGACACAATACCCCACTCGGGCATCATAGATAAGCTATCCAGCTTAAATATAAACCCCTATGTCACAAGATGGGTCGCAAACTGGCTCAAAGACAGAGCCCACAGAGTGAGATTTGCTGGAGCCATGTCAGACTCGAAACCGGTCACAAGTGGCGTCCCACAGGGTTCTGTCCTGGGGCCACTCTTGTTCAGTATATACTTTTCCGAGGTACAGGCAAACGTGGGAGGACTATGGCTCACCAAGTTCGCAGACGACTGCAAACTGGGCGCCATAATCAACTCTCCAGCTGACACAAACATCCTTCAAAAAGGTCTCACAGAGACGGATAACTGGTGCCAGCGCCATGGTTTAAAGCTAAATGCCAAAAAATGTATAGTTATACCCTTTGGCAAAAACAATCTGCCCACAAATTACCACATAGGCGGAAACCCATTACATACAGAGAAAGTTATTAGGGACCTGGGGACCCAAGTTGATAGCAATCTCTCCTTTGAAAACCACATTGCCAAAGTGGTTAGAAAGACCTTCTACATAGCCCACCTCATCACGAAGGGTTTCACGTCTAGATCAAGAGAGGTAATCGTGCCCCTTTATTCATCCCTCCTCAGGCCCATCATAGAATACAATGCCCCTTTTGGGATGTACCTTACCCGACACCTGCAGCAATTAGAAAGACCCCAAAAGTATCTCACCAAGAGGATCAAGGGTCTCAAACAGATGCCATATGCTGCTCGATTAAAAAAACTCCAGCTCTACTCAGTTGCATACCGCCTACTTCGAGGCGATCTATGCCTGACATACAAAGCTATGTCAAATCCAGAATTAATGAACATGCTCCACCTCAGTAAATCTGAATCCCTTAGAGCCACACGCTCGAGGGACTTGAACCTCAGCACAGAAATAAATAGAACTTGCTGGAGGGACAGGTTCATAACCCAGAGGCTCCCTTCGCTCTGGAATAGAATTCCAGTTCATGTGAGGCAGAGCACCTCACTGAATCTCTTCAAGAAGAATCTCGATAAGTGGATGGGGGATCGTAGGTTTGTCCCAGGGATTACTCCCGTGTCACTATTAGACAGAGGCACAGTAAACTAAACCTTAAAAAGGGCACAATATACTCAAATCAAGGGGTGGTGGAAGCCATACAGAATCGGGCTAGGCTTATAATTGCCCCAGGGCAGGTAGCCTAGTATGAACCTAAGATACCTCAGATTTCTTGCTGGTTCAATGCACTGTCAATTCTCTGCACTGCCCTTTGGCTTATCTACTGCGCCCAGGGTCTTCACAAAGTGCCTGGCACCAGTAATTGCATTTTGCAGGCAAAAAGGAATTCAAATTTACCCATACCTGGACGACTGCCTAATCCAAGCAGAGAGCAAGGACATTCTTCTAAAGCATCTGGCATACGTAAAAAAGTTAAGTTGCCTGGGGTACACAGTAAACGAAAAGAAATCAAAACGAGTGCCCTCGCAACAGATAATATTCCTGGGTGCCAGCTTAAACAGAACGGCCCAGATGGCTTATCTCATGCCAGACAAGCGACAACTGACTTAGTATTTTCATTTAATGGCAACAAAGACCCAACTCCCTGCAAGAAAAATTCTGCAGGCCTTGGGCTTCATGGCATCTTGCATACTACTAATTCCATATGCCAGACTGCATATGAGGAAACTACAATGGTACCTAAAGAGTGTATGGTCTCAACACTGTCAAAATTTGGAAAAGGTTATACCACTAATCCCTTGCCTACAGCAGGAGTTTCAATGGTGGGCTCAAGCTTGTCACCTCAACAAGGGGCAGCCTTTTACTCAACCCACAGCCAGGCAGACACTGACAACAGATGCATTCGATTACGCCTGGGGAGCACACATGGAAGGAAAATGTATTCAGGACAAGTGGCCCGCAGAACAGAGACATCTCCACATCAATCAGAAAGAGATGCTAGCTGTACAAAATGCAATTATATCTTTCAAGGACCTGCTACATCCAGAACAACTACTACTAAAGACAGAGAACACAACAGTTATGTGGTACATAAACAAGCAAGGGGGCACACACTCCTACCCCCCTCTGCAGACAAGCCATGAACTTGTGGAACACAGCTTTAAACTACCAAGTTCATCTGCAGGCACAATTCCTGCCAGGAGAGAAAAACACACTGGCAGACTACCTAAGCATAAACATCATGGATCCTCATGAATGGCAGTTGAGTCCACAAATATTCAGAATGATAGCACAAAAATGGGGGAAACCAGACATAGATCTGTTTGCATCCCCAATGAACTGCCAACTACAGAAATTCTGCACAAGGAGCTGCCATCCACAAGCATGGACAGTGGATGCCCTCTCATTCAGCTGGAAAAAACTACAAGTATACGCTTTCCCTCCTTTACCTCTCCTTCCAAAGGTACTCATAAAAGCCAAGCTGGAAGAGCCAAAGATGATCCTGATTGCACCAGACTGGCCACGCCAGCACTGGTACCCAATCTTAAAGAACTTAGCACAAGAACCACCCTGGATTTTGCCTCAAATTTTATTTATTATTTATTTATTTTACATTTGTTGACCGGGCTAGTCTAACTGGATACATGTCCATTTTCAGTAGAGGCCCGGGAAGAAAAGCTCCAGGAATCATACAGAGTTAGTCTAGGTTAAGACAGAGCCATTATAAAAAAACAACAAATTGTTACATAGATGTATTATAAAAACACTGATGGAGGATAATACAGAAACAATATAAAAAACAATGATTAAGAATGACATTATAAAAACAAAACAAAAAAAATATATATATATATATATATTTATTTATTTATTTATTATGAGTATATTTCTCAGTGTAGATAAAAATAACTAGGGGTTTGTGTTCAAAACAAATTATGTAGAAACAGAGAGAGGGAGGAAAAGTGTAGGATGAGTAGGGGAGAGAAGTTAGTCAGGGTTGGTGCAGGAGTATAACCAGTGTTGATTAAGAAATAGCCTTAGATTATTTTTAAAAAGCAAGAGAGAGGTCTGAGATGTCAGATTGGGAGGTAGTTGATTCCGTACTTTTCCGACAGCGTTATAAAACAAGGAGTTGCCTGCTGAGTTTTTAGTTTTGGTGGTATTAATCAACATTTTGTGTGAGGAGCGCAGATTATTGAGAATTTTATAAGGTATAATAAGGCTTGAGAGCGTTGGTGTGTTAGAGGGTTGATACAGGGTCTTCTGGGCTATTGTCAGTTGGTGGAATTGAAGCTGGTTAAGAAATTCTAGCCAGCCTAGTTGCTTTAGGTTCAGGCAGTGATGAGTTCTGAACGGAGAGCCGGTAGCAAATCTAGCAATATTGTGATAAGATGTGGCAAGTTTGTTGAGTTTATTCTTAGAGAGGTTAGTGTATATAGGAGAGGCATATAGTAGGGTTGAGATTAGGTGTGTTCTAGCTATATAGCGGTCCTTGCTAGTGGTGTAAGAAAGGGCTTAATTTTATAGAGGGATCCTAGTTTTCTGTTAACTAATTTTATAATGGAGTTTGAGAGTGTCAAAGTTGAGGTTGTTGTAAACTGTGATATCTAAGAGTTTGGTGGTTAGGTCAGGAGAGATAAGAGTACCATTATTGGATGTGAGGGTAAAATGTAAAGGAGAAGACTTATGGGTTGGTGTGAAGAGTAGCAGTTTAGTTTTTTTGGGGTTTAGGAGTAGGCAGCAGTTTGAGAACCAATGCTCAACAATATTGAAAGCTTTCTGGGTAAGAGACTAGAGTTCGGCTTGGGAGGTGGCTGAGCAGATTATTGTAGAGTCATCTGCATATTGGATGCAGGTGGAGTGTGGAATAGCTAAATGAAGGTCATTGATGTAGATGGAAAACAGGAGTGGACCTAATATGGAGCCCTGTGGTACACCTAGGGAGATAGGAAGATGATTAGATAGTTTATTTTGCCACAGTACAGCTTGATGTCGGTTTTCACGGTAAGATGTGAACCAACTCATGGATAGAGTGTCGAGTGAAAGAGATTTCAGTATGTGTAGAAGAAGTTGGTGATTAACCATGTCATAAGCTTTAGATAAATCCACAAAAACTGCAGAGGAAAGAAAATTTGTATTGCGGTTTTTGTTGATGCAGTTTGTGAAGGATAGCAGGGCAGTGGTGGTACTGTGGAAAGGTCTGAATCCATGCTGACAGTTGGCTAATAAGTTGTGATGGAGAAGGTGGTTAAGAAGCTGTTTGTGAATGCATTTTTCCATTATCTTTGCAAGGGGGGATAGTAGAACTATTGGGAGAAAGTTAGAGAAGTCATTGGAGTTACCTCTTTTATGTGGTGGAATGATGTGAGAAATTTTCCAGATAGATGGGATAGTACCTTCATTTATAGTTAGTTCTATTTATGAGAATAGAAATGGGGCAAGCAATGGCATTGGCCAAATCCCACAGCTGTTGACACAACACAACAATCAGATACTTCACAGCCAGCTAAAGACCTTAAATCTAGCTGCATGGAAAATTCCTCAACTAAGCAAGCATTACCTCTCTCCAAAGCCGTTAAGGATGTCATTCTGGAGGCCAGAAGGCCTAGCACCAAGAAAGCCTACTCTGATAAATGGAAGAGATTTTGTGCCTGGAACCAAGCATACAGCCTTGACCCTCTTGTCCCAAACATTCCTCAGATACTTCAATACTTAACTGAGATGCTGGACAAGGGCCTCTCCTTCTCATCCATCAAGATTCATGTCTCAGCCATTTCTGCTCATTACAACACGGATCCACCAATTTTTTCAAATCCTTTGCTCAAACAGTACCTCAGAGGGGCTAAAAACATGAGACTGCCTCGTAGAGCACCTACACCAACTTGGGACCTCAACTTTGTTTTGGAAAAATTAACTTTACCTCCTTTTGAGCCAGCTAACACAGCAGAATTAAAATACATCTATTGGAAGACTGCTCTGCTACTGGCAATAACATCAGCAAGAAGAGTTTCAGAATTACAGGCACTAATGGCAGTGGAACCTTTCCTCAACTTCCACCAGGACAGGGTGTCCTTAGTAATTAACCTACGTTTATGCCTAAGGTAATATCAAGTGTGGCTCTCACTTGCCAACTTTTTATCCAAAACCACAGAACAAAGGGGAGAGACTACTACATTCCTTGGGCATTCACAGACACTTATGCTTCTACTTAGACAAAACCAAAGCTTTCAGAAAATCTGAGCAATTATTGGTAGCATATGCTGCAGGAGCACAGGGAAAAGCCATTTCAAAGCAGACTATTTCAAAATGGATAGCTCACTGTATACGTTTTTGCTATACCCACCATGGGAAACCTGTACCTAGCAGCATTAGATCTCACTCCACCAAGGCAACAGCCACTTCAACTGCCTACCTCAGAGGAGTACCTATCAAGGATATTTTAGAAGCAGCAACATGGAGTTCTGTACATACCTTCACCAAACATTACCATTTACCTTTATATTCCAAATCCAGAGCTGGCTTTGCCACTGCTGTGCTGCAGGGACTTATAGCCACCCCTAATGCCTTATAGATCCATCCTCCCTACCTCAGCTTTGGGATTCCACCCAAGTGTAATGACTGCAGCAGTGTCACACAATGAACATAGTACAGTTTTGTACCTACCATAAATGTAGATGTTTGAGTGTAGACACTGCTGCAGTCCAGGTTACCCTCCCTCCTTCCCCTCTTACTGGCTGGTACGTACCCATGTCTTCTACCCTTACTACCTATGGGAGTATTTGCTGATAGCTGCAAGTTGTTTTTTGCTTTTCTTATGTATGTTTTATTAGCAATTGCCTACATATTTAGAGGCGCCTGACATCTGGGGCAAGAAAAACTGAAGAAAATGACGTCGGCTGCATCTTATATACCCCTGTCGCACTGACGTCAGGGAAGAAGCGACAGCAACCGACGCCGGACCAAGACTTTGGAACTCAGGCCGACTGGGGAACCGCCTGACGGCAGGGTTTGAGTCCTCTAAAGGAGGCTCCACCCATTTCCCTTCATACATTTAGTACAATAGAAAACTGGCTTTCTGAACATTGTCTGATCCTAAATCCCAAAAAAACTAAAATGCTGTTATTTTCACCAACACGTAGGTCTACCGCTTTCACCTTTACCATAAAATCAAATGATGGCACAATAATCTCCCCTGACCCATCTACAAAACTATTAGGCGTCATCATAGACAATAATCTCAAATTTGACCTACATGTTAACCAAACTATCAAAACCATCAATAAAAAACTAGGGTCACTTTACAGAATAAAAGCCTTCCTAACCCTCCAGCTAAAATTGCCATAGCTCGCTCTCACCTTCTTTCAACCCTTCTGTATGCATCCCCTCTACTCTCGAATTTGAACAAGACTGTCCTTAAACTCTCAATTTGCTACAACCACATTGTCAGGTTTGCCACTGGGCTGCCTTTTAGGACACATCATTGCATCAATCTAAATCAGCTTGGTTGGCTTGAACTACCTAGCCTAATCCAGTATAACCAACTGATTATGGCCTATAAAATCCTCTGTAATCCGGACAATACTCCTGCACTTAAAAATATTATCACCCCCTATAACAATCCTAGACCGCTTCGATCCTCTAATAAACTACTAATTCAGACTAGCAAAATTAATAACACAGCCGGTGATTCTCTCTTTGCAAACTCTGTAAGTAGATCCTGGAACTCTCTTCCAGCTGATATTACCTTACTTTCCACCTTAGGTCAATTTAAAACTAGACTCATATTTGTCACTTAACTGGCTATGTCAATGTATCAAGCCTGGCTAACTCGAATGTGTAAAAATCTGTTAACCAGTTTACTGTTTAGTTTAATTTAATCCTGACTTGTGCTCAGGACTAACTTGAACCTGTGGAACTTGTTTAACTCGCTTACTTATGCAATCTCTGTAAGTAGTCTGTTTGTAATATGTAATGCTGGTATTATGTAATGCTGTATCTGCTTACCCTTGGAGCTTTTCTCCCCGGGCCTCCGCTGAAAATGGACATGCATCCAGTCGGACTGTCCCGGTCAACAAATGTAAAATAAATAAAAATAAAATAACCCAAGTGTAATGACTGCAGCAGTGTCTACACTCGAACATCTGCATTTATGGTACGTATAAAACTGTACTTTTCTCCTGGGAACTATTCCATCTTAAAAAGGGTTTTCTCAGAGGATAGGTCTTCTGGTGGAGTGAGAGGTGCGTCACTGGTGCCTAACTTATAGGGAGCAGCAGAAGGAAATGACCCGCATAGTCCGTCTCACCTGCCTCAGAATCGGAGATGTTTGAATCCTCTAAAGGAGGCTCCACCCATTTCCCTTCATTTCTTTGAAGGATTCCCCAAGACCTCATGTAGTTCCAGAGGTGACTGTTTAGATTTCAGGAAGGACATGAAGTGCTGAGCTGGCTGGAAAAGTTGTTGAGAGGAAGCCTGGGAAGTGGATAGGACTGAGGCATTGCCTGAACTAGGCCAGGCCAATGAGGTAGGCACCTGTTTGGCTTTCTGTGCCTTTAGACCTCATGACTTTAGACAGGATCATTTTGTAGGACAAGGTTATGAGCAGATGACTAAGACCACAACTTGGTCCTCAGAACCTTGTCACAAATGACGTTCTTCGTGTTTCACTGTTGCAGTCCTCACATTTGGGTTATCTGCCTGCAGGTAGCCCTCAGTCGGCCTGAATACCAGAGTCTTGGGATTTCTGCGTCAGATGCTGTTGCTTCTTCTATGATGTCAGGTCATCAGGGGTATAAAACATACAGCCGACACCATTACATCAGTCTTTCTTGCCGTGCGGTGCCTGAAGCAGAAGCAGTTCACAAGTGCCGTTTGGCCGACTCCTGAAATTTTAGTTTTTTCAAGTTTCAGACCTCAAGTCTTAAAAAAGATAAGTACCCCGCTGGGAATCCTTTTTTCTTGCTCTAACCGATGTCAGAAAAAATTAATAATTGTCTTGCCTGTGGAAAGCAAGTACCTCTCCGAGATTTTCATTCTTACTGCGTCATCTGTTTAGGCCCAGACCACGACATTCCTCACTGTCAGTTTTGTGCTTTGTTTAATGCCCAAACTATTCATCGTCGGGCTGTCTTTGTTGCTAAATTCTTTCGCTCTCATTCTCTGTATTCCAGAATGGCTTTGATAAGCCATCCGACTACTGATCCGCCAAACAAACATAAGGATAACGACAGAGACAGACCGCATAGGCCGTTGCTCAGTGAGGCGCCTTTGCAGCCCCTGATACCTGCTTCTTCAGATTCACAGGCATCTACTGAGACCCATTCGGTGTCCGGTATGCCACAAGAGGCTTCTTCTACTATGGAACCTGCAGATGTCTCTACCTTGAATGGGTCCGGAATCGCTGTGCAGGCATCGGCTTCTGAGGGTGTATTCAAGCCTTCCGATTTTCATATTAAATCAACGACTTCATTTCAAACCAAAAATTCCGAATTTCTCACGCCCAGAGTTCGCACTATGCCTAGGAAACAGACGAACAAAGCTCATTCTCAGGCCCACATGCCACAGAAACAAATGCTTAGAATGGCTGAAGATCTTATTACTTTAATTAGGGGAAGACGGCCTTCCCCCTCAAAAAGACCAAAAACTGATTTTCCTTCTGATTCTTCAGATCATGAGTCAGTTGACTCTGATCTTTCTGATTACCAGGACATGCCCTTATCTACCTATGAGGATTCTAATGCAGCGGATTCCATTCCTTCTGCTTCCCCACCAGAATATTTTTCCTTTGGTGAAACCCTGCATAACCTTAGAGAACATTTCTGCTTGGAGTCCCAGGACTACTCAGTCCAAAAAGAGACTCAGGGAATTTTTAAACTTGCCTCAGCACAAGCCTCTAACTGTACCTCCAGTTCTGGGAATTGTCGATGACGTCGTCTTGGAATCCAGCCTTACCCCTGATAATTTGCCTCCAGCTCCCAGGAAACCTGACAGTTACTACAGCATACTTGACTCCCACAAATTTTTCTGTAAAAATCCTACTGTGGATCTAGAGACCATTTCCCAGGGACCTAAAGGCATTATGGCCACAACAGCCAAAAACCTTACCCCTTCAGAGTGGGACTCTAGGGTTTAGACAGATTGGGTAAGAAGGTATGCACCGCTGCTACTCTTGCCATCAGGGCTTTAAATTGCCAGTTTCATATGTTAAAGTATCAGCAACATATTATGGAACTAATTAAACAGAAAATTGTTGATTCCTGATTATGCAGAACATAAGGATTTACAAGAGTTAATGCATTCTGCTAACCAAGCTGAAAAACATACTTTGCAATGTGGTTTTGATGCCTTAGAAGCATCTTGCAGGGCTGCTGTCACTGGGTCTGTTCTTAGGAGGCATGCTTGGCTTAAGGAACAAACTTTGCCAGACCATGTCAAAGCAGAATTACTAGATGCACCATTAAACAAAGACAGTCTTTTTGGCAATAAAGCAGACGTCCTCCTCAAAAAGTTGGAGGAAAAAGCTAAATCTGTGCAAACTGTTAGATTTCCTACATGTACAGCCACCTAGATTCAGTAAGCATTGGCCTTCAAAAAATGGGTCTTTTACAGTTCCTTCCAGACCTTCAAAGTTCAAACCCAGGGGCAGCAGACAACCAAGACTACAGTCTCAGGGTATGCACAGATCTAAGCAATGGAGTGCTCCCACCTCTAAAACAGGGAGTAGTAAGCTGCCATCCCATGGTAAAATCTCACAATGACTTATCCTTAACTCTTCCAAGCCTTGCTCAAGTACTTGCACCTTTAGGAGGAAAACTTGCCCTGCATGTAAAAAACTGGGAGTACATTACCCAGGACAGATGGGTCTTAAACATTGTTTCCCAGGGATAGAGATTCCACTTCCACTCACTGCCAACCCCAAGCAGATGGCCAGACTCCCCCCCCCCCCAAACCAGTGGGCAGAGGCCCAGAAGCTAGTACTTTCTCTTCTCAGTATCGAGGCTATTCAACCTCTCCCAGCTGAGCAAAGGGGACAAGGTTTTTATTCCAGACTGTTTCTGGTACCCAGAAAAGAAAACTCTTGGCACCCTGTCCTGGATCTCTCTATTCTCAACACCTTTTTGGTGGTTCCATAATTCAAAATGCTTACTCTCCAACAGCTGCTTCTTATACTAACCAAGGACTCCTGGCTAGCCACCCTAAATCTAAAAGAAGCTTATCTGCACATCCTCATAAGGGAATCGTGCAGGAAGTATCTACGTTTCAGAGCATGCTGTATGGCACTGTCAGTTCTCTGCACTTCCCTTTGGCTTATCTACTGCACCCAGGGTATTCACAAAATACCTAGCTCCAGCCATTGCATATTGCAGGCAAAGAAGAATTCAAATTTACCCATACTTTGACGATTGCCTGATTCAGCGGCACAGATAGGCCATTTCAAAGCAAACCATTTCTAAGGCTGCTACAGCACCTGACTTTTGTAAACAGACTTCTAACTTCACTGGGGAAAACTATAAATGAAAATAAATCACATTTGGTACCCAGCCAACAGATTGTATTCCTGGGAGCAAGCTTGAACACAACTTCCCAGATGGCATTCCTCACTCCAGAAAAACAAATTTATTTGACAAACTACTTCAATCTACTGGCCACCAACACCCAGCTATCTGCAAGAAAAATATTGCAAGCCCTAGGGTTCATGGCCTCTTGCATTCTACTTATTCCATATGCAAGACTGCATATGAGGAAACTTTAGTGGTACTTAAAAAGTCTCTGGTGTCAACATTCTCAGGACCTGGAAACAATGATTCCTATTATTCCTTGCCTAAGGACAGAGTTCCTTTGCTGGGCAGAGGCTTGCAACCACAGCAAGGGACTCCCTTTCACTCTACCCCCCTGCTGCCGAAACCCTAACAGACGCATCAGACTATGCATGGGGAGCTCACATGGCAAGACAATGCATTCAAGGCAAATGGAACCCCAAAGCAAATGCACCTGCATATCAATCAAAAAGAAATGTTAGCTGTACAGAATGCTCTGACAGCCTTCAAAGGCCTTATTCTTCCAGGACAATTACTGGTAAAGACAGATAATACCACAGTTATGTGATACATAGACAAGCAGGGGGAAACCCATTCCTACCCTCTCTGCAGATTAGCCTTGGCTCTGTGGAACACAGCCTTGAGCAACCAAATGCACCTGCAAGCTCAATTCCTGCTAGGCAAGCTAAATTCACTGGCAGATGACTTAAGCAGAAATCTCATGGACCCACACGAGTGGAAACTTGAACCCAAAATATTCAAGCATTTGAGGAACAGGTGGGGGGGGGCACCAGAGGTGGACTTCTTTTCTTCCTCTCATAACTATCAATTGAGCAAATATTGCACCAGAACTCCCCGCAGCCAAGCTTGGAAAGTGGATGCCCTGTCCTTTACCTGGGAAAGCCTCCCAATCTCTGCCTTTTCCCCTGTACCCCTCCTCTTGAAGTTTCTACTAAAGATCAAACAGGACAAGCCAAGGACAATCTTGATTGCACCAGACTGGACATGCCAGCACTGGTGTACCCCCTTTTGCGCAGTCTGACAGTGGTGGCACCATGGCACCTGCTTCAGACTCCTTCCCTGCTGTCCCAGCAGGTGGGCCAGATTTTTCACCCTCAGCTACAGACCCTAAACCTAGCAGCCTGGCTCATCCACTGAACTCATCACCAGCAACCTTCAGTAAGCAGATGCTGGATGTCATTCTTGAGGCAAGGAGGCCTAGTACTAGAAAATCCTATTCAGAAAAGTGAAAAAGATACTGTTCCTGGGTCCACTCTCAGTGAATGGACTCAACTGTGCCCAGCTTACCTCATATATAGATTACGTAACAGAAATGCTCCACAAAGGCCTATCCTTTTCAATTAAGATTCATGTGTCTGCTATCTCAGCTCATTATAATGCTGAGCCACCCCTCTTCTCTCATCCTCTGGTCAAACAGTTCCTGAGAGGAGCCTAAAATTTAAGACCTCACAGGAGAGCTCCCACTCCAGCCTGGGACCTTAACTTTGTATTGGAAAAGCTCACGCTTCCGCCCTTTGAACCTGTTGCTACAGCAGAGTTAAAATTCCTCTCATGGAAAACAGCTTTACTTCTAGCCATCTCTTCAGCAAGAAGAGTGTCTGAATTGCAGTCCCTTATGGCAGTGGAACCCTTCATTATCTTCCATGCGGACAGGGTATCCCTCAGGACTAACCTATCTTTTATTCCCAAGGTGGTATTTAGTGTGGTTTTAAACCAGTCCATTCATTTGCCTACTTTTTTCCCTAGTCTAAAGAATAAAGTGGAAATGATCCTGCACTCCCTGGACATGCACAGGCAGCTTAGGTTCTATCTGGACAGGACTAAGCCTCTCAGAAAATCTGACTAGCTGCTAGTCAGCTTTGCTGCAGGGGCACAGGGAAAGGCCATTTCAAAGCAAACCATTTATAAATGGATAGCACACTGCATCCATTTCTGCTACAAACACCATGGGAAACCTACCCCACAGTGGATCAGAACACATTCCACTAGGGCTACATCAACCTCTACAGCATTTCTCAGGGGAGTCCCTACCATGGACATCCTGAAAGCTGCAACTTGGAGCTCTGTACACACTTTCACCAAGCATTACCACTTGGCTATCTTTTCTAAATCCAGAGCTGGCTTTGCTACAGCAGTCTTACAGGGCCTGATTGCTAGCCCTAATACTTTTTAATTACTTCCACCCATCCTCAGCTTTGGGAATTAACCCAAATGTGATGACTGCATCAGTGAAACATGAAGAACATAGTAGAGCTGTGTACACTTACCATAAATGTAGATGTTCGAGTGTATTCACTGTTGCAGTCCTGGTTACCCTCCCTCCGGCCCCCTGACTTCTCTTTACTTCTACCTATCCTTTTTGTTTGGAATACCTTATATCATTGGTATTTGCTTTTTGTTGGGGTGCTCCATTCCATGTATTTGCTTTCTGTTTTGGGGGCTCCTGACATCTGGGGCAAGAAATACTGATGTAATGGCATCGGCTGCATGTTTTATACCCCTGACAACCTGATGTCATGGAAGAAGCGACAGCATCCGACGCAGAAATCCTGAGACTCTGGTATTCAGGCCGACTGAGGGTTAACTGCAGGCAGATAACCCTAATGTGATGACTGCAACAGAGAATACACCCAAACATGTACATTTATGGTAAGTGTACACAACTGTACTTTACAGTTAGGACTACATCTACCACTTTGTAAAGACAGTATGAGCCTTTGCCAATGGCAGTATACCCTCAGCAGTGGCAGTCACATCTGTGTCTTTGGTCTGGCAGAACATTCATCTTGCCAAAGATATAGCAACTGCAGAGCAGTCACACCAAAGGGCTGTACAGACACAGTTTCTGAAAATGGGGGCTTCAGAGGAGCCTCACCGTGTCCAGAGATGCCGGAGCTAGGGAGACCAGATTTGCCCAACATAATTTTTGTGGTCTCCCAGTGTTTCTCACTATGGTGTTTAAAGGCATTTTGTCTCTTTGGATGAAAGCTCCTGGAGGATTTTGATTAATATCATAGTGTTATGAAACCAGGCATGCCCGCCCCCCCTTTTTAGTTGTCAACTCCCAGAAAGATTTAGCTCTTCTCTTGATTGTTCATGGGGTGAAATTGGTACATCATGCCCTAGGCTAAAGCAGAAAAAGCGATGGAAATGAAGGATGTTGTGGGTAATCTGTTTCTGGAAGTTAGCACTTTTGCTAATTTTAATATGAGAATCTGAAGTGGTATCACTATCAGACATCATCATCATAATAATCACTTCAAAAAAACAAAAAAAATTCCCCTGTGAGATATTTTTCTGCCTGTAGAAGCAGCTTATTTCTAAGACTGATGATGATGTGGTCACATCGTAATGAATTGCACAGCAATAAAGTTATGAAGGTGGTGTTGACCTTCATCTCTTATATCATCATATTCTTATGAGACAGTGGGAGGGAGTCTGATGAAGCCTTTAAGGAAAGTACAGCTTTGGATATTAGACTGGTGGCTGTTGAATACCTGTGAACAAGGACATCCTATTAGTGATGATTGCAGCAGTGAGTAGTACAGTGAATATTTACATTCATGGGAACTTCCTAACACAGCTCAAACTTTTGATCTCTTGTTTTTGGTATGTTCTTTCAGTTTTTCTTCCTAGTGTTTACTGATTGGAGTTCACCCTAACCATGGGGCCTAACAAGGATAGTCTTATCTGCTAAATATAATGAAAACATTTAGTGTGTCAGCTGATTTATGAGAGGAGTGGATCAGTAATACCCTCCCACCATCATGTGTGTAAACTATCCTCCTCTTATCAACTTTGGTCCATTGGATTTTCTGTAAATCAGCCAAGTGTATACTGGTAGGCTGCCCATTGACGGTGGGATTGTCTAATCTTCATTGCTGCTTTTTGATTTGGACGAAAGTTTTTTTTCTAGCGACTATGGGATGAACTGCCTTGTATGTCAGTGGATTACATCACAGCATGCATCATCATGAGTGCATAGCTATCCCTGAGCGTGGGTACTTCCAAAATAGAATGATGAATTCCGATTTGTGGGAAGGATGACCTCAGCCGTAACTCTCATAGATCATGTGATACAGTAAGACTACCTGTTGATGTTCATCGTGTTTCACTGTTGCAGTCATCACAATTAGGTTATCCTGCTGGCAGGCTACCCGCAGTCGGCCTGAATTCCAAAGTCTAGGTCCGGCGTCGGTTGCTGTTGCCTCTTCCCTGACGTCAGTGCGCCAGGGGTATACAAGATGCAGCCGACGCCATTTTCTTCAGTCTTTCTTGCCGCGCGGTGCCCGAAGCAAAAGCAGTAAGCAAGTGCCGGTCGGCTGACTCCTGAAGTTTTCAAATTCGAATTTCAAATCCGAAGTCTTCATTAAAGCTAAGTACCCCGTTGGGGAAACTTTTTTCTTGCTCCAGACCGATGTCAGGAAAAAGTTAACTGTATTTCTTGTGGGAAGCAAATACCTCATAAGGATTTTCATTCTTACTGTATTCCTTGTCTAGGCCCTGACCATAACGTTGCTAGTTGCCTGTTTTGTACTAGATTTAATCAACGCACTATTAAACGTCGGTAAGATTTTGCATTTCATTACTTTGGCAGAAGATTTAATTATATAATGCCGTTGCATCAGCCGACTACCAGAATTTACAAAAAACGAAAAGAAAAGGATAGGCATCCGAGATCCAAAACAGATGACGAGGCTTCTTCTAGGCCTGTCGCCGGTTCACCGGTTCTCAGTGAGGCGCTTTCGCAGCCCCTGACTCCCGCTACCTCAGAGCCACAGGCCGCTTCTGACTCCCACGTGGAGCTGACTGGGCCTCTGGAAATTCAAGGTATTGGACATTCGGAAACTATTCCCCTCAGATGGGTCCGGAGCCGCTGAGCGGGCATCGGCTTATGAGGGTGTTTTCAGGCCTACACAGTTATATGTGAAACCTACTTCAGCTACAAAGACAAAGACTATGACAAAGACAAAGAAACAAGTACAGCATTCACCTGGACAGGCCTCCATGCCTAAAAAACAGATGCTTAAAATGGCCGAAGACCTTATTACTTTGATCAGGGATTCCCATCCCCCTCCTGAAAAGAGGCCTAGGCAAGAGTTAGAATATGAATCTTCAGACCATGTTTCCATTTCCTCTGATTCCGCCTCTGAACAGGATTACTCCATTCCTCCCTATGAGGATTCTGATGCTGAAGAATCTATCCCTTCAGCCTCTCCTCCTGAGGATTATTCTTTTGGGGAAACACTGCATACTATGAGGGAGCATTTCCACTAGGAGAGCCAAGATTATTCAGACTCCAAGAAAAGGCTCAGAGATTTCCTTTTATTGCCCCAGCACAGGCCCCTTGCTATCCCGCCTGTTTTAGACATTGTAGATGATGTATTTACAGAGTCCAGTTTTTCTCCAGACTCTCTACCATCAGCCCCTGTTAAGCCAGACAGATATAGGGTTCCTGATTCACATAAATTTCTCTCTAAAAACCCTGCAGCTGACCCAGAAACCATCTCTCAGGGTCCCAAAGGGGTTGAGGCTTCTACTGCAAAAAACCCTATTCCCTCTGATAGGGATTCTAGGGCCCTAGACAGATGGGGCAAAAATATTTATACCTCTGCTACCTTGGCTGTAAGAGCTTTAAATTGCCAGTTTCATATGCTTAAGTATCAATAATATCTTATATCCTTGCTTAAACAGAAAATGCCAGCAAATGTAGAATGTGCAGACAATAAAGAAATGCAGGATTTATTGCATGCAGCTGAACAAGTTGGAAAGCATACTTTGCAATTTGGTTTTGATTCACTGGAGGCCTCCTGCAGGGCCGCTGTTACAGGTTCTGTCATTAGGAGACATGCTTGGTTAAAAGAACAACATTTGCCAGATCATGTTAAAGCAAAACTATTAGACGCTCCTTTACAGCATGATACTTTGTTTGGTACTAAAGCAGAAGAGGTGTTTAAGAAAATGGAGGACAAGGTTAAATCTATGCAAACAGTCAAGGATTTCTTGCAGGTGCAGCCTCCCAGATTTTGCAGGAACTGGCCTACAAAAAATTGGTCCTTTCCAGTGTCAGATAGACCACAAGGAGGCAGATACAGACATCCTAGAGGCAGGTCACAGACCCAAGGCTCATACAGGCCTAAACAATGGGGTGCTTCTACCTCCAAGACCGGAGAGGAAAGAATCACAGCCATACAGGAAACGGTATCAATGACTTTCCACTTCAAGCACTTATCTTTTGGCAACCCCTTTGAGGGGAAAGCTAGCACCTTTTACACAAAATTGGCACATGATCATTTACACAAAATCGGCACATGATCACCCAGGACAAATGGGTTCTAAATATAGTTTCACAAGGCTACAGGTTCCACTTTCACACACTGCCAAGGCAAAACGGTATGCCAGACCTGCCAAGCAATCAGTGGGCAGAGGCACAAAAACAAGTTTCATCCCTCATGGACATGAGGGCCATTCAGCAAGTACCAGAACAAGAGCAGGGTCACGGATTCTATTCAAGACTGTTCTTGGTGCCCAGAAAGGACAAAGCCTGGAGACCAATACTGGACCTATCTATTCTAAACACATATCTAGATATTCCAAAATTCAAAATGTTGACCTTACAGCAGCTTCTACCCATGTTGGGCAAGAAGGCTTGGCTTGTAACTTTAGATCTAAAAGAGGCATACCTGCATGTCCCAATCAGACAAACATGCAGAAGATACCTCAGATTCAAAGCTGGCTCAATACACTACCAATTCTCTGCACTGCCCTTTGGCTTGGCTACTGCGCCCAGAGTCTTCACAAAGTGCCTGGCACCAGTAATTGCATTTTGCAGACAAAGAGGAATGCAAATATTTCCTTACTTGGACGACTGCCTTATTCAAGCGGAGAGCAAGGACATTTTACTACAGCATCCAGCATTTGTAAAAAAGATTACTGACAAGTCTAGGGTACACAGAAAACAAGAAGAAATCAAAACTCGTACCCTCTCAAGAGGTAATATTCCTGGGTGCAAGCTTAAATACAACTGCCCAGATGACTTATCTCACGCCAGACAAAGACAGACAACTGACTACTTACTTCAAAATGTTGGCAACAAAGACTCTGTTATCTGCAAGAAAAATTCTGCAGGCCTTGGGTTTCATGGCATCCTGCATTCTACTAATTCCATATTCAAGACTGCATATGAGGAAATGGTATCTAAAAAGTGTTTGGACTCAACATTGCCACAGCCTGGAAACAATACCCTCATTCCATGCCTGCAACAGGAGTTTCGATGGTGGGCAAAAGCCTGCCACCACAACACGGGACAGCCATTCACCTTACCCACAGCCAGGCAGACATTGACAACAGATGCATCAGATTACGCCTGGGGGGCCCATATGGCAGGAAGATGTATTCAGGGCACATGGTCCGCAAGTCAAATGCATCTACATATCAATCAAAAAGAGATGCTAGCTGTTCAGAATGCCCTAACAGCCTTCAAGGATCAACTTCGTCCAGGACAATTACTAATAAAGACGGACAATACTACAGTCATGTGGTACATAAACAAGCAGGGAGGCACACATTCCTACCCCCTCTGCAGGCTAGCCATGAACTTGTGGCAGACAGCATTGACTTACCAAGTACATCTGCAAGCTCAATTCCTGACAGGAAGGAAAAATACTCTGGCAGACGAACTAAGCAGAAATCTAATGGATCTCCACGAGTGGAAATTGGATTCACAAGTCTTCAGCATGATAACAAAGACCTGGGGATGCCCGGACATATACCTATTTGCCTCCCCTCACAACTACCAACTACAAAGATTCTGCACAAGGACTTATCACAAGCAAGCATGGAAAGTGGATGCTCTATCTTTCAGCTGGAAAAATCCAACAGTATATGCCTTTCCTCCTCTTTCTCTCCTCCCCAAGGTACTCCTCAAGGTCAGACCAGAGAAACCAAAAATGATACTGATTGCCCCAGACTGTCCCCACCAGCACTGGTACCCAATCCTAAAGAGCTTGTCTCACTGCCCAGCCTGGACATTACCACAAATTCCTCACTTATTGACCCAGCAAGACAGCCAGATACTGCACAGCCAACTCAAAACCTTAAACCTGGCGGCATGGCAGATAATATAGCCTTTCAAGACGCACCTTTTTCTAAAGCAGCAGTGGATGTTATTTTGGAGACCAGGAGGCCTAGCACCAGAAAATCTTATGCAGACAAATAGAAGAGATTCTGTGCTTGGAACCAAGCACAAGGCATTGACACGGTTGTTACAAATATTCCTCAGATTTTACAATACTTAACTGAGATGCTGGATATAAGCCTTTCCTTTTCATCAATTAAAATTCATGCCTTTGCCATTTCAGCTCATTACAATACAGAACCACCTATTTTTTCTCATCCGTTATTGAGGCAGTACCTCAGAGGGGCCAAAAACATAAGACCTCCAAGAAGAGCACCAATACCTGCATGGCACCTCAACTATGTCTTGGAAAAACTCACACTGCCTCCGTTTGGGCCAGCCTCGGCAGCTGACATAAAATTGTTATACTGGAAAACAGCTCTGTTCCTAGCAATAACTTCTGCTAGAAGAGTCTCAGAGTTACAGGTACTCATGGCTGTGGAACCTTATTATCCATCCTGACAGGGTTTCGCTGAGGGCAAACCCTGCATTTATGCCTAAGGTAGTGTACAGTGTGGCCCTTAACCAAATAATTCATTTGCCTACTTTTTATCCAAACCCACAGAATAAGTGTGAGAAAATTCTGTATTCCTTGGACATTCACAGACAGCTGCACTTCTACTTGGAAAGAACTAAAGCTTTCAGAAAGACTGATCAACTTCTAGTGGCATATGCTGCAGCATCACAAGGAAAGCCGGTCACAAACCAGACCATTTCAAACTGGATAGGCCATTGCATTCGTTTCTGCTATTCACAGCATGGCAAATCAGTGCCTAAGGGCATTAGGCCTCATTCAACCAGAGCAGCAGCCACTTCAGCAGCCTTCCTCAGAGGAGTACCAACCAAAGACATCTTAGAGGCTGCAACTTGGAGTTCAGTGCATACCTTTACAAAGCAATATCACCTACCTCTCTACTCTAAATCCAGGGCAGGCTTTGCCACTGCAGTTCTGCAGGGCCTTATAGCCTCACCTAATTCTATTTTCTCCAGCCTCAGCTTTGGGATTCAACCCAATTGTGATGACTGCAACAGTGAAACACGATGAACATAGTACAATTGTGTACCTACCATAAATGCAGGTGTTCGAGTGTATTCACTGTTGCAGTCCAGGTTACCCTCCCACCATCCCCCTTTCTTCCTTGCTGGGACCTAACTGTACTTTTCTACTCTTTACAACCTATGTGGTGTATTTGCTTGCAGATGAAGGAAAAGTTGTTTATTGTGCATGCATGCTTATTGGCATAATTTAGCCTACCATTTTAGGGGCACCTGACATCTGGGGCAAGAAAAACTGATGAAAATGGCGTCGGCTGCATCTTGTATAGCCCTGGCACACTGACTTCAGGGAAGAGGCAACAGCAACCGACGCCGGACCTAGACTTTGGAATTCAGGCCGACTTCGGGTAGCCTGCCAGCAGGATAACCCAACTGTGATTACTGCAACAGTGAATACACTCGAACATCTACATTTATGGTAGGTACACAACTGTACTTTTTTGCACTTTGCGCTTTTTCGCAAGTCATGTATTCCGAGTTCAGGACAGGTTATCCTTCAATCCATTTACACTTGTGCCGTGAGCACCATGTTGTACTTCATAAATATGCCGTTTAAGCCAGTACCATGGTATAGAAGGTTAAAGCCCCGACTCAAGTATTCCAGGTTCAGGATAGGATATCCATCAATCCATTTACACGTGTGCCATGAGCACCATGTTGTACTTCATAAGTAAGCCATTTAAGCCAGTACCATGGCATAGAGGGGTAAAGCCCCGACTGCGGCTCAAGTGACCCAAATTTGAGTAGCAGCTTAGTTGTCTTGATGTGCTGGCAGGGAAAGGATGGGCGGACACATGAGTGCGCCTAGCGTTTGATCCTTGGTGGGAGGCTGAGTGCACACAGGGTGAAGTCATGAAAGTAGAATTGGCAAAGGACATTGGCTGAGTAGCCATGGAGTCTCCAAGATATCCCAGCATATCCCCATTATTCATCTGGCTTTAGACATTCAGCAG
This sequence comes from Protopterus annectens, assembly GCF_019279795.1. Taxonomy (NCBI): domain Eukaryota; kingdom Metazoa; phylum Chordata; order Ceratodontiformes; family Protopteridae; genus Protopterus; species Protopterus annectens. The sequence continues at coordinate 995,239,889 of NC_056726.1, read as the reverse complement.
GTTTTCTAAGTGGGAAAGGTATAGCAAAAAAAAAAATATTGGCAGCATGATGGCACTGCACCAGAGTTATCACACTCCTGCAGCCCTAGGTTTTGATCAAGTAGAGCCCAGGGATGGCTAAGGTGCTTCTGTAGATTCTGTGAAAGTTGAGAGTAGCTAGTGGCAGCAGATAAGTCAGCTGTGAGGAGTCAGAAAAGTTTAAAATACATAATTTAATGAGATGAAGCATGCATTTATGTGGCATATCAGGATTATTCAAAACCATTGTGTGTGGGGTTGTCTTGATTCATTGAGGAGGCTTAGTGTATTTATGCCTGCATTGTTGACAATCCCACAAAAGTGCCAGCAGCCATTTGAAAATAAAGTTGGTATCAGACACATTCTGCATCTTGGCTAGGACTGTGGCCCTTAGGTGTTTATTCAGGGCTTGCAGTGCTAGTGACATATTTAGATACCTTGCATTAATAGATTGGCTTGTTGTGACAGTTTTGTACTTCTAATGTTGACTGTGTCATTTGACTAATTTTATTTTATTTTCTATTTTGAATTTTATACATTGTCCTTGACAGAATACTACTTTAGCTGGTATGTTGGACTGTTTTAGAGGTTTTGTTCTTTACAGGTGCAGTTAACAGGTGTACAACTTGCTGGTTAACCCATGTGAATATTTCAGTCATCTTCAACAGTTACCTGAATAAACTTAATTCTGAAGAGTTGAGGATTTGAAATTAGTTATACATTCTGCATATTTCCGTATTTAAACAGGTTGACTATTTTTTTATGTTTACTTCAGCTTCTTTAGTGAGTACACCTGCACATTTAATGATGAAGATGCAAGTGTTTGCTAAGTATGCATAAGTACCCATGTAAAATGAGTTTTAGGTAGCATTATTTTTTTATCAGTAGTGCAAATAGATTTGTTTAGAAAAACTGTTCAGATATGTAAAATGTATTGCTTTCTCTGTCCCTTGTATTCTTTTTCAGTCACCAGCGAAAAATGGCTCAAAAAACCCCCTTAGCAATCATATTCCACAGTCTCCTGCAGTAACGACTGGCTACCAGTCAGGAAGCAGTTCGAGTTCGTCATCTTCACATGGGAATGGTATTGGTATTAACAGCAATGGTGGATTGTCTAGTAGCAAGAACTCTGCAGTTAACCATACACCTGGCACGCCAACTCCCTATGCGCAGGCAGCAGCGGGAACGCTGGCATCCAATACCAGTGCCTCTCAGCCTCGGCCACCTAGTGTACAGCAAAGTAACAGCAAGCAAAATGGTGCTACGAGTAAGTTACTGTATTTGATTATTAGAATTAAGTGTATGTCATTATCTTTTTTTCCCCAAAAAAATCTTTTTTCCTTTATAAAGAGTGTACAGTTTCACATGCACTGTGCTATAAGGATAAAAATGTCTCGAGACAAAAATTTTTTTTTTTAATATCAGAGTATTTTATTATTCAAAGCAACCCTCATGCATCTTGCACTTGTAGGACTGATTGACGAGTCAGCTCCATTCCTCAATCTTAATTCACTTTCCATTTTGGTCATGCTTACATGGTCAGGATCTTCCCAGTAATTGTGTGCGTCTTTCGGCTTTTCCCGGTTAGGGGTCGCCACAGCGGAACTCCGGTCCGCTAATGATTGGCAGTAGAGTTTTACGTGCTGGCTTGCCGGGCCTAACGCACAACCTTCAACGAAGGAACGCCCGTTCACGCATGTCGACACACAGAAGACGCTGTAACTGAGAATTGAATGGGCAACGTCTAACTGTGAGGCGACGCTACCGCAGCACCACCACCATCCCAGTAATACTAATTACAAAAGTGAAACCATATAATTATGAAAGCTAACCACTGTATAGTTTTGTTTTCCTGTGTTTTGTACTTCATAGGGTTGTTGAAACTTTTTTTCTCATCCTCGTTTGTTTCTGTTGTTTGAGTTTTGGTATTCTTTCTAGTCTGGCATTTAGTCCAGAGAACTGAGACTGTAAGCTGTTAACAAGTTGCTTCCTGTGCTGCTAATTCGTTTGCCTACTTTGTGGCCTTAAGTCATTTTACCAGACAGTTGAGAAACTGATCTGGGCTCCTCAGTGGTCTCCTGGGCCCACATGCTTTTTAACTGTGAACACATCTGTAATTATTGCAATTCTAATCTAATTGTGACAGCATATCCACAATGAGTTGACAAATTCTATTTGCTAACAATACATTTGCCTTTTCATCTTATTGGTCTTGCTTCTGAATTTTTTTACGTAGTTCTCAATACCCCCTGATATCATGGTCTGGTTTACATTTTCTTGTGCTACTTTTCCTAGCTATCAACGTACACAAGCAAGTTAGTAACCACCTTTTTTAGTCTGATTTTGTCAGTCTTTCCATGTTTACTGGTAGCAAATATGTCACAGTTTATGGTAAACTGATACTTGCAAAGTGTGGACTGCATCATTCCTAGTGGATAAGCATGAGGTTATCATTTTGTTGCTAATCTTTTTTTGTGAGCATTGAGTCTTGCATTGTCCTCATTATATGGAAGTGTGCTTGTGGCTATATAAACAGTTTGCTGGTACTTACCAGTCAGTGGTAATGATACTGACCCAGAAATCCAACAAGTCTGCAGGTGATGCTGTATTTGCAAACTCAACTGGTAAAATCTGGAATCTAGTCCCTATTACCATTACCAAGGAAACCTCACTACCCCTATTTAAAAGAGAACTCAAAAATTACCTCACATCTCATTGGTTGTACTCTTGATGTTCATCGTGTTTCACTGTTGCAGTCATTACTCTTTGGTAATCCTGCTGGCAGGCTACCCTCAGTCAGCCAGAATTCCAAAGTCTAGGTCCGGCATCGGTTGCTGTCGCCTCTTCCCTGACGTCTGTGCGCCAGGGGTATAAAGGATGCAGCCGACGCCATTTTCTTCAGTCTTTCTTGCCGCGCGTGCCCGAAGCAAAAGTAGTTCGCAAGTGCCGGTCAGCTGACTTCTGAGATTTTCAAATCCGAATTTCAGAACCAAAGTCTTCATTAAAGCGAAGTACCCCGTTGGGGAAACTTTTTTCTTGCTCCAGACCGATGTCAGAAAAAGTTAACAATTGTATTTCTTGTGGGAAGCAAATACCTCCTAAGGATTTTCACTCTTACTGTATTCCTTGCCTAGACCCTTATCACAACGTTGCTAGCTGTCGGTTTTGTGCTAGATTTAACCAACGCACTATCAAGCGTCGGTTCGATTTTGCATTTCATTACTTTGGCCGAAGATTTAATTATATAATGCCGTCGGACCAGCCGACAACCGGAGTTTACAAAAAACGCAAGGACAAGGAAAAAGATAGGCAACCGAGGACCAAAACCGACGACGAAGCCTCTGCTAGACCAGTTGCCGGTTCTCAGTGAGGCGCTTTCGCAGCCCCTGGTGCTTGCTACCTCAGAGCCACAGGCCGCTTCCGACTCCCACGTGGAGCCGACTGGGCCTCTGGAAACTCAAGATGTTCATCGTGCTATGCTGCTGCAGTCATCACACTTGGGTTATCCTGCCGTCAGGCGGTCCCGCAGTCGGCCTGAATTCAAAAGCCTTGGTCCGGCGTCGGTTGTCGTCGCTTCTTCCCTGACATCAGTGCGGCAGGGGTATAAAAGAGGCAGCCGACACCATTTTCTTCAGTCTTTTTTGCCGTGCGGTGCCCGAAGCAGAAGAAGTTCGCAAGTGCCGGTCGGCCAGCTCATGAGATTTTCGAACAGAATTTCAGCCGAAGTCTTCTATAAAGCTAAGTACCCCGTTGGGGAAACTTTTCTTGCCTCAGTCCGATGTCAGACCAGGTTAATAATTGTATTTCTTGTGGGAAGCAAATACCTCCTAAGGATTTTCACTCTTACTGTATTCCTTGCCTAGACCCTTATCACAACGTTGCTAGCTGTCGGTTTTGTGCTAGATTTAACCAACGCACTATCAAGCGTCGGTTCGATTTTGCATTTCATTACTTTGGCCGAAGATTTAATTATATAATGCCGTCGGACCAGCCGACAACCGGAGTTTACAAAAAACGCAAGGACAAGGAAAAAGATAGGCAACCGAGGACCAAAACCGACGACGAAGCCTCTGCTAGACCAGTTGCCGGTTCTCAGTGAGGCGCTTTCGCAGCCCCTGGTGCTTGCTACCTCAGAGCCACAGGCCGCTTCCGACTCCCACGTGGAGCCGACTGGGCCTCTGGAAACTCAAGATGTTCATCGTGCTATGCTGCTGCAGTCATCACACTTGGGTTATCCTGCCGTCAGGCGGTCCCGCAGTCGGCCTGAATTCAAAAGCCTTGGTCCGGCGTCGGTTGTCGTCGCTTCTTCCCTGACATCAGTGCGGCAGGGGTATAAAAGAGGCAGCCGACACCATTTTCTTCAGTCTTTTTTGCCGTGCGGTGCCCGAAGCAGAAGAAGTTCGCAAGTGCCGGTCGGCCAGCTCATGAGATTTTCGAACAGAATTTCAGCCGAAGTCTTCTATAAAGCTAAGTACCCCGTTGGGGAAACTTTTCTTGCCTCAGTCCGATGTCAGACCAGGTTAATAATTGTATTTCTTGTGGGAAGCAAATACCTCATAAGGATTTTCATTCTTATTGTATTCCTTGCCTAGGCCCAGACCACGACGTTTCTGGTTGTCGGTTTTGCGCTAGGTTCAATACACGCACTATTAAGTGTCTGGCTGATACCGCCCAACATTATTTTGGCAGAAAATTCAACTACATTATGTCATCGGAACCTCTGACTACCGCTATGTTTAAAAAACGCAAGGACAAAGACCGGCAGCCTAGACCAGATACCGAGGTCTCGGTTAGGCCTGCCTCCGGATCTTCGGTTCTCAGTGAGGTGCCTACGCAGCCCCTGACTACCGCAGATTTAGAAACTACGACTACCTCTCAGTCAGAATCTACTGGGCCACTGGAGCCGGTTCCTCCTCAACTCATGGACGCCAGCCCTGGCGGAGATCCGGAGACTGTGGACAGGCCTTCGGTTTCAGAAGGCGTCTTTAAACCGACGACCCTTTCAGTTAAGTCATACGCTAATCCTCCTGACAAAAGGCCTAGACTGGAGGAAAATTTACCTCCTTCTGATCAGGAATCCATTTCCTCATCAGACTCTGAGGAACAGGATTACCCCTTCCCTCTCTATGAAGACTCTGATGCTGAGGAGTCTATTCCCTCTGCCCCCCCCCCCCCCCGAAGACTTCTCTTTTGGGGAAACCCTGCACACCATGAGAGAGCATTTCCACTAGGAAGGACAAGATTACTCTGACTCCAAGAAAAGACTCCGTGAGTTTCTTCTTTTACCTCAGCATAGACCCCTAGCCATTCCTCCTGTTTTGGACATTCTGGATGATGTCTACACTGAATCCAGTCTAAATCCAGATTCCTTACCTCCAGCACCACCTAAACCAGACAGATAATATCAAGTCCCTGACTCTCACAAGTTTTTATATAAAAGCCCTGCTGCAGACCCAGAAACCATTTCCCAGGGTCCCAAAGTGGTTAAGGCCTCTACTGCTAAGAATCCACTACCTGCGGAAAGAGATTCCAGGGCATTAGAAAGATGGGGGAAAAAGTGTATACCTCTGCCACTTTGGCCACGAGGACATTAAACTGCCAATTCCACATGATTAAATACCAGCAGTACTTGCTTACTCAGTTAAAACAGAAAATGATCCCTCAAACAGATCAACTAGATTTCAAAGGGATGCAAGATTTGTTGCATGCAGCAGAACAAGTGGGAAAACATACCTTGCAGTGTGGTTTTGATTCTTTGGAGGCCTCATGTAGAGCAGCAGTCACAGGGTCTGTAATACGTAGACATGATTGGCTAAAAGAGCAGACCTTACCAGAACATGTCAAAGCAAAGTTACTGGATGCTCCACTGCAAAAGGATGCGTTATTTGGTGTCAAAGCAGAGGAAGTTTTAAAGAAGATGGAAGAAAAAGCAAAATCAATGCAAACAGTTAAAGATTTTTTACAGGTACAACCTCCTCGCTTCAGCAGAAACTGGCCATCAAAACACTGGTCCTTTCCTGCTTCAGACAGACCCCAAAGGGGCAGGTACAGACGCCCTAGGGGCAGAGGCCAGGCACAAGGGTACCTTCAGGCCTAGACAATGGCAAACAACAACTCAGAGGGGGAGACGACAGATCTCAACCCTTCAGAAAACAAACTCAATGACTTCCCCCTTCGCCTGCCAAGCAAAATTTCCCAGGCAGCACTTCTAGGAGGAAAACTGGCTTTTTTCCCACAAAATTGGCACATCATTACAAAGGACAAATGGGTTCTGGATATTATTACCCGAGGCTACAGATTTCATTTTCACACTTTACCACGGATGAGAGGCATGCCAAATCTGCCAACAAACCAATGGGCAGAGGCACAAAAGCAAATTTCAGCTCTCATGAACATGAAAGCAATTCAAAAGGTACCTGCAAAAGAGCAAGGTCAAAGATTTTACTCAAGACTGTTTGTAGTACCAAGAAAGGACAAAGCCTGGAGACCCATCTTAGACCTTTCAATTCTAAACACGTACCTGGACATTCCCAAATTCAAAATGCTCACACTACAGCAGCTTCTTCCCATGCTGGGCAAGGAGTCGTGGCTGGTAACGTTGGACCTCCAAGAGGCATACCTGCATGTCCCTATCAGACAAGATTGCAAAAGCTACCTCAGATTTTTGGCAGGCACAACGCATTATCAATTCTCTGCATTGCCCTTTGGCTTATCTACTGCGCCCAGAGTATTCACGAAATGCCTGGCATCAGTAATTGCATACTGCAGACAGGGAGGAATACAAATTTATCCATACCTGGACGACTGCCTGATCCAAGCGGACAGCAAAGACATCCTACTACAGCATCTGGCATCTATAACAAAATTGCTAAGTTGCCTAGGGTACACAGTAAACAAAAAGAAGTCAAAACTAATACCCTCACAAGAAATTATTTTCCTGGGTGCCAGCTTGATTACAACGGCCCAGATGGCTTACCTCACGCCAGACAAGCAAAAACAACTGGCTCAGTACTTCAAAAAGATGGCAACTTCTGCCCAGCTCACTGCAAGGAAATTCCTGCAGGCATTGGGGTACATGGCATCCTGCATTCATCTAATTGCATATGCAAGGCTGCATATGAGAAAGCTACAATGGTACCAAAAAGTGTTTGGTACCAACACAGACACAGCCTCGAAACAACTATAATTCTCATTCCCTGCCTTCAAAAAGAGTTTCTATGGTGGGCTCAGTCATGCCAAGCAAACAAGGGCCTTCCTTTTGTCTCACCTCCACCAAACCAAACCTTGACAACAGATTCATCAGACTACGCCTGGGGTGCACACATGGCAGGACAATGCATACAGGGCAAATGGTCTGCAAACCAAAGGAAACTACACATCAATCAAAAAGAGATGCTAGCTGTAAAAAATGCACTAACAGCCTTCAAGGACCTTTTGCATCCAGGACAACTTCTAATAAGGATGGACAACACCACAGTTATGTGGTACATAAACAAACAAGGAGGGACGCACTCATACCCACTATGCAGACAGGCAATGAACTTGTGGAACACAGCATTAACTTACCAAGTACAACTGCAAGCACAATTCCTGCCAGGAAAAGAAAACATTTTGGCAGACACGTTAAGCAGAAATTTGACAGACCCTCATGAGTGGAGACTACACCCACAAGTATTCTCAATGATAACTCAAAGGTGGGGAACACCAGTCATAGATCTGTTTGCCTCAGCCAACAATTGCCAGTTATAAAAATTTTGCACAAGGACTTACCCTCCCCTGGCCTGGAAAGTGGATGCCCTATCAATTCGGTTGGACAGCATTGTCAGTATACGCCTTCCCACCTCTGCCTCTACTCACCCAGGTATTACTGAAAACCAGATCAGAGAGACCACAGATGATCCTCATTGCCCCGGACTGACCACGACAACACTGGTACCCACTACTACAAAACTTGACTCACAGCCCTCCATGGATCTTACCTCAATTCCCTCTGATGTTAACCCAACAAAACTCTCAGATCCTTCGCAGTCAGCTAAGGACCTTAAATCTAGCTGCATGGAAAATACCTTAAATTATCAAACAACACTTCTCTCAAAGGACGTCCAGAATGTCATTTTGGAGGCCCAGCACCAGAAAATCTTACTCAGACAAATGGAAAAGATTTTGTGTATGGAGCCAGGCCAGAAGCCTAAATCCTGGCATCCCAAATATTCCGCACATACTCCAATATCTAACTGAGATACTACACAAAGGCCTTTCTTTCTCATCCATAAAGATCCATGCCTCAGCCATTTCAGCTCAATATGATACGGTTCCTCCCATTTTCTCTCATCCTTTGCTAAGGCAGTTACTCAGAGGGGCAAACAATATAAGACCCCCCAGAAAACCACCTACTCCAACTTGGGATCTAAATTTTGTTCTGGAAAAGTTAACACTTCCTCCTTTTGAACCAGCCTTTTCAGCAGAGTTTCAATACTTGTCATGGAAGACAGCCCTGCTGCTGGCTATCACCTCAGCACGCAGAGTCTCAGAACTGCAGGCACTTATGGCAGTGGAACCTTTCATCATTTTCCATCAGGACAGAGTATCTTTACGCACCAACCCTTCCTTCATGCCAAAGGTAGTATCCAGTGTGGCTCTCAATCAGACCATACACTTGCCCACCTTTTATCCAAACCCACAGAATAAAGGAGAAAGACTCCTTCACTCTTTGGACATCCACAGACAGTTACGTTACTGTTTGGACAGGACAAAAGCCTTCAGAAAATCTGACCAACTCCTTGTATCCTATGCACCAGGCTCAGAAGGAAAGGCTATTTCAAAACAGACCATCTCCAAATGGATAGCACATTGCATCCGCTTTTGCTACTCACACCACGGGAAAGCAGTGCCTGCTAGTATTAGGTTTCACTCCACCAGGGCTACAGCAAACCTCAGCAGCCTTCCTCCGAGGAGTCCCAACAAAGGACATTCTGGAGGCAGCTACCTGGAGTTCAGTGCACACCTTCACCAAGCATTACCACCTTCCTCTGTACTCAAAAACCAGAGCTGGGTTTGCCACTGCAGTTCTGCAGGGCATCTTAGCTGCACCTAACCCAGTTTAGCTCCTACCACCCAACCATAGCTTTGGGATTCTACCCAAGTGTGATGACTGCAGCAGCATAGCACGATGAACATAGTACAGTTTTGTACCTACCATAAATGTAGATGTTAGAGTGGTTATGCTGCTGCAGTCTAGGTTACCCTCCATCCATCCCCTCTACCTAACAAGGCTTTTCTTATACCTCCATATACTTCAACCTATGGGATGCATGTCTATATGGTGTATTTGCTTACAACTAGTACCATTGCTTTGCACTAAGGTATGATGTTAAGTTGTCTATCTCGCCTTCATTCTTGCTGGATGGGTTCGGAGCCGACCTCGGCTCCGACTCGGCCACTCTAAAAGCTCAAGAGTTGGTTCCACCGGCTCGAGGCTCCCCTTATATCCCACAATGCTAGGCGAGAGTTACCTCAGATCTCGTTTGCCGCTACAGCGATCGAGGTGTTGGTTTTCTACCGGTTCTTGGTAAGTGACTTTTCTTGTAAAGTTAGTGTAATTAAACCCCTTTAATTTTAAATTTTATACTTATTTCCCTTAGCTTAGAGGAATTCTTGCCCCTTTTTCTTAAAATTCCTGTTTTTTCCCCACAAGAACTTTAAGTTCTTCCCTCGGGCCTTCAGGCCTTCTTCCTTCCCTAGTGGGTGTGTGTGTTATTTTCTTAATTTAAAACTTAGTCAGTTGTTTTATTTTAAGCTAAAACTAGACAGGGTGTAATCAGTGTGTTTTTTGACTGTGTGTGTGATTGCACTTTTGGGATGTCTAAAGAATCAAAGGTCTCAGGCTTCAAGAAGTGTGATGCGTGCTGTCAGAAAATGTCTCTGACAGACGGTCACACTTCTTGTGTCTACTGCCTGGGGCCTTTGCACCTGCAGGACTCCTGTGCTGTTTGCCATGGCTTCAGTCCCAGGGTCCTGCAGGAAAGGAAAAATAAATTAATTTTGAGAGGTTTACTCAAGCCTGAGGATTCTCTTACTGTCTCTTCAGGAAGCCCTCCAAGGCTTCTAGGTCTTCGGCTCCAGCAACTGAGCCGAGACCTAAGGCTTCTAAATCTCCTACATCGGCTCCGGCTGGAGCCGATGAGTCTCAGTCCACAGTTTCTGTGGTTCCTCGGCTCCGACTGGAGCCGAGGTAATAGAGATTCCGTGTCGGCTCCGACCAGATCTTGAGCCGACATCGAGGAAGAGGTCCAGGTCACCATCCCTTGGCTCCGTTCATTCGGCTCCAGGATCTCCCCTGCTGTCTGAACGGAGCCATATCATCGAGGCTGTCGGATCATGACCTTCAGAGGGTAGTGAGTCGACTTCTTAAGTCCGAGGCACTGGCCCAGATGCTTCAGAGCCCGACTCATCAGTCGATGCCTGCCCCTGTCCATCAATATATTCCTCCTCCGACTCCGTTGAGCTCGGAGCGGGTCGTCGGAACCGAGACTGTGGTAGCGTCGGGCGATACAATTGTCTTCGGCTCCATCGTCGGCTCCGATTATTTCTTCCTTAGAAGAATCTCGGCGCGGACTTCCATCGTCGGCTCGAGGGGTGAGTGGCATCGGACCCTTGTCCGACCCGCTCTTCCTCTCGGAGCTTCGGGCGCTGGTGAGTTCGGCTCCGACATCGGCCTCGGAGCCATCACTGTCGGTGCCAAGGGAGGTTTTCAGCTTCTCGGGCGGGGACCTCTGGCTTTGCCTGACAGGGTGTGTTCGAGGTCATGCGGAGTGTGTTAGAGCCTGGCTCTACTCCACAGTCGGCGTCCGCCCCTCCCTCACGGTGCCTCAGGTCAAGTCGACTCACTCCCTCATCCCGGACCGCAGAGAGCCAGCTCCTCAGGAACCCCTGTGGGATTTCATCCTCTTCCGAGGCCTCTCCTGATTTCGCAGAAGAGCCCCTCGGAAGAGGAAGTGTAAGAGGAAACACATTGACTCACCTGAGTCCATCACATCTGACACAGATTTAGATGATTCGAGGGTTCCCCGTTCCCCTTCTGAAGATGTCTCTTTGCAGACATTCTAGAGATCCTGAAGCAGAGGGAAATTGGCCAGCCCTTAACCCTTCGGAGGATGAATCTGTATATCTTGAGGCGTTTGGCTCGCCCTTCCACCTCCTGGGTGTCCCCTTTGACCCCCTCATGCAGGTGGTTGCTAAAAGGCATGGGCGGCTCCTGATTCAGTGGACCCGCTCCCAGGAGACCCTCCAAATTCATAACGGCACCAGCAGACAAGCAGTTCTTGACAAAAGGAGTTTCTGTGGATGCTATGGTGGTAGCTGCTGCCACTAAGAAGGAACTAGCTGATCCTTCAGTACCTGTCCATCCACCTAACAAGGAATCTAGGTCCATGGACAGGTACGGAAGCGGATGTTCTCGTCAGCGACATTTACTATCGTTAAGCTGAACTACCTGTGCCATTTCACTCATCTTCAAAGGGACTTGATTAAAGAAGCGAGTGACATGTTGAAGGATCCTACAGCTGCGGGTTTTCAAGATAAAATGAACACTCAGCTGGCTACCCTTAACTCCATAGCCAACTCCTCCATGCGCCTCCTTTCTTATGCGGCTGATGGAGCGAGTAGGGCCGCAGGGACAGGTGTGGCCTTACGTAGGCATGCCTGGATGCGGCTATGCAATTTTGCGGACCCCTTCAAGGCTTCTTTCACTAACTCCCGTTTGATGGATCATCTCTTTTTGGTCCTCAAGTGAAAGAAACCTTGACTAGGTGCGAGACTGATGGCAAGACTCTTTCTGCCGTCGGAGTCCGTTTTTCTACTCCTTCTAGGCCTTACCCCAAAGGCCAGAAAAGTGGGAAAATGTGGTTCCGTAAACAAAATCAAGGGACTTCGCCTGGCGACAAAGTCGTTACCCGCCAGAGGCAGAGGCGGGAATAACAATGGTAGACGTCGCCCTCGAGGCAGGGGGGCTCCGCAGAACCAGGGCAATCGAGAAGCCTTCTCTGATAAGCCCTTTCAGCATCCCTGAGAGGTTGCCCGGCTGCCCACCTTCGGAGGCAGTCGGGGGAAGGTTGTCACTGTACCCAAAAGCCTGGCTATCCCTGACTCAAGACAAATGGGTAGAGTCCGTCATTTCCGAAGGCTATTCTATCCCCTTTCTTCGCATTCCGAAACAATCAAAAAAATCCCTTCCAGATGTTCCACCCGCGCAAAGGGATCTAGCGGTTTTGGAAATTTCAAAACTGCTTGCAAAAAGAGCAATTCAGCCAGTTCCAGCAGACCAGCAAGGATCCGGAATCTACTCAAGGTTCTTTTTAGTTCCAAAGAAAACAGGGGACTGGAGACCAATTTTGGATCTCAGTATCTTGAACAAATCAGTCAAGAAAACAAGATTTGGATGGTCACGCTGCAGTCCATCCTTCCCTATTGGGAAAAGGAAACTGGATGTGCTCTATAGACCTTCAGGATGCGTACTATCACATAAAATGAACAGGCGCTCCAGAAGATTCCTCCGCTTCAGGCTGGGAACCAGTCATTTTCAATTCAGGGCCCTGCCCTTTGGTCTCACCACTGCCCCCCGGGTGTTTACCAAATGCATGGCAGTGGTAGCTTCTCACCTGAGACGACAAGGATTCCAGGTGTTTCCATATTTGGACGACTGGCTCCTCACAGCTCCCACCAAGCATCTCCTTCTGATGGCCAGGGATTACACTTTTCGCATTTGTCAAAAGTTAGGCATTTCAATAAATTGCGAAAAGTCTGTTTTGTCGCCTTGTCGTACTATTACCTTCATAGGCGCAAATCTAGACACAGTAGACATGTCTGCGAGGCTAACAGATCAGAGAATAGCAGACATGCACAGACTGGTCTCACTCCTTTTCAACAACAACAGAATCAAAGCCAGGTTAGTTCTGAAAGTGTTGGGAATTATGGCGGCTGCCATACCTCTGCTTCCATTAGCCAGATTCCACATGCGAATCCTTCAATGGATGCTCTTTACACAATGGTCATACCAGCAACTTCCAATGTCCCACACCATTATGATCACGCAGGCGTGCAGAAATCATCTCATGTGGTGGATGTCTTCCCCTCAGCTCTGGTTGGGAAGACCCTTTGTTCCTCCCCCTCCGGTTGCTACTCTGACAACGGACGCCTCCCTGATCGGGTGGGGGCATTATCAGGGCAGGACGGTCCAGGGCACATGGCAACCAGGCGAATGCCACTTGCACATAAATGTTCTGGAGATGAGAGCAGTGCTTTTAGCGTTGCAAGCCCTTCAAGACTCTCTCCCTTGGGAACGATTGCAATCCAGACAGACAATATGTCTGTAGTGTGGTACATCAACAAACAAGGCGGAACCAGGTCCTACCCCTGTGTCGAGAAGCACTCAGATTGTGGCAATGGGCGATTTCTTCTCAGCGTTTTCTGATAGCAACGCACATCCCCGGGAAGTCCAATCAAATAGCGGACAAATTGAGCAGAGCTATCCTCATGCCTCACGAGTGGTCTCTGAAAGACTCTGTTGTGAGAGATTTTTCTCAAGTGGGGTCAGCCTTGCTGCGATCTTTTTGCTACTCCCCAAAACAGCAAGTGCAGACATTATTTCACCCTATTCCCTTTACCAGGCCAACCCAGCAGAGACGCTGTAGTCCAAGTTTGGCCCCGGGCACTTCTGTATGCATTTCCTCCCTTCCCACTAATCTCTCAAGTGATACAGAAAGCTATCGCTCAGAAGGCCTCGTTGATCCTCATTGCTCCTTACTGGCCTCGACAGGTGTGGTTCCCCTTTCTACATCAATTTCTACTGGAGCGACCTTGGCATCTGGACCTAGTTCCAGACCTTTTGATCCATCAATCGGGTCAGTTACATCGCTCCCTCCCCTCTCTGAACCTCACTGCTTGGTTCCTCCAGTTCCAACCTTAGCCAGGCTTCCTCAATTATCTCACTCTGTTCGAGATATTTTGATAGCTTCCCATAAATCTTCCACTAGGAAGATTTATTTGAGTAAGTGGAAACGTTTCACATATTGGGCTCAAGGAAGGGACATAGATCCTTTCACTGCTTCCATCCAAATAGTCCTTGATTTTCTAGCTGAACTCTTCCATGCAGGTTCATCCCTTCTACTCTTAAAGTTCAATTGGCAGCTATCTCTAACTTTCATGTGGGTATTTCTGAGTCTGCCTTAATGTCCCACAAGCTTTGCAAAGCCTTTTTGAAAGGAGTTTTCTTCTCAGACCTCCTATAAGAAATCCTCCTTCTCCTTGGGACCTAAATTTAGTTCTTACTTCTTTGATTCTACCCCCTTTCGAACCTGCAGCCTCCTGTTCTTTAAATTGCTATCATGGAAGACTCTCTTTCTGGTAGCTATTACTTCAGCTAGAAGAGTCTCAGAACTTCATGCACTCAGCTGTCGACCTCCTTATCTATTGTTCCATAAGGACAGGGCATCCTTACGAACCAACCCGTCCTTTTTGCCTAAGGTAGTCTCGACGTCAAATCTAAATCAAAGCATTGACCTCCCTGTCTTTTTTCCAGAATATTCCAATAGGTCTGAACAAAAATTACACTGGCTAGATGTTCATCGTCAGTTGAGGTACTATTTGGATAGAACAAAACCATTCAGAAAATCTGACCAACTGTTTATCTCCTATGCAGAAGGCAGAAAGGGACTTTCAGTTTCAAAGGTATCATTATCTAGATGGCTTACATCTCTGATTACCCTTGTTTATGAGATTAGACACCAAAAGCTGCCTAATAAACCTAAGGCCCATTCTACCAGAGCTTTGGCTACTTCCTTAGCCTTCCAAGACAGACTGCCTATTGACACCATTTGTGCAGCGGCTACTTGGGCTACTCCTCACACTTTCATTTCTCATTATAAGTTGGATTTAGCTTCTAGGCATAGAGCTAACTTTGGTTCCACTGTTCTCAGGAGTCTGTTCCGTTAGGCCACCCGGGACAAGGTGCTAGGGACGCGGTCCCATCCACCAAGAATGAAGGCGAGATAGACAACTTAACATATAGAAGTTATGTTCTTACCATAACGTTCCATGTTAGTTGTCTTCTTCTCGCCTTCTTCTTGCGACCCACCCTTCTTCCCCCTGGCCTGGACAGACCTAGAGGAGTTGTGATTGTAACCTCTCTTTCTACCACCTCTTTTCTTAGGCATATGCTGCTTGCATGTCTCCTGAATCAGGATGTAGGTCACCCTTCTTTCTCCCTGTTGTTAGAGGTGGACTCTGTTTAGAGTTATTCTGTTACTATTATAAGCTGAGGTTAGCTTTCAAACGAGATCTGAGGTAACTCTCGCCTAGCATTGTGGGATATAAGGGGAGCCTCGAGCCGGTGGAACCAACTCTCGAGCTTTTAGAGTGGCCGAGTCGGAGCCGAGGTCGGCTCCGAACCCATCCAGCAAGAAGAAGGCGAGAAGAAGACAACTAACATGGAACGTTATGGTAAGAACATAACTTCTATTTTTGCAAGCTTCTTATTTTGCCTTCTTAGTTTGGGGCACCTGACATCTGGGGCAAGAAAAACTGAAGAAAATGGCGTCGGCTGCCTCTTTTATACCCCTGCCGCACTGACGTCAGGGAAGAAGCGACGACAACCGACGCCGGACCAAGGCTTTGGAATTCAGGCCGACTGCGGGACCGCCTGACGGCAGGATAACCCAAGAGTGATGACTGCAGCAGCATAACCACTCGAACATCTACATTTATGGTAGGTAAAAAACTGTACTGTATTTAAGACTCAGAAATCATTCCCTCAGATGGGTCCGGAGCCGCTGAGCAGGCATCGGCTTCTGAGGGTGTCTTCAGACCTACACAACTATATATTAAGCCATCTTCAGCTTCAAAGACTAAAGCAGCTCTAAAGACAAAGAAACAAGTACAGCATTCTCCTTCTCATACTCCCATGCCTAAAAAACAGATGCTCAAAATGGCTGAAGACCTAATTAGTTTGATCAGGGGCTCCCATCCCCCTCCTGTTAAGAGGCCTAGGCAAGAGACAGAGTATGATTCTTCTGATCAGGTTTCTATTTCCTCTGATTCCTCTTCTGAACAGGATTACTCCATGCTTCCTTATGAGGATTCTGATGCTGAAGAATCCATTCCTTCAGCCTCTCCTCCTGAGGATTATTCTTTTGGGGAAACCCTGCATAGCATGAGGGAGCATTTCCACTGGGAGAGCCAAGATTATTCTGAATCTAAGAAACGGCTCAGAGACTTTCTGCTACTTCCTCAGCACAGACCCCTTGCTATTCCACGTGTTCTGGACATTGTAGATGTATTTTCAGAGTCCGGCCTGTCCCCTGACTCTTTACCCCCTGCACCAGCTAAGCCAGACAGATACTACAGAGTCCCGGATTCTCATAAATTCCTATATAAAAAAAACGCTGCTGACCCAGAAACTATATCTCATGGTCCCAAAGGGGTTAAAACTTCCACTGCAAAATCCCTGTCCCTCTGATAGGGATTCTAGGGCTCTAGACAGATGGGGGAAAAGGGTCTACACTTCTGCTGCCCTGGCTGTAAGAGCTTTAAATTGTCAGTTTCATATGCTTAAATATCAGCGATATTTAATGTCACTGCTTTAACAGAAAATGTTGACAAATACTGAATGTTCAGAGAACAAGGAATTGCAGGATTTACTGCATGCAGCTGAACAAGTGGGAAAGCATACTTTGCAATGTGGTTGTGATTCACTGGAGGCCTCTTGCAGGGCCGCTGTTACAGGTTCTGTTATTAGGAGGCATGCTTGGTTAAAGGAACAGAATCTGCCTGATCATGTTAAAGCAAAATTATTAGATGCACCATTACAGCATGATACTTTGTTTGGTACTAAAGCAGAAGAGATGTTGAAAAAAATGGAGGATAAAGCAAAATCCATGCAGTCAAGGATTTCTTACAGGTACAGCCACTCAGGTTTAGCAGGAACTGGCCCTCTAAAAATTGGTCTTTTCCAGTGTCAGACCTCAAAGAGGCAGATACAGGCATCCCAGAGGCAGATCTCAGCCCCAAGGCTCATATAGGCCTAAACAATGGGGTGCTCCTACCTCCAAAAGCAGAGAAGACAAATCACAACCTTACAGGAAACAGTCCCAATGACTTTCCTCTACCAGATCCAAGCACTTTTCTTCTAGCAGCCCCCTTAGGGGGAAAACTAGCACTTTTTTCATCAAATTGGCAAATGGTTACCCAAGACAAATGGGTCCTGAACATAGTGTCCCAAGGCTACAGCTTCCATTTTCACACCCTACCAAGGTCAAAAGGTATGCCAGACCTGCCATACAATCAATGGGCAGAGGCACAAAAACAAATTACAGCCCTCATGGACATGAGGGACATTCAGCAAGTACCACAACAAGAGCAGGGGCAAGGATTTTACTCCAGACTTTTTCTAGTACCCAGAAAGGACAAAACCTGGAGACCAATACTGGACCTGTCTATACTAAATACGTTTCTGGAAGTTCCAAAATTCAAGATGTTGACTCTACAGCAGCTACTGCCCATGCTGGGCAAGAAGGCTTGGCTCGTAGCTTTGGACCTAAAAGAGGCATACCTGCATGTACCAATCAGACAATCTTGCAGAAGATACCTCAGATTCATAGCTGGCTCAATGCATTACCAATTCTCTGCACTGCCTTTGGCTTATCTACTGCGCCCAGGGTCTTCACAAAATGCCTGGCACCAGTAATTGCGTTTTGCAGACAAAATGGAATTCAAATATATCCCTACTTGGACGACTGCATAATTCAAGCAGAGAACAAAGACATTCTTCTGAAGCATCTGACATTTGCAAAAAGATTACTAATTGGCCTAGGGTACATAGTAAACAAAAAGAAATCAAAACTAGTGCCTTCTCAAGAGCTAATATTCCTGGGTGCAAGCTTAAATACAACTGCCCAGATGGCTTATCTCACGCCAGACAGACAAAAGCAGCTGACTACTTACTTCAAGAAATTGGTGCCAGACAGACAAAAGCAGCTGACTACTTACTTCAAGAAATTGGCAACAAAAACCCACGTATCTGCAAGGAAAATCCTGCAGGCCTTGGGTTTCATGGCATCTTGCATTCTACTAATTCCATATGCCAGACTGCATATGAGGAAACTCCAATGGTATCTAAAAAGTGTTTGGACTCAGCATTGCCACAGCCTGGAGACAGTAATTGCACTCATTCCCTGCCTACAACAGGAGTTTCGATGGTGGGCAGAAGCCTGTCACCACAACAAGGGTCTGCCATTCAGATTACCCACAGCCAGACAGACACTGACAATGGATGTATCAGATTATGCCTGGGGGGCCCATATGGCAGGAAAATGTATTCAGGGCACATGGCCTGCAAACCAGATACATCTTCACATCAGTCAAACAGGGATGCTAGCTGTTCAAAATGCCCTGACAGCTTTCAAGGACCTGCTTAATCCAGGACAGTTACTGATAAAGACAGACAACACTATGGTCATGTGGTACATAAACAAGCAGGGAGGTACACATTCTTACCACCTCTGCAGACAAGCAATGACCTTATGGGACACAGCATTGGCTTTTCAAGTTCACCTGTAAGCACAATTCCTGCCAGGAAAAACAAATACTTTGGCAGACGATCTAAGCAGAAACTTCATGGATCCCCACGAATGGAAAACTGGATCCACAAGTCCTCAGCATGATAATAAGGAAATGGGGATGCACAGACATAGATCTATTTGCCTCCCCTCACAACTGCTAATTGCACAGATTTTGCACAAGGATTTATCACAAGCAAGCATGGAAAGTGGACGCCCTATCCTTCAGCTGGAAAAATCTAATGGTATATGCTTTTCCCCTTCCCAGGGTACTCCTAAAGGTCAGACAAGAGAAGCCAAAAATGATACTGATTGCACCAGACTGGCCACGTCAGCACTGGTACCCAATCCTAAAGAGCTTGTCTCGAGGTGCAGCGTGGATATTGCCTCATACTTCTCACTTACTGACCCAACAAAACAATCAGATCCTGCACAGCCAACTCAGGACCTTAAATCTGGCAGCATGGCGGATAATGTAGCCATTCAGAACACTCCTCTTTCAAAAGCTGTTATGGATGTTATCTTGGAGGCCAGGAGGCCCAGTACCAGAAAATCTTATGCAGAAAAATGGAAGAGATTCTATGCTTGGATCCAGGAACAAGGCGTTGGTGATACGTGTGTACCAAATATCCCTCAGATTTTACAATACCTAACTGAGATGCTGAACAAAGGCCTTTCTTTCTCATCAATTAAGATTCATGCCTCTGCCATTTCAGCCCATTACAGTACGGAACCACCTATCTTTTTTCATCCTTTAATAAGGCAGTACCTCAGAGGGTCCAAAAGCATTAGGCCTCCAAGGAGAGCACCAATTCCAGCCTGGGACCTCAATTATGTTTTGGAGAAACTCACACTGCCTCATTTCGAGCCAGCATCAACAGCAGATATAAAATTCTTATCCTGGAAAACAGCTCTGCTCCTAGCAATAACCTCTGCAAGGCGAGTCTCGGAGTTGCAAGCAATCGTGGCTGTGGGACCTTTCATCATTTTTCATCCAGACAGGGTTTCTCTGAGGACAAACCCTACATTTATGCCTAAGGTGGTGTCCAGTGTGGTCCTTAACCAAACCATTCACTTTCCTACCTTTTATCCTAATCCACAGAACAAGGGTGAGAAAATTCTGCATTCTTTGGATGTACACAGGCAGTTACGCTTCTACTTGGACAGAACTAAAGCTTTCAGAAAGACTGAGCAACTTTTAGTGTCATATGCTGCAGGATCACAAGGAAAGGCCATCTCAAAACAGACTATTTCTAAATGGATAGGCCATTGCATCTGTTTCTGCTATTTTCAACATGGCAAATCAGTGCCTAAGGGCATTAGGCCTCATTCCACCAGAGCAGCAGCCACTTCAGCAGCCTTCCTCAGAGGAGTAGCAGCCAAAGATATCTTAGAGGCTGCAACTTGGAGTTCAGTGCACACCTTCACAAAGCACTACCACTTACCTTTTTAAGTCCAGAGCAGGCTTTGCCGCTGCAGTTCTGCAGGGCCTCATTACCTCTCCTAACCGTATTTAGCTCAGCCACCCTTCCTCAGCTTTGGGATTCGACCCAAGAGTAATGACTGCAACAGTGAAACACGATGAACATAGGACAGTTGTGTTCCTACCATAAATGTAGATGTTCGCGTGTATTCACTTTTGCAGTCCAGGTTACCCACCCACCATCCCCCTTTCCTTTGCTGGAACTTATCTGCACTTCTCTATCCTATACAACCTATTTGGTGTATTTGCTTGTAGATAAAGGAAATGTTATTTTTGTGCATGCATTTTTATTGGCATATTTTACAGCCTACCAGTTTGGGGGCACCTGACATCTGGGGCAAGAAAAACTGAAGAAAATGGCATCGGCTGCATCTTTTATACCTCTGGTGCACTGACATCAGGATAGAGGCAACAGCAACCAACGCCGGACCTAGACTTTGGAATTCTGTCCGTCTGAGGGTAGCCTGCCAGCAGGATAACCCAAGACTAATGACTGCAACAGTGAATACACTCGCACATCTACATTTATGGTAGGTACACAACTGTATTTTCTAAACCTGACTAACAACTTCACTAATACATGTCTTGCTACCCAACCTGCTGTTTAGCCAAGTATCTATGTCTCATAGCATTTGAATGTCTAAGCATTGTGAATTATGAGATCTGATTCCATTCTGTTCACATTTTCTGATACGTCTTTGCCAATCAGATGTAATATCTGCACATTGTGTTTATTGATATCTGCCTGTAGTCTTTGTCTATATTTTTCTAAACATGTCTGCCTGAGTTTATCACTCAGTGATGTATGTACTGTCTCATTTTTGGTATGTGTAGCTTTTCTCCCTGGGCCTCCGCTGAAAATGGACATGTATCCAGTTGGACTATCCCGGTCAACAAATGTAAAATAAATAACTATGTGGAGGGAGACATTAGTGCCTTGTATTCTTCCCATGTAAGCATATCCTCCTAGTGATACAAAGAGATTGGAGTACAATAGAATCTGAGGCCACATGCAGGCTAGACTTCTTTATTCCACTTTTTAAGTAGTATGGTTCACAAAATCACAGATATATGTAATAGGCTCATACCACTGCAGAAGGAAATGGTGTGTAGATGTGATTACAAAAGTGAAGTAACAATGTAAATTGTCATACAATTTATTTTGCTACATTCATGCAGAGGTTATTCAGACACCTTTTACCGACCAGCACAATTATAAAGTTAAATGACTTAAAACTTGTTCTGTTTAAGCTTCCATTTCTTAGCTAAATGGAGTACGTATGTTTGCAAGTATATACTAGACTAATCATCATTAGGGCCTTTATAAGCCTAGCCATGCAGTCCAGTCGAGCTGTGTCCATTTGTATCAAGGGCATTTATTAAGAGGAGGAAGGGTATGTTAGTTACAATATTACTTAGAGGTTATTTGGAGGTGGGGGGTAAATTAGTTTGGGCATTACTGTGTGCCTCTGTCTGATGTGACCAGACAAGGGTGAATTTTGATTTCCAGTCTGTTGGTCAAGGTTACCTTAAATAGGGTGAGTGACTTTGCTTCACATGCATGGGGGCATGATGTTCTTCGTGTTTCACTTTTACAGTCATCACATTTGGGTTATCCCTGCCAAGGGTAGTCCTCGGCCGGCCCGAATACCAGAGGCTTAGTATTTTTGTGTCTGTTCCCGACGCTTCAGGACTGACGTCAGTAGTATAAAGTAAGGCAGCCGATGCCATTACATCAGTCTTTCTTGCCGAGGACCCCGAAGCAGAAGCAGTTCGCACAAGTGCTGCTCGGCCGCTACCTGAGTTTCATCTTCCGAACTGAAGCTAAAGTCTTCTAAAGCTAAGTACCCCTTTGGAGATCCTTTTTTCTTGCTCTAATCGATGTCAGAAAAAGTTAACAATTGTCTCGCCTGTGGAAAGCAAATACCATACCAAGACTTTAATTCTTACTGTGTCACTTGCTTAGGCCCAGACCACATCATCCCTCGCTGCCTCTTTATTTTATTTTACATTTGTTGACCGGGATAATCCGACTGGATTCATGTCCATTTTCAGCGGAGGCCCGGTGAGAAAAGCTCCAAACAGTAGTAAACTGAGTTAAAGTTACAGAGACAATTACAATTCACAACACATTAACAAATAATTTCCATAGTATCATGCAGGATGATAGAGAATAGACACAGTACAAATATTTACAGTGAAAGCCAGGTCGCCTGAGATCTAAACCTGTAAACCTCTTTTGTACTTTAACGCCAGAACTATACATCGGGGCCTTATTGTAGCTAGATATTTTTGCTTACAGTCCTCAAATTCCGATATGACATCAGTAAACCATCCGATAGCAGATCTTCCGAAAAAAACGAAAGGATAAAGACAGAGACAGACTGCACAGGTCCAAACCTACTAACGACGCTTCCGTTAAGCTAGTCGTCAGTTCTGTGGTCCTCAGTGAGGTGCTTTCGCAGCCCCTGATGCCCGTTTCTTTGGATTCGCAGGCCGCTACCGAGACCCTTTCGGAGTCTGGTATCCCACAAAACTCTTCGACTAAGGATCCTGTGGTTGTCTCTACCTTGTATGGGTCTGGAGCTGCTGTGCAGGCACTGGCTTCCGAGGAAGTACTTCACACAACCGATTTTCGACACAAACCAACAACTTTTTTTGCATCTACCGTTCTTTCGAAAACTACCGAGTTTCTAAGGCCCAGGGTATGAACCACACCCAAGAAACCGACATCCCAATCTCAGGCACCTGCTTCCTTCCCTGAGTCTCAAATGCTTAAAATGGCGGAAGACCTTATGCTGATCAGGGGAAGCCAAGTTACCCCTTCCAAGAGAAAGAGATCTGTCTCCAGTAGTTTTGTCTGAACAGGAGTCTGATGACTCTGATGCATCTGAATATGAAGACATGCAACCCTTCCTTGCTTATGAGGATTCTGATGCAGAAGAATCCATTCCTTCAGCCTCTCCACTCAAGGACTTTTCCTTTGGGGAAACGCTTCATACCTTAAGGGTGCATTTCCTATGGGAATGTCAGGACTACCTTCAGTCTAAAAAGAGACTCAGAGAATTCTTAGATCTTCTACAGCACAGACCCCTGGCCATTTCCTCAGGCCTGGATGTTGTGGATGATGTTTTCCTGGAGTCCAGTTTGACTCCTGACACCCTTCCTCCTGCTCCCAAAAAACCTGACCGGTATTAGAGTCCCTGACTCTCACAAATTTCTTTTAAAAATCTTACTGCTGACCCTGAGGTAATTTCTCAAGGGCCTAAAGGAATTAAAGCAACCTCTGCTAAGAATCCCAACCCTCCTATAGGGATTCCTGAGCAGTAGACAGATGGAGTAAAAAACGCACACACATCTGCTACTCTTGCTGTCAGAGCACTAAATTGTTAGTTCCGTATGCTAAAATTTTAGCAACATAGCATGGAACTCCTCAAACAAAAAGTCTTCCTTTCCTGCTTGTGCAGAATCTAGAGTTACAAGAGTTGATGCATTCTGCAAGTCAAGTAACTAAGCACATCTTGCACTGTAGTTTTGACGCCCTAGAAGCTTTTTGCAGGGCAGCAGTCAACGGTTCTGTCCTTAGAAGGCATGCTTGGCTCAAGGAACAGCCCTTGCCAGACCATGTTGAATCTAAATTATTGGATGCACCCTTGCACAAAGATAACTTATTTGGCTTCAAGGCAGAGGAGGTCTTAAAAAAAGAAGGAAGAAAAAGCTTAATCTATGCAGACAGTTAAGATTTCCCACAGGTCCAGCCACCCAGGTTCAGCAGGCATTCCCCTCCAAGCACTGGTCCTTTCCTGCCCTCACCAGGTCAGTTCAGCCCAGACCCTGGGTAAGCAAATCCCCCCAGACAGCAGCCACAAGGAATGCAGAGATCAAAGCAGTGGAGTTCCTCCACTTCAAACCCAGGGAGTGCAAAGCCACCCCCTCATGGTAAGAACTCGCAATGACTCTCCTCCCCCACTCCCTCCTGCCCACCTGCACTTACCTCTAGGAGGAAAACTCCATTCAGGCAAGCACCTGGGCCAACATTACCAACGACCGCTGGGTCCTCAACATAATATCCCAGGGATACATATTTTCTTTCTACACTCTTCCAACCCCAAAAGGGTTCCCAGATCTACTTCCAAACCAGTGTGCAGAGGCGAAAAAGCAAGTCCTTTCCCCTGCTCTCTATGAGGGCAATAGAACACATTCCTGCAAAACAGACAGGCCAAGGTTTCTACTCCAGACTATTTCTGGTACCCAGAAAAAGAGAGCACCTGGCACCCCATCCAAGATGTCCTTCAAGGATGCAACTACAGTCCTGACATATTGGTTGTCCTGCCTCAGGCAGCCCTTCGGTCGGCCGGATTCCAAAGTCTGGGTCCGGCGTCGGCTGATGTCGCCCTTTCCCCGACGTCAGAGCGCCTGGGGTATAAAAGCGTCAGCCGACGCCATCTTCTTCAGTCTTTCTTGCCGCGCGGCGCCCGAAGCAGAAGCAGTTCGCAAGGCCGGTCGACCAGCTCCTGTGTTTTCAGCTACTGAAGTCTTCAAAAATGCTA
Source organism: Protopterus annectens (assembly GCF_019279795.1). Taxonomy (NCBI): domain Eukaryota; kingdom Metazoa; phylum Chordata; order Ceratodontiformes; family Protopteridae; genus Protopterus; species Protopterus annectens. The sequence goes on along the minus strand of NC_056726.1, from coordinate 995,215,230 downwards.
AGTACCACGTTGGGGACCTTTTTTTGCCTCAGCCGATGTCAGATAAAACTGTAAAAGTTAATAATTGTTTAACTTGTGGGAAACAAATACCTCATAAGGAGTTCCACTCTTACTGCTTACCCTGCTTAGGCCCAGAACACGTCTCGGCCTGTACAGCTTGTGCTTCTTTCAATAAACACACTCTTAGGCGTCGGACAGAGTTTGCACAGGATTATTTTGGGGAAGATTTCTGATGTCCTTCAAGGATGCATCTGCAGTCCTAACAAATGGGGTTGTCCTGGCCTCAGGCAGCCCTTCGGTCGGCCGGATTCCAAAGTCTGGGTCTGGCCTCAGCTGATGTCGCACTTCACCCGACGTCATAGCTGCAGTTCAGCGGGTATAAAGGCATCAGCCGACGCCATTTTCCTCAGTCTTTCTTGCCGCGTGGCGCCCGAAGCAGAAGCTGTTCGCAAGTGCCGGTCGGTCAGAACCAGAGATTGCTACTACCGAAGACTTCTAAAAAGCTAAGTACCCCGTTGGGGACTCTTTCTTGCCTCAGCCGATGTCAGAAAAAGTGAATAACTGTTTAACTTGTGGGAAACAAATACCTCATAAAGATTTCCACTCTTACTGCCTACCTTGTTTAGGCCCAGACCACGACGTAGCAGCTTGTCTAGCCTGTGCTTCCTTCAACCGACGGACTCTTAGACGTCGGTCGGAGTTTGCAGAGGAGTTTTTCGGCTCCGCTTTTGCTTATAACATGCCGTCGGAGACTCCGACTTCACAATTAGCTAAAAAGCATAAGGAAAAGGACCGACACTCGCGGTCCGCGGTTTCGGCCGAAACCGCGGTTAAGTCAACCACGAGTGTCTCGGTTTCGGCTGAAACCGAGTCCGCGGTTCTTCCTTCGGCCGAAAGCATGCCTCCTACTACCGAGGCCTCATCCAGCATGGCTGAATCTGCTACGGAAATTCCACCTGCTCTTACAGTTTCTCAGGATTTATCAGATACTATCCCCTTAGATATATCTACTCCTGCACGTGGAGCTGCTAGGCCCCCTGCATCCATGTCAATTAAGGCTTTTGCCAGGGCTAAAGCAGCTAAATCTTCAAAGGCCGTGCCTGCTAAAACCCCCTCTCACAGGCCTAGCTCTAGTACTCAAATGCTTAGTCTAACAGAGGATCTCATTTCTTTGATCAGGGGAACCCAGTCTCACCCTGACAGGGCCTCTCACCCACCTCCAGAGAAGAGGCCTAGAGCAGAGCCCCCTGAGCCAGTTTCTTCAGATTACTCCTCTGATGATTCAGAAATTACAAATCCTCCAGAAGGCCCTTATTCTCCATATGAGGACTCTGATGCAGAAGATTCCATACCTTCTGCCTCTCTTCCTGAGGAATTTTCTTTTGGGGAAACCTTGCATGCTATGAGGGAACAATTTCAATGGCAGGGCCAGGATTTTTCAGACTCTAGGAAAAGGCTTAGGACCTTTTTACATTTACCACAGCATAGGCCTTTAGCTATTCCTCCTGTACTTACAGTTGTGGATGATGCATTTAATGATGCTTGTACTGCTCCTGACTCCCTTCCTCCGGCCCCTGCTAAGCCCGACAGATACTACAGGGTTCCGGACACACATTATCATTTGTATAAGGCTCCTATTGCAGATCCTGAAACTATTTCACAGGGCCCAAAAGCTGTAGCAGCTGCCTCTGCCAAAACCCTCCCCTCTGAAAGAGAATCTAGGGCATTAGAGATGGGGTAAAAAAGTTTATACTTCTGCTACTCTTTCGGCTAGGGCCTTAAACTGTCAATTCCACATGATTCAGTATCAGGAATTTCTGTTAGATCAACTAACTAAAAAACTGTCCTCGACTGAGCCTTTAGACCGTAAGTCCCTTCAGGATTTGGTGCATAACACTCAGCAGGTCAGTAATCATTCCTTAAAATGCGGCTATGATGCACTGGAGGCTTCCTTTAGATCAGCTATGACTGGTACAGTGATCAGAAGGCATGCATGGTTAAAGAGCAATCCTTACCAGACCATGTAAAGTCCAAGCTTCTAGATGCTCCCATGGAAAAGCACAGTTTGTTTGGTTCCCCTGCACAGCAAGTGTTGAAGAAGGTGGAAGAAAAAGCTAAATCTGTCCAGACAGTCAAGGATTTCTTACAGGTCCAGCCTCCGAGGTTTAGTAGGAACTGGCCTTCCAAGAATTGGTCCTTTCCAGACACCACCAGAGCACAGAGAAGCAGAAATAGGCGCCCTAGAGGCAGAGGTCAATCCAGAGGTGCCTACAGGGGCGTCAGTGGCAGCCTAACAGCCAGAGAAGTACTGCCACAGATCCAGCCACTACCACTTCCACAGGACAATCACAGTGACTTGGCTCTGAAACCGCCTACCAGGGAACAACTGGAAGCACCCTTAGGCGGAAAGCTAGCCTTATTTTCAGTAAATTGGCATTACATTACAGGAGACAAATGGATTTTACAGACAATAGACAAAGGCTACAGGTTTCACTTCCATACTCTTCCAAGGAAGAGAGGAATGCCAAACCTACCTCCAAACCAAAGGATAAACGCTCTACAGCAAATAGACCACTTACTAAGGATGAAAGCTATAGAAAAGGTACCGGCTATGGAACAAGGACATGGATTTTATTCAAGACTTTTCCTGGTACCAAGAAAGGAAAACCAATGGAGACCTATCCTCGACCTGTCCGCTCTAAACACATATCTCATTGTTCCAAAATTCAAGATGCTGACCCTACAGCAACCTCTTCCCATGCTGGGCAAGGAATCTTGGCTGGTGACTCTGGATCTCAAGGAGGCATACCTGCACATCCCCATACGACCAAATTGCAGAAGATACCTCAGATTTCTTGCAGGATCAGAGCATTATCAATTCTCAGCATTGCCTTTTGGCTTATCTACTGCGCCCAGAGTATTCACGAAATGCCTGGCATCAGTAATTGCTCATTGCAGGCTTCAGGGAATTCAAATTTATCCATACCTGGACGACTGCCTGTTACAAGCGGACAGCAAAGACAAATTAACAAAAGATTTGAAAAAGGTTATTCACCTGCTGCAAGCCCTGGGATACACAGTCAACTCAAAAAAGTCAAGGCTGGTACCATCCCAAAGGATAACCTTCTTGGGAGCAGAACTGGATACATCAAACCAGATGGCATTCCTCACAGCAGAAAAACAGAAGCAGCTACCACTCTATTTCATGGCATTAACAGCGCAGGACCAGCTTACAGCAAGGAAAATCCTGCAAGCCCTGGGTTACATGGCATCCTGCATAATATTGATTCCACATGCCAGACTACATATGAGGAAGTTGCAATGGTACCTGAGGAATTTATGGTCTCAGCACAAGCACAGCTTAGAAACCCAAATTCCAATAATTCCATGCCTGAAGCAAGAATTCCAGTGGTGGGCCCAGGCCTGTCAATTGAACAAAGGACTGCCCTTCCACAGGCCTCACCCAAGCCAGACTATCACCACGGACGCCTCAGACCTCGGTTGGGGGGCACACATGGTGGACATGTGCATACAAGGCTTATGGACTCAAGACCAGATGAACCTACACATAAATCAAAAGGAGATGCTGGCAGTAAAACAGGCAATTCAGACATTCAGACAGTTTCTTCAACAGGGTCATTTGCTGATAAGGACAGGCAACACCACAGTTATGTGGTATATCAACAAGCAGGGAGGCACACATTCATACCCTCTATGCCGGATGGCAATGGACCTCTGGAATGTGGCCCTGAGCCTCAACATTCAGCTCCAGGCCATATTTGTGCCAGGAAAAGAAAATATACTAGCAGACATCTTAAGCAGAACCACCACGGATGCCCACGAATGGATGCTGCATCCAGACATCTTCAAAACCATCACAAGGAAATGGGGGCTGCCAGAAATAGACCTGTTCGCATCCCCACACAACCACCAATTGAAAAAATTCTGCACAAGGACATACCACCCACTTGCTTGGAAGGTGGACTCCCTATCCTTCAGTTGGGAAAACCTGACAGCATATGCATTCCCACCTCTTCCTTTGATGCACAAAGTGCTACTGAAGATCAAAGAAGACCACCCGAGGATCATCTTGATAGCTCCAGACTGGCCGAGGCAACATTGGTACCCGCTACTGAGGTGTATGTCCCGGGAACACGCATGGCCTCTACCCCTACTACCTCTACTGCTAACACAGAACAACTTCAAAATCCTGCATCCAAACTTGAAAACACTGCAGCTAGCTGCTTGGAACATTTCATAAGGCAAAATAACCCAGATTTATCTCAAAGGGTTAAAGACATTATCTTGGAGGCTCGCAGACCCTCAACAAGGAAAACTTATTCAGCAAAATGGAAAAGATATCTCATTTGGAGTGCAACAAAGGAGTAGATGCATCTTTGGCAAACATAGCTAACATCCTGGAATACTTAGCAGAGCTTTTCCACAATGGTCTGTCTTACTCCTCCATTAAGATTCATGCATCAGCAATTTCAGCAGAATACAACATGGATCCTCCGGTCTTTTCTCAACCTCTACTCAGGCAGTTTCTCAGAGGAATTAAAAATGTAAAGCCACCAAGGAAACCACCATTGCCTACATGGGACTTGAACTTTGTGTTAGAAAAGTTGACACCCCCCCTTTTGAACCAGCAGCAACAGCAGAATTACAGTACTTATCTTGGAAAACTGCATTCCTGCTTGCAATCACTTCAGCTAGAAGGGTTTCTGAATTACAGGCATTAATGGCAGTACAGCCCTTCCTTATCTTCCATCAGGATAGAGTGTCCATGAGAACTAATCCTACCTTTATGCCAAAGGTGGTTTCCAGGGTATCATTAAACCAAGCAATACACCTACCAACATTCTTCCCCAACCCACAGAACAGGGGGGAAAGATTACTGCATACCTTGGATGTACACAGACAATTGCGCTACTACCTGGACAGAACCAAGAACAATAGAAAAACTGACCAGCTTTTGGTAGCATATGCAACAGGAGTGGAAGGAAAAGCAATTTCAAAACAAACCATCTCAAAATGGATAGGAAATTGCATTAGATTTTGTTACTCTTTTCATGGAAAGGCAACTCCAGAAAACATCAGACCTCACTCCACAAGGGCTACAGCCACTACTACAGCTTTCTTACGAGGAGTGGCTACCAAAGACATTTTAGAGGCTGCTACTTGGAGCTCCGTGCATACATTTGCCAAGCATTATAATCTTCCATTATACTCCAAATCCCGAGCAGGTTTTGCCACTGCTGTTTTGCAAGGGATCTTAACTACACCATAAACTCTTAGTGCCTCCTTAGTGCCTCCTCCCCCAGTTTGGCTATGGTATTCTACCCATTTGTTAGGACTGCAGATGCATCCTTGAAGGACATAGTACAGTTTTGTACCTACCATAAATGTAGATGTCCGAGAGGTATGCATCTGCAGTCAGGATTACCCACCCTCCTTACCCCTCTGTGGTACTCCTAGGGTATTTGCCCATCTTGTAGCTAGCTGGGGGAATCTATTATGGTGTATTTGTTTGTATATATGTATATACATGTTTATTTCTATTTGCTCTCTATTGTTTGGAAACATTTGCATTTATCCAAATTTAGCCTTCCTAGAGGGCACCTGGCATCTGGGGCAAGAAACACTGAGGAAAATGGCGTCGGCTGATGCCTTTATACCCGCTGAACTGCAGCTATGACGTCGGGTGAAGTGCGACATCAGCTGAGGCCAGACCCAGACTTTGGAATCCGGCCGACCGAAGGGCTGCCTGAGGCCAGGACAACCCCATTTGTTAGGACTGCAGATGCATACCTCTCGGGCATCTACATTTATGGTAGGTACAAAACTGTACTTTATATCATGCCGTCGGAGCTTCCGACAGCACATTTACCTAAAAAACGGAAGGATAAGGACCGACACCCGCGGTCTCGGCCGACACCACGCTTAGGCCTACCGCGAGTGTCTCGGTCTCTTCTGAGCCGGTTTCACAACCGCTACAGACAGATGACACCGCCCCACCGGTTACTTCGGTACCGGAGGCCAGCTCGGTGCCGGTTTCTGTTCTCCCCTCTGAGACCATAGCCCAGGATATTTCTAACACCATTTCAGTGGATAAGACTACTCCAGCACGCGGGGCTGCCAGGCCTCCAGTGTCTATGTCCATTAAGGCCTACACGTGCTAAGGCTGCCAAACAGGCTAAGTCTCTCCCTCCAAGATCTGTTTCTCTGGGATCCACTTCTGGTTCTCAAATTTTAAGTTTAGCTGAGGACCTTATTTCTTTAATTAGGGGTTCTCAGCCACATCCAGATAGAGGCTGTCAGCCGCCTTCTGTCAAGAGGCCTAGGGTTGAGCAGGTAGATCCCCAGTCCTCCGATGAGGCCTCAGGTGATTCTGCACATTCAGACTACCAGGAGGAGGCCTTCCCGGCCTACAAGGATTCTGATGCGGAGGAATCCATTCCCTCTGCTTCTCCTCCTGAGGAGTTTTCCTTTGGGGAAACACTTCATTCCATGAGGGAACACTTCAAATGGCAAGGCCAAGAATACTCAGATTCTAGGAAAAGGTTAAGGGAATTTTTAAAGATACCTCAGCATAGACCCTTAGCTATTCCTCCAGTTTTAAATGTTTTAGATGATGTGTACTTAGAATCTAGTGTTTCCCCTGACTCCCTCCCCCCTGCTCCTGTCAAGCCAGACAGGTACTACAGGGTCCCAGACACACATCAATTTCTGTACAAGGGCCATACTGCTGACCCTGAAACTATTTCTCAGGGGCCTAAAGGGGTTTCCTCCACTACTGCTAAGAATCCACTTCCTTCGGAAAGAGATTCTAGGGCTTTAGAAAGGTGGGGCAAGAAAGTATATACATCTGCCACCCTTTCTATGCGAGCATTAAATTGTCAATTTCATATGATTCAGTATCAGGAATACATGTTGGATGACTTGCAAAAGAAATTGGCTTCCCCGAACCATTAGATAGAAAGGGGTTACAGGAATTGGTTCATAATACTCAGCAGGTTAGCAACCATTTCCTTCAGTGTTGATATGATGCATTGGAAGCTTCATGTAGAGCAGCAATGACAGGTGCGGTCATACGCAGACATGCTTGGTTAAAGAAACAAACATTGCCAGACCATGTGAAAATTAAGCTTTTGGACGCACCACTAGAGAAACATAAGCTATTTGGTGCTACTGCACAAGAGGTTTTAAAGAAAATAGAGGAAAAGTTAAAATCAGTGCAAACAGTCAAAGATTTCCTCCAGGTACAGCCTCCAAGATTCAGCAGGAATTGCCCTTCTAAGCATTGGTCCTTTCCAGACGCAGACAAATTTCAAAGAGGCAAAAACAGACGTGACAGAGGTAGAGGGCAAACTCGAGGCTCCTACAGAGGACGTCAATGGCAGCCTCCGAACCAGAGAGGTGGGGCAGGACCTTCCACTGCTCCATGAGGGACAATCTCAATGACTTGACTTTGACTCCGCCATCCAGGGCTCAATTAGAAGCACCTTTGGGCGGAAAATTATCTTTATTCTCACAAAATTGGCACAATATTACAAAGGACAAATGGATACTGGACATAATAGACAAAGGATACAGATTCCATTTTCATACACTACCAACAAGACATGGCAGGCCAAACCTGCCACCAAATCAAAGGGCAGAGGAACTCAAACAAATAACAAACCTACTTCAAATAAGAGCAATGGAAAAGGTTCCTTCTGCAGAACAAGGCCAAGGATTTTATTCAAGACTGTTCCTTGTTCCAAGAAAAGAAAACCAATGGAGACCCATTCTGGACTTGTCCGCACTGAATACTTACCTTATTGTGCCAAAATTCAAAATGCTGACTTTACAGCAACTCCTTCCCATGCTGGGCAAGGGGTCTTGGCTGGCAACTCTGGACCTCAAGGAGGCATACCTGCATGTCCCAATCAGACAAAGTTGTAGAAGATACCTCAGATTTCTTGCAGGCTCAGAGCATTATCAATTCTCAGCATTGCCCTTTGGCTTATCTACTGCGCCCAGAGTGTTCACAAAATGCCTGGCATCAGTAATTGCACATTGCAGACTTCAGAGGATACAAATATACCCTTACCTGGACGACTGCCTTATACAAGCGGACAGCCAACAAGCCTTGTTAAAAAACTTGGACTATGTCATTCACCTACTGCAGGCCTTGGGATACACAGTCAGTATTCAGAAATCAAGTCTCGTACCATCCCAACAAATATCTTTCCTGGGTGCCACACTGGACACAAACACCCAGATGGCGTTTCTGACAAAAGAAAAACAAAAACAATTACCAGAATACTTCAGAAAATTGGCAACACACACCCAGATTACTGCAAGGAAAATCCTGCAGGCCCTGGGTTTCATGGCATCTTGCATTCTTCTGATTCCACACGCAAGGCTGCATATGAGGAAACTACAATGGTATCTAAAAAGTCTATGGTCTCAACACAGCCACAGCCTGGAAGCATTGATCCCACTCATTCCATGCTTTCAAAAGGAATTTCTGTGGTGGGCTCAAGCAAGCCAGATAAACAAAGGTCTGCCTTTCAGCAAGCCTCATACAAGTCAAACTATAACAGACGCCTCAGACCATGGATGGGGGGCGGACATGGAGGGCAGATGCATTCAAGGACAATGGACACAAAAAGTAAAGCACCTGCACATCAACCAAAAAGAAATGCTGGCAGTGATGCATGCAATCAAGGCCTTCGAAAAGTTCATGCATCAGGGCCATCTACTAATAAAGACAGACAATACCACAGTTATGTGGTACATAAACAAGCAAGGAGGTACCCATTCCTACCCTCTTTGCAGACTGGCAATGAATCTCTGGGATATTTCCCTACAATTGAAAATAGAGTTACAATCCCAGTTTGTACCAGGGAAGGACAATGTTCTGGCGGACAGCCTAAGCAGAAACATCATGGATCCACACGAATGGATGTTGCATCCAGACATTTTCTTACAAATTACTCAAGCATGGGGAAGGCCGGACAAAGATCTTTTTGCCTCCCACCTCAATCACCATCTGAAAAAGTTTTGCACAAGGACATACCATCCTCAAGCATGGAAGGTGGACGCTCTCTCCTTCATTTGGAACTCTCTAACACTATATGCCTTCCCACCTCTTCCTTTGATGACCAAGGTGTTACTAAAGATCAAGACAGAGCAACCGAAAGTCATACTGATAGCTCCAGACTGGCCAAGACAACACTGGTACCCACTGCTACGGAGCTTGACGCACACCAATCCGTGGCTCCTTCCTCAATGGCCAGTTCTTCTGACACAGCACAATTACAGGACACTACACCCCAGCTTGAAAACATTGAAGCTGACAGCTTGGAAGATTCCATGACTATTCCTCAGGATACACTTTCCAAAAGGGTAAAAGATATCATCCTGGAGGCGCGCAGACCTTTCACTAGAAAAACATACTCAGCAAAATGGAAGAGATTTCTTATATGGAACAGCAAAAAGGGTCAATACCCTTCAGTGATGAGCATTCCACAGATCCTAGAATATTTGGCTGAAATGCTCCACAATGGCCTTTCATATTCTTCCATAAAAATACATGCTTCAGCAATATCTGCCAAATATGACACTGATCCGCCTGTATTTTCTCACCCATTGCTAAGACTGTTTCTAAGAGGTATAAAGAACATCAACCCTCCAAGGAAACCACCAGTGCCTGCATGGGACCTCAACTTCATGCTGGAAAAATTAACTCTTCCTCCCTTTGAACCAGCAGCATCTTCAGAGTTGCAATTTCTGTCTTGGAAGACAGCTTTCCTTCTGGCAGTAACCTCAGCAAGAAGAGTCTCTGAGCTACAGGCCCTTATGGCATTACAACCATTTCTCATTTTTCATCAGGACAGAGTTTCTTTGAGAACCAATCCGTCATTCATGCCAAAGGTGGTATCCAGGGTGTCCCTGAATCAAGCTATTCACCTGCCTACCTTCTTTCCCAATCCTCAAAATAAAGGAGAGACTTCTGCACACCTTGGACATACGCAGGCAGTTGTGCTACTACTTGGACAGAACAAAGTCTTTCAGAAAATCTGACCAGCTTTTTGTAGCTTGCGCTGCTGGTTTGCAGGGAAAAGCAATTTCCAAACAGACAACTTCTAAATGGATTGGAAATTGCATTCGATTCTGCTACTCTTTTCATGGAAAAACTGTGCCAGCTGACATCAGGCCACATTCCACCAGAGGTACAGCCACCTCCACAGCCTTTTTAAGAGGAGTGGCAACAAAGGACATTTTAGAAGCTGCTACATGGAGCTCCGTGCATACATTTTCCAAACATTACAACCTGCCTTTATATTCCAGATCCAGAGCAGGGTTTGCTTCTGCAGTCCTGCAGGGCATTTTAGCTACACCATCTTTGTCTTAGTGCCTACCACCCCCAGGTTGGCTATGGTATTCAACCCATATGTCAGGACTGCAGTTGCATCCTTGAAGGACATAGTACAGTTTTGTACCTACCATAAATGTAGATGTCCGATAGGTATGCAACTGCAGTCAGGTTTTCCCTCCCACCTACCCCTCTGTGGTATTCTTTTGGGTTTCTACCCCTCATTTTAGCTACCTGGGGTAATCTTTTATGGTGTATTTGTTTGGGATAGATTCATCACCCAAAGACTCCCTATGCTGTGGAATAAAATCCCGGTATATGTGAGGCAGAGCACCTCGCTGGCCTTGTTCAAGAGAAATCTTGACCAATGGATGGGAGATCGCAGATATACCCCAGGGATTACCTCAGTGTCACTGCTCAACAGAGGCACAGCAAAATAATGGGTATAGTTCCCCATACTAAAGGGGTGGCGTAAGCCACAAAACTATGGGCTAGGCTTGTAAATGCCCTCGGGCAGATAGCCTAGTATGAACCTATGAACCTATGTTGTTGTACTTGTCTGGAATTTTTTCTCTATTTTCAAAATGTAGCCTTCCTTAGAGGGCACCTGGCATCTGGGGCAAGAAACACTGAAGAAGATGGCGTCGGCTGACGCTTTTATACCCCAGGCGCTCTGACTTCGGGGAAAGGGCGACATCAGCCGACACCGGACCCAGACTTTGGAATCAGGCCGACCGAAGGGCTGCCTGAGGCAGGACAACCCATATGTCAGGACTGCAGTTGCATACCTATCGGACATCTACATTTATGGTAGGTACAAAACTGTACTATCTAGCCATTCTAAACACCTTCCTGGTGATTTCAAAATGCTCACCCTCCAGCAACTGCTACCCATGCTCTCCAAGGATGCTCGGCTAGCCCCCCTAGACCTAAAAGAGGCCTACCTCCACATTCCTATCGGGGAATCATGCAGGTAATATGTACGTTTCAGGTCAGGAACTCTGCACTTTCAGATGTTCTTCGTGTTTCACTGTTGCAGTCATTACATTTGGGTAATATGCTGGCAGTTTGCCCTCAGTTGGCCTTATTAACAAGTCTTGGTTCCTGCGTCAGTTGCTATCCCTTCTTCCATGACGTCAGGTCGTCAGGGGCATAAAACATGCAGCCGACGCCATTACATCAGTCTTTCTTGCCGCGCTGCCCGAAGCAGAAGCAGTTCGCAAGTGCCAGTCGGCTGACACCTGAAATTTTTGTTTTGAGTTTCAGAACCAAAGTCTTCAACTAAAAGCTAAGTACCCCGTTGGGGAAACTTTTTCTTGCTCCTTACCGATGTCAGTAAAACTTTATTGCATTACTTGTGGGAAGCAAATACCTTATAAGGATTTTCATTTGTACTGTATTCCTTGCCTAGGCCCTGATCATAACGTACCTTGTCTGTCGTGTGCTAAATTTAATCAACGTACTATTAAACGTCTGTATTTTTTTGCTTTTAAGTGTTTTGGCTTACGATTTAACTATCCAGAAATTACGTCTGTTAGCAGTCCGACTACCGGAATACCTAAAAAACACAAATAAAAAGAGACAGGCCGTCAAGGTCCAAAACAGACGACGACGCTTCTCCTAAGCCAATCGCTAGTTCGCCGGTGAGGTGCTTTTGCAGCCCCTGATGCGCGCTACTTTTGATTCACAGGCCTCTACTAAGACCCATTCGGAGTCTGGTATGCCGCGAGATGCTTTAAGTATTGAACCCATGGATGTGTCTACCTTAGATGGGTCCAGAGCCGCTGTGCAGGCACCGGCTTCTGAGGGTGTTTTCAGGCCTAAATATTTGTATATTAAACCAACGCCATCTTCAGAACTAAGGCCAAAATCTACTTCTGTCCAAAAAACTGACGCTTCGGCCACGTGTGCAGGCCCCTATGCCTAAAAAGCAAATGATCAAAATGGCTGAAGATTTAATTAGCTTGATCAGGGGTAGCCAACCCCCTCCTGCTAAGAGGCCAAGGCAAGACATTGATTATGAATCTTCTGATCAGGATTCTATTTCTTCTGATTCTTCTACTGAACAGGATTTTATCTATACCTAGTTATGAGGACTCTGGCGCAGAAGATTCCATTTCTTCTGCTTCTCCCCCTTAGAATTTCTCTTTTGGAGAAACTTTACATAGCTTAAGGGAACATTTCCACTGGGAAAGTCAGGATTTCTCTGAATCTAAAAAGAGACTTGGGGATTTTCTTCTTCCTCAGCATAGGCCTTTGGCTATACCTCCTGCTCTAGACATTGTTGATGTTTTTTCAGAATCTAGTACGGGTCCTGATTCTCTGCCTCCGGCTCCTAGTAAGCCAGACAAGATACTACAGGGTTCCTGACTCCCACAAATTCCTTTTCAAAAATCCCACTGCTGATCCAGAAACCATTTCTCAGGGTCCCAAGGGCATTAAGGCCTCTACTGCTAAAAATCCTACCCCTTCTATTAGAGATTCCAGGGCGCTGGATAGATGGGGTGAGAAGGTTTACACATCTGCAACCTTGGCAATCAGGGCTTTAAACTGTCAATTTCATATGCTTAAATGTCAACGGCATATCATGGGACTACTTAAACAGAAAATGATGTTAATCTCTGACTGTGTGGAAAATAAAGATTTGCAGGAGTTATTACATTCAGCTGAGCAAGTTGGAAAACATACTTTGCAATGTGGTTTTGATTCCTTGGAGGCCTCTCTCAGGGCTGCTGTAACTGGATCTGTGCTAAGAAGGCATGCTTGGCTCAAAGGGCAAACTCTACCTGACCATGTTAAAGCAAAATTGTTGGATGCTCTTTTACAACAGCACTATCTCTTTGGTAATAAGGCTGAAGAAATGTTAAAAAAGATGGAAGATAAAGCTAAATCTATGCAGACTGTGAAAGATTTCTTACAAGTGCAACCTCCAAGATTTAATAGTCACTGGCCTACTAAGAACTGGTCCTTTCCAGTCTCTTAGAGAGCTGCTCAAGTCAAATCCAGACATTCCAAAGGCTCCAGGTTTCAGTCACAAGGAACTTTTAGAACAAAACAGTGGGGTGCCTCCACCTCCAAATCTGGAAACAGCAAGGCACCTCCCTATCGTAAACAGTCTCAATGACTTCCCTCTACATTCACCAAGCACTTGCCTTTTAGCCACCCCTTTGGGGGGAAAACTGGCACTTCATGCACGAAACTGGCAACTTATTACCCAGGACAAATGGGTTTTAAATATAAAATATACCATACCAGGGATACAGATTTCATTTCCACACGTTGCCAATCCCAAACGGATGGCCAGATCTGCCCCCAAATCATTGGGCAGATGCCCAGAAACAAGTTCTGTCCCTCATGAACATGGGGGCTATTCAGCCAGTACCAGAAGAGGAAAAGGGACAATTTTTCTATTCAAGACTTTTCCCTGGTACCCAGAAAAGACGAATCATGGCGTCCAATTCTGGACTTATCCACTCTAAACACATTTCTGGACATTCCAAAATTCAAGATGCTGACTCTTCAACAGTTACTATCTGTGCTAGGCAAAGATGCCTGGTTGGTAAATCTAGACTTAAAAGAGGCTTACCTGCATATACCAGTCAGGGAATCTTGCAGAAGATACTTCTGCTTCAAAGCAGGCTACTTGCATTAACAGTTCTCTGCACTGCCCTTTTGGCTTATCTACTGCACCCAGGGTCTTCACAAAGTGTCTTGCTCCAGTAATTGCATTTTGCAGGCAAAGAAATATTCAAATATATCCATACCTGGACGATTGTCTAATTCAGGCAGAGAACAAGGACATTCTTCTAAAGCATCTGGCATTTGTAAAAAGGGATGTCCTTCGTGTTTCACTGTTGCAGTCATAACTGTAGGGTATTCCTGCCGGCAGGCAGCCCGAGGTCGGCCAGAATGCCAAAGTCTGGGTCCGGCGTCGGCTGTATCAGCAAACACCCTGACATCAGAACGCAGAGGTATAAAGCCGACAGCCGACGCCATCTTCTCCAGTCTTTCTTGCCGTGCGGTGGAAAGCAGCTCGCAAGTGTTTGGTTGGCGGATTCCTGAACAGCGTTGTTTGCTTGTCGTCGGTCCGAAGACAACTTCTCTTTTCAAGCTAAGTACCCCGTTGGGGAAACTTTTTTCTTGCTCCTCCGATGTCAGAAAAAATCCATAATTGTATATCGTGTGGGAAACAAGTACCTCAAAGATTTCCACTCTTACTGTCTTCCTTGCTTGGGCCCTGATCACGATGTTTCTTGTTGTCGGTTTTGCGCCAGGTTTAACTCTCGTACTATTAAGCGTCGGTACGATTGGGCCTTGAATTATTTTGGCAGACGGTTCAATTACAAAGTGTCGTCAGATACTTTACCGGCATCTGGAATTCAAAAAAGACGCAAGGACAAGGATAGGCCTTCGAGGTCCAAACAGGATAGCGTGCATCCTGAGCCAGCTTCGGGTTCGGCGGTTGTCAGTGAGGCGCTTTTGCAGCCCCTGTTGTCAGCCCCTTCGTAACCGACGGCCGACACGGACTCCCATGGGGAGCCATCTAGGCCTAGTATTCTTATTGCTGCAGGACCTTCGGACTTTGCTCCTTCAGATGGGTCCGGAACCGCTGTGCAGGTACCGGCTTCTGAAGGGGTTTTCAGGCCTTCTCATATCACTATTACTACAAAGGCAAAGTCAAAGACTCCAGTAAAGCCAAGGGGTTCTACTCCAGCTTCTTCGGATGCAGCTCCCAAGTCACAGAAGCAATTATTAAGTATGGCTGAAGATTTGTTTACCATGATTAGGGGTTCTCACCCCCCTCCGGACAAAAGGCCTAGACAGGATTCTCCTTATGATTCCTCTGATCAGGCTTCTGTTTCTTCTGTTTCTTCCTCTGGACAGGATTATTCCTTTCCTCCCTGAGGATTCTGATGCAGAGGACTCCATTCCCTCTGCTTCTCCTCCTGAAGATTTTTCCTTTGGGGAAACTTTGCATGAAATGAGGGAGCATTTCCATTGGGAAGGCCAGGAGTATTCTGCTTCCAAAAAGAGGCTCAGGGATTTTCTTCTTCTCCCACAACACAGACCTTTGGCTATTCCTCCTGTTCTTGATATTGTGGATGATGCTTTTTCTGAAGCTAACCTGACTCCCGATTCTTTCCCTCCTGCTCCTTCTAAGCCTGATAGATTTTACAGAGTTCCTGATTCCCATTAGTTTTTGTTCAAGAACCCCTCTGCAGATCCTGAAACTATTTCTCAGGGTCCCAAGGCCGCTTCTGCTAAAAATCCTATACCTTCTGATAAGGATTCTCGTGCTTTGGACAGATGGGGCAAAAAGGTGTATACTTCTGCTACTCTTTCCATTAGGGCTTTAAATTGCCAATTTTATATGTGTAAGTACCAGCAATTTCTTTTGTCTGTATTAAAACAAAAGCTTTCTACTTTTTCTGCATGTGCAGAGGACAAGGAATTACAGGATGTATTACATGCAACTGAACAAGTTAACAAACATGGTTTACATTGTGGATGTCCTTCATGGATGCATCTGCAGTCATAACAAGTGGGTTGTCCTGTCGTCAGGCAGCCCTTCAGTCGGCCGGATTCCAAAGTCCGGGTCCGGCTTCGGCTGATGTCGCACTCCACCCGACGTCATCTCTGTTGGTCTTCGGGTATAAAGGCATCAGCCGACGCCATTTTCCTCAGTCTTTCTTGCCGCGTGGCGCCCGAAGCAGAAGCTGTTCGCAAGTGCCGGTCGGTCGGATCCAGAGATTACTTCTACCGAATACTACTTCGAAGACTTCTAAAGCTAAGTACCCCGTTGGGGACTCTTTCTTGCCTCAGCCGATGTCAGAAAAAGTTAACAATTGTTTAAACTGTGGGAAACAAATACCTCATAAAGATTTCCACTCTTACTGTCTGCCTTGTTTAGGCCCAGCCCACGACGTAGCAGCCTGTTCGGCCTGTGCTTCTTTCAACCGACGAGCGCTTAGGCGTCGGTCGGAGTTTGCAGAACAGTTTTTCGGTTCTGATTTTGCGTACATTATGCCGTCGGATCCTCCGACTACCCAATCTAGCAAAACGCAAAGATAAAGACCGACACTCGCGGTCCGCGGTTTCGGCGAAACCATGGTCAAGCAAACGCGAGTGTCTCGGTTTCGGCGAAACCGAGAAAACTGAACAAAGTACAGCTGAACCTATTCCTACAACTGAGGCCCCTGCTACAACTCTTGCAACGACCTCAGAAATTTTACCCACTACGGTGGTTGACTTATCAGACACCATCCCTTGGATGTTTCTACCCCAGCACGTGGTGCTGCTAGGCCTCCAGCAGCCATGTCCATTAAGGCCTTCGCCAGGGCTAAAGCAGCCAAGACTACTAAAACAGTGCCTGTTAAACCACCCACATCCAGGCCCTCTTCTAGTTCTCAAATGCTTACTTTGGCAGAAGATTTAATTTCTTTAATTAGAGGATCTCAATCTCACCCAGACAGGGCCTCTCAGCCCCCAGAGAAGAGACCTAGGGCAGAGCCCCGAGCCAGTGTCCTCTGATGATTCTGCTGATGAATCAGACATAACTGACCAGCCAGAGGCTCCCTTCTCCAATTTTGAAGATTCTGATGCTGAAGAATCCATCCCAGCTGCTTCCCCACCAGAAGAATTCTCCTTTGGGAATCCTTGCATGCCATGAGAACAGTTCCAATGGCAGCAACAGGATTTTTCAGACTCCAGAAAAAGACTTAGGACCTTTCTGCACCTCCCACAGCACAGGCCCTTAGCTATACCCCTGTTCTCTCTGTGGTGGATGATGCTTTCAATGATGTTTGCTCGCTCCAGATTCTTTACCCCAGCCCCTGCCAAACCGGACAGATTTTACAGGGTGCCAGATACTCATCACCACCTTTACAAGGCTCCACTTGCAGACCCAGAAACTATATCCCAGGGCCCCAAGGCAGTAGCCGACCATAGCTAAAACCCTATTCCTTCTGAAAGGGAAGCAAGGTCATTAGACAGATGGGGTAAAAGGTCTACACTTCAGCTACTCTCTCAGCTAGAGCTTTAAACTGTCAGTTTCACATGATACAATACCAAGAGTTTATGCTGGATCAGTTAACTAAAAACTAACCACTGATGAATCTCTTGATAAGAAATATGTATTAGAGATGGTAAATAACATACAACAGGTTAGCAACCATTCCTTAAAATGTGGCTATGATGCACTGGAGGCTTCATTTAGATCAGCCATGACAGGCACAGTGATAAGAAGGCATGCATGGCTAAAGGAACAAGCTTTACCGGATCATGTTAAAGCTAAGTTGCTAG
Organism: Protopterus annectens; assembly: GCF_019279795.1. Lineage (NCBI taxonomy): Eukaryota > Metazoa > Chordata > Ceratodontiformes > Protopteridae > Protopterus > Protopterus annectens. Next base: position 995,197,562 of record NC_056726.1, on the reverse strand, counting down.
ATGCTCCTATGGACAAGACAAGTTTGTTTGGTACATCTGCCCAGCAGGTTATGAAGAAAATGGAAGAAAAGGCAAAATTAGTTCAAACTGTTAAAGATTTCTTGCAGGTTCAACCCCCAAGGTTTAGCAGGAACTGGCCTGCCAAAAATTGGTCCTTTCCTGACTCCACAAAATTTCAAAGGGGCAGGAATAGACGTTCCAGAGGCAGAAACCAATCCAGAGGAGGTGCCTACAGAGGAAGACAGTGGCAAGGTAACAACAGAGGCACAGACACAGCCACTGCCCCACTACATCAACACAACCACAGTGACTTAACCCTAAATCCGCCTACCAGGGAACAAATAGCAGCTCCTCTAGGCGGAAAGTTAACCTTATTTTCAAAGAACTGGCACTACATAACAAAGGACAAGTGGATTTTACAAACCATAGATCAAGGTTACCGGTTTCACTTCCACACTTTTCCAGTCAAAAGAGGAATGCCAAATCTACCTCCAAATCAAAAAACAGAGGCTCTACAGATAATGGAGTTAGCAAACATGAGAGCTGTGGAAAGAGTGCCAACAGCAGAGCAAGGAAAGGGTTCTACTCCAGACTATTCCTAGTTCCAAGAAAGGAAAACAGTTGGAGACCAATTCTCGACCTGTCCACCTTAAATACATACATCATTGTCCCAAAATTCAAAATGCTGACCTTACAGCAACTTCTTCCCATGCTGGGCAAGGAGTCTTGGCTGGTAACTCTAGATCTCAAGGAGGCATACCTGCACGTCCCCATTCGACCAATCTGCAGAAGATACCTCAGATTTCTTGCAGGATCAGAGCACTATCAATTCTCAGCATTGCCCTTTGGCTTATCTACTGCGCCCAGAGTATTCACAAAATGCCTGGCATCAGTAATCGCCCATTGCAGACTTCAGGGAATTCAAATTTACCCATACCTGGACGACTGCCTGCTAAAAGGCGACAACAAAAGCAAGCTGACAACAGATTTACAAAGGGTCATTTACTTGCTACAAGCACTGGGATACACAGTCAATTTACAAAAGTCAAGGCTGATACCATCCCAAACAAGGACATTCTTGGGCGGAATTGGACACAGTAAAACAAATGGCATTCCTGACTACAGAAAAACAAAAGAACTCCCTCTATACTTCTTGGCACTAACAAAACTGAACAAGTTAACAGCAAGAAAAGTACTGCAGGCCTTGGGCTTCATGGCATCATGCATAATCTTGGTTCCATTTGCCAGACTACATATGAGAAAACTACAGTGGTACCTAAAGAATTTGTGGTCCCAACACAGACACAGTCTAGAAACAGAAATCCCACTAATTCCATGCTTAAAACAGGAGTTCCTATGGTGGGCTCAGGCATGCCAGTCAAACCCAGGCCTACCCTTTCGCAGATGTCAAGCAAGCCAGACCATCACAACAGGCGCTTCAGACCTAGGATGGGGGCCCACATGCTGGACAAATGCGTGCAAGGATTGTGGACACAGGATCAACTTCAACTGCACATCAACCTAAAGGAAATGCTGGCAGTAAAACTGGCAATCCAAAAGTTCAAACCATTTCTCAAAGAGGGCCAGTTGATGATAAGGACAGACAACACCACAGTCATGTGGTACATCAACAAACAGGGAGGCACTCATTCATACCCCCTATGCAGAATGACCTTGGAGCTGTGGACCCTGGCACTCAGCTACAACATCCAGTTACAGGCAATATTTGTACCAGGGAAAGACAATACCCTAGCAGACATATTAAGCAGAACCACTTGGATGCCCACGAATGGAAGCTTCACCGGACATCTTCAAGACCATCTCAAAGAAATGGGGAATGCCACAGATAGACCTATTCGCATCACCTCTCAATCACCAGCTCAAAAAATTCTGCACGAGGACATTCCACCCATTAGCATGGAAAGTGGATTCACTCTCTTTCAACTGGAAAGGCCTAACAGCATATGCATTCCCGCCTCTTCCTTTGATACACAAGGTACTACTGAAAATCAAGGAAGAACGTCCAAGGATAATCCTGATAGCTCCAAACTGGCCAAGACAACACTGGTACCCACTACTGAGGAGCTTGTCTCGAACAATATGTGGACAATTCCCTGATGCCTTTGATGTTAACGCAGAACAACTACAGCATCATACATCCAAACCTAAAAACCTTGCAACTGACTGCATGGAACATCACATAACAGCAGCTATTCCAGAACTTTCCCAAAGAGTTAAAGACATTATTCTTGAAGCACGCAGACCTTCAACAAGAAGGAACTATGCTGGAAAATGGAAAAGGTTTGTCATCTGGAGTACGGAAAGAGGAAAAGATGTGTCAAACATAGATATGCCTAACATTCTGGAGTATCTGGCGAACTTCTTCATTCAGGCCTGTCCTACTCCTCCATCAAGATACATGCATCAGCTATTTCAGCAGAATACAGCTTTGATACACCTGTTTTTCGCACCCTTTGCTCAGGCAATTCCTCAGAGGAATCAAGAATGTAAAACCTCCAAGGAAACCACCATTACCAGCTTGGGATTTAAACTTTGTGCTAGAAAAGTTGACACTAGCACCCTTTGAACCAGCAGCAACAGCAGACCTACAACACCTGTCATGGAAAACTGCTTTCCTACTGGCAATTACTTCAGCAAGGAGGGTTTCAGAACTACAGGCCTTAATGGCAGTGCAACCCTTCCTAATCTTCCACCAAGATAGAGTGTCCATGAGGACTAATCCGACATTTATGCCTAAGGTGGTATCCAGAGTGTCATTAAACCAGGCAATCCACCTACCTACCTTCTTTCCCAACCCACAAAACAGAGGGGAAAGAATACTGCATACCTTGGACGTACATAGACAGCTACGCTACTACTTGGACAGAACAAAAAATAGCAGAAAGACTGACCAACTTTTTGTAGCCTATGCAACAGGAAGGGAAGGAAAAGCTATTTCCAAACAGACAATCTCCAAATGGATAGGAAATTGCATACGATTCTGTTACTCCTTCCATGGAAAGCCAATTCCACAGAACATAAGACCTCATTCTACAAGGGCAACAGCCACTACCACAGCCTTCTTACGAGGAGTGGCAACCAAAGACATTATTGAGGCGGCTACTTGGACCTCCGTGCATACATTTGCCAAGCATTATAATTTGCCTCTATATTCCAGATCCCGAGCAGGGTTTGCCACCGCTGTACTGCAAGGGATCCTAAACACACCATAATCTACTGTTATCCTCCTCCCCTAGTTGGCTATGGTATTCTACCCACTTGTTATGACTGCAGATGCATCCATGAAGGATATAGTACAGTTTTGTACCTACCATAAATGTAGATGTCCGAACTGGATAGCATCTGCAGTCAGGATTACCCTCCCTCCATCCCCTCTGTGGTACTCCTAGGGTGTTTACCCTTCTAATAGCTAGCTGTTGGGGGGGGGGGGGAGTCTTTTATGGTGTATTTGTTTGTGTATCTGTACATACATGCTTATTGTTGTGTTTACCTCTATCTATTTGGAAACATTGGCATCTATCCAAATTTTAGCCTGCAAGAGGGCTACTGGCATCTGGGGCAAGAAACACTGAGGAAAATGGCGTCGGCTGATGCCTTTATACCCGAAGACCAACAGAGATGACGTCGGGTGGAGTGCGACATCAGCCGAAGCCGGACCCGGACTTTGGAATCCGGCCGACTGAAGGGCTGCCTGACGACAGGACAACCCACTTGTTATGACTGCAGATGCTATCCAGTTCGGACATCTACATTTATGGTAGGTACAAAACTGTACTTTTTGATGCCTTGGAGGCTTCTTGTAGGGCCGCAGCCTCTGGTACTGTTATCAGGAGACATGCTTGGCTTCGTGAGCAGAATCTACCTGAACAAGTTAAGGCCAAATTATTAGATGCTCCAGTTCAGCATGATGTTTTGTTTGGATCTAAGGCTGAATAGGTTATTAAGAAGATGGAGGATAAAGCGAAATCTATGCAGACTGTTAAATATTTCTTACAAGTGCAGCCTCCTAGATTTACTAGAAATTGGCCCTCAGAAAATTGGTCCTTTCCCACGTCTGACAGGCCTCAAAGGGGAAGATTTAGATGCTCCAGAGGTCTGGCTCAGGCCTCTTATAGGTCCAGACAATGGACTGCCTCTTCACTTAGAAGGGGAGAAGACAGATCTCAATCACAAAGGAAGCAAACTCAATGACTCTCAGTTGGGCTACAGGACCTCTTTGCCTGGGAGCTCCTTTCGGAGGAAAACTTTCTCTTTTCTACCAAAATTGGACCCATATAACCCAAGACAAATGGGTGTTAGACGTGATTTTAAGAGGTTACAAATTCCATTTCCATTCTCTGCCAAGGTCCATCGGATGGCCCGATCTGCCAAAACATCAATGGTCAGAGGCCTTAAGTCAAGTGGATGCTCTATTGGCCATGAGAGCCATAGAACCTGTTCCACTTACAGAAAGGGGAAAGGGTTTCTACTCAAGACTATTTCTGGTCCCAAGAAAACAAAACTCATGGGAGACCTATTCTGGACCTCTCCGTATTAAACACCTTTTTGGAAATACCAAAATTCAAAATGCTTACTCTTCAACAACTTCTCCCAATGCTTTCCCAAGATGCTTGGATGGTGACATTGGACTTAAGAGGCCTACTTACACGTCCCAATAAGGCAAGAACGCAGAAAGTACCTCAGATTCAAGGCAGGCTCGAGACACTTTCAATTCTCTGCACTGCCCTTTGGCTTATCTACTGCGCCCAGAGTTTTTACCAAGTGCCTGGCTCCAGTAGTGGCTTATTGCAGACTCCAGGGGATTCAAATATACCCCTATCTGGACAACTGCCTTATTCAGGCAGACAGCAAAGACCTTTTACTTCAACACCTGCATTTTGTTCAACGTCTTGTCCTAATACTGGGATTCTCAGTGAACACAAAAAAGTCACATTTGATTCCTTCTCAGCAGATGACCTTTTTGGGAGCTCTTCTAGACACAAGGTTACAGATGGCCTTCCTTACTCCAGAAAAACAATTACGGCTAGCTTCAATTTTCAAGACCTTGGCAAGTTTAACTCAGCTCACTGCAAGGAAATTCCTGCAGGCTTTGGGCTACATGGCTTCTTGCATCCTGTTGATTCCAAATGCAAGGCTTCATATGAGAAAACTTCAATGGTACCTAAAGAGTGTATGGTCTCAGCATTACCACAGTCTGGACACAATGATTCCACTGATTCCTTGCCTCCAAAAATAGCTCCTTTGGTGGTCCAGGGCGTGTGCTTTGAACGAAGGGAATCCCTTTCGTCTGCCTCTACCTTCTCAGATCATAACCACGGACGCTTCGGATTATGCTTGGGGAGCTCATTTTCTAGACGTTTGCCAGCAGGGCTCTTGGACAAAGAAGCATCTTCTCTGGCACATCAACTTGAAGGAAATGTTGGCAGTCCAAAATGCACTTCTAGCCTTCCAGACTCTTTTGAAACCAGGGCCGCTTCTGATTCGTACAGACAATACCACAGTCATGTGGTACATAAACAAGCAAGGGGGCTCTCACTCTTACCCCCTTTGCAGACTAGCCATGACTTTATGGGACACAGCTCTAAATCTGAATCTGCATCTTCAAGCTCAGTTCATTCCAGGAAATCAGAACCTCTTAGCAGACAGCGTAAGCAGAAACATTTTGGATCCTCACGAATGGATGTTGGACCCCAACTTATTCAGCAAGATAACTGCAGTTTGGGGTTGCCCTCAGATAGATCTGTTTGCATCACATCTCAACCGTCAGTTGCCTCTCTTCTGCACCAGGTCCTTCCACAAATCAGCTTGGAAAGTGGATGCCCTGTCCTTCAGCTGGAGGAATATCTCGGGATATGCCTTCCCTCCTCTTCCTCTCCTGCCTCGGGTATTACTGAAAATAAAACAGGACAAACCCAAGATGATCATTTTGATAGCCCCAAATTGGCCTCGACAGTTTTGGTATCCAACTTTAAAACACCTTTGCTTGGAACCTCCTTGGAGTCTTCCTCTGATCCCTTCTCTTCTGTCCCAGCATCAGGGTCAGATGTTTCACTCTCAAATCAAGACTCTGTGCCTGGCAGCTTGGCTCTACAAGGGCCTTTGATTCCTTCTTCTCTTCCTAAACAAGTTTTGGATGTACTTTTAGAAGCTAAGAGGCCTAGCACAAGAAAATCTTATGCTTCTAAATGGAAAAGATTTTGTACTTGGATGCAAGATGGAGGTTCGGATCCTCTTTTGCCTAATATTTCTTCCATTCTACTTTACCTCTCACACCTTTTGCGTAAAGGTCTTTCTTTTTCCTCCATCAAAATTTATGCTTCTGCTATCTCGGCTCATTTCAACACTGATCCTCCCATCTTTTCTCACCAGCTGGTGAGACAATTCTTGAGAGGAGCTAAGAATTTAAGACCTCCCAGAACTCCTCCTGTTCCTGCTTGGGATCTTAATTATGTCTTGGAGAAGCTTACTTTGCCTCCTTTTGAGCCTGCTGCCTCTTCGGATATCAAGTTCTTATCCTGGAAGACAGCTATCTTATTGGCATTGACTTCTGCCAGAAGGGTTTCTGAGTTGCAAGTTCTCATGGCTGTGGAACCATATCTTATTTTCCACCTAGACAGAGTTTCCTTGAGGACCAATCCTACTTTTATGCCTAAAGTGATTTCTAGAGTGGCTCTAAATCAGACTATTCACCTTCCTACCTTCTTTCCTAATCCTCAAAATAAAGGGGAAAGGATCTTACATTTGTTGGACGTACACAGACAACTACGTTTTTACCTGGACAAAACTAAAGATTTCAGAAAATCTGATCAATTGCTCATCTCTTTTGCCTCCAGTTCTCTAGGTAAAGCTATTTCTAAGCAAACTATTTCCAAATGGATTGCTCATGGAATAAGGTTTTGTTACTCTCACTTTGGGAAACAGATTCCAGGTACTGTTAGAAGTCATTCTACTAGAGCAGCTGCCACTTCAACAGCTTTTCTCAGAGGAGTGCCTACCAAGGACATTTTGGAAGCTGTGCATACTTTCTCTAAGCACTATAAGCTCCCTTTGTATTCTAAGTCTAGGGCAGGCTTTGCCTCTGCTGTTTTGCAGGGTCTTCTAGCTGCCCCTTCTTCTGCATAACCTCCTCCCCTATTCACAGCTTTGGGATTCTACCCTACAGTTATGACTGCAACAGTGAAACACGAAGGACATAGTACAGTTGTGTACACCTACCATAAATGTAGATGTCCGAGTGTCTTCACTGTTGCAGTCGGTGTTTCCCTTCCTCCAGTCCCCTCTTATTTTGTTTTTCTTGTCCACTTCCTTTGTGGTGTATTTGTGTTTCTTTCTGGACATCTTTTGGTTTTATGGGGGCTTCTGACATCAGGGGCAAGAAAGGCTGGAGAAGATGGCGTCTGCTGTCGGCTTTATACCTCTGCGTTCTGACGTCAGGGTGTTTGCTGATATAGCCGACGCCGGACCCAGACTTTGGCATTCTGGCCGACCTCGGGCTGCCTGCCGGCAGGAATACCCTACAGTTATGACTGCAACTGTGAAGACACTCGGACATCTACATTTATGGTAGGTGTACACAATTGTACTTTCTAACTTGTCTAGGATACACCATAAATGAAAAGAAATCACAACTAGTACCCTCTCAAAAAATTACATTCCTGGGTCCAAGCTTGAATACAACTGCCCATATGACTTGCCTTACGCCAGAAAAGCAAATTCAATTGATTTACTTCAAACAGGTGGCCACAAAAACCCTGCTATCTGCAAGACAAATTCTGCAAGCCTTGGGGTTCATGGCCTCCTGCATTCTTCTAATTCCATATGCAAGACTGCATATGAGGAAACTTCAGTGGTACTTAAAAAGTTTATGGAGTCAACATTGTCACAGCCTGGAAACAATGATTCCTGTCATACCTTGCCTGCAACTAGAGTTCCAGTGGTGGGCAGAGGCCTGCCACCAAAACAAGGGACTGCCATTCACTCCACCCCCTGCCACCCAAACCTTAACTACAGATGTATCCGACTATGCTTGGGGGGCTTATCTGGCAGGAAAGTGCATTCAGGGCAAATGATGCCCAAATCAAATGCACCTACATATCAATCAGAAAGATGCTAGCTGTACAGAATGCACTGACAGCCTTCAAGGACTACCTTCATACAGGACAACTAATGTAGACAGATAACACCACAGTTATGTGGTACATAAACAAGCAGGGGGGTACACATTCCTACCCCCTTTGCAGACTAGCCATGGCATTGTGGAACACGGCCTTGACCTACCAAATACAACTACAAGCTCAATTCCTGCCAGGAAAGCTAAATACTCTGGCAGACGAACTAAGCAGAAATCTTATGGACCCACACGAATTTAAACTGGAACCCCAAGTTTTCAGCATGTTGACACGCAAATGGGGGAGTCCAGACCTAGATCTTTTTGCCTCACCCCAGAACTATCAATTGGACAAATTCTGCATATTTCATCACAAAAAAGCTTGGAAAGTGGATGCTCTATCATTCAGCTGGAAAAACCTATCAGTTTATGCTTTTCCCCCTCTGCCTCTGCTCTCCAAAGTTCTGCTAAAAGTCAGACAGGACAAACCAAAAATGATTCTGATTGCTCCAGACTGGCGTCGCCAACACTGGTACCCACTCCTGTGCAGTGTGTCACTCCTTCCTCCGTGGCACCTGCCTCAGACACCTTACCTACTGTCTCAGCAGAACTACCAAATTCTGCACACTCTGCTCCAAACTATGAATCTTGCAGCGTGGCTGATCAACTAATTTCACCCTTGCCATCCCTCAGCAGACATGTAATGGATGTCATTTTGGAGGCTAGAAGGCCTAGTACTAGAAAATCTTATGCTGACAAATGGAAAGGATTCTGTGCCTGGAATCATTCACAAGGAATAAGCAAAGCAATGCCCAATATTCCTCAGATGCTGCAATATTTAACTGAGATGCTTCACAAGGGCCTATCTTCTTCTTCCATAAAAATCCATGCCTCAGCCATTTCAGCTCATTACAACACAGTACCTCCCCTCTTCTCTCATCCTCTGCTAAAGCAGTATCTCAGAGGGGCCAAAAATTTAAAACTTCCCAGGAGAGCGCCAACTCCTGCATGGGACACCAATTTTGTTTTGGAAAAACTCACTCTCCCTCCTTTTGAGCCAGCAGCTGCTACTGCGGACCTAAAATTTCTCTCCTGGAAAACAGCTTTCCTTTTAGCAGTCACTTCAGCTAGAAGGATTTCAGAATTATAGGCTGTTATGGCAGTGGAGCCTTTCATTATTTTCCATCCGGACAGGGTGGCTCTCAGGACCAATCCATCTTTCATGCCTAAGGTGGTATCCAGTGTGGCTCTTACTTAGACCATTCATCTGCCAACTTTCTTTCCCAATCCACAGAACAAGGGTGAGCAGATTCTGTATTCATTGGATGTACACAGACAACTTAGATTTTACTTAAACAGGACAAAATCTCTACGAAAATCTGAACAACTATTGGTGGCATTTGCTGCAGGGGCAGAGGGAAAGGCTATTTCAGAGCAGACCATTTCCAAATGGATAAGCCATTGTATTCGTTTCTGCTGTATGCACCATGGTAAACCTATCCCCAGGGGGATCCAGATCTCATTCCACCAGGGCTGCATCTACTTCTGCAGCCTTTCTCAGAGGGGTTCCTACCAGAGACATTCTAGAAGCTGCTACCTGGAGCTCAGTTCATACGTTCACCAAACATTACCATTTATCTCTCTTCTCTAACTCCAGAGCTGGCTTTGCCACTGCTGTCCTGCAGGGCCTTATAGATGCTCCTAATGCTGTATGAATCCATCCTCCCAACCATAGTTTTGGGATTCTACCCAAATGTAATGACTGCAACAGTGAAACATGAAGAACATAGTACAGTTGTGTACACTTACCATAAATGTAGATGTTCAAGTGTATTCACTGTTGCAGTCCTGGTTACCCACCCTCCAGCCCCCTGTTTTTCTCTTACTATACCTCTCCTTTCTTTTACTATGCTTAAAAGCCTTTTTGGTGTTTTTGCTTTTGTTTGGAGGTATATTTTTTGTGTTTTAACTTGTATACATATATATATTTTGCTCCCCATTTGGGGGGCACCTGACATCTGGGCCAAGAAAAAGTGATGTAATGGTGTTGGCTGCATGTTTTATACCCCTGACGACCTGACGTCATGAAAGAAGGGACAGCAACCGTCGCAGGTCCCACGACTTTGTTAATCAGGCCGACTGAGGGCAACCTGCCAGCAGATTACCCAAATCTAATGACTGCAACAGTGAATACACTCTTAACATCTACATTTATGGTAAGTGTACCCAACTGTACTTTCTCTGCGCTTCCCTTTGGCTTATCTACAGCTCCCAGAGTTTTCACAAAAAGTCTGGCTCCTGTCCTTGCCTTTTGCAGACAAAGGAATATCCAAATTTACCCATACCTAGACTGCCTAATTCAGGCAGACAGTCAGGAAAAACTGCTCAAGCACTTGGACTTTGTAAAGTCCCTACTGTCCTACCTAGGGTAAATTATCAACAAAACGAAATCCAAACTAGTACCCACCCAAAGGATTATATTCCTGAGAGCAAGCTGGGACACAGAAAAGCAAACTTACCTGACACCCTACTTCTTCAACTAGCCACCAGACCCCAGTTGTCTGCAAGCTCTGGGGTTCATGGCATCTTGCATTTTACTCGCTCCTTATGCGAGTCTGCATATGAGGAAACTTCAATGGTTCCTAAAAAGCCTTGGGTGACAGCACTCTCAAGACCTGGAAACTCTTTGGTGGGCTGCAGCATGCTCCCACAAGAAGGGACTACCTTTCTCACCACTCCCTGCCGCCCAGACCCTCACCACAGATGCATCAGACTATGCCTGGGGTGCACACCTGGATGGCAGGTGCATACAGGGCCAATGGAGCCCACAGCAAATCCATCTGCACATCAACCAAAAAGAGATATTAGCTGTCCAGCATGCTTTGACAGCTTTCAGGCCCCTTCTCTCCCCAGGGGCCCTTCGCTCCCCAGGGGCTCTCCTGATCAAAACAGACAACACCACTGTGGTGTTGTATATCAACAAGCAGGTAGGGACTCACTTTTACCCTCTATGCAGGCTGGCCATGACCCTTTGGCACACAGTCTCTGCCATGCAACTCCACCTGTTAGCACAATTCATGCCAGGCTCTCTAAACTCTCTGGCAGACCACTTAAGCAGAAATCTTCTGGACCCACACGAGTGGCAGCTAGACCAAAGAACCTTCACCCTAATAACTTAGAAATGGGGCACCCCGAAGGTTGACCTCCTTACCTCCCACACCAACCATCAGCTCAGCAAGTTTTGCACCAGGGAGCATCACTGCATGGCTTGGAAAGTGGATGCCCTATCCTTCCCCTCAGTCGATCTCTCGGCCTATGCATTTTCCCCACTACCTCTCATCACCAGGGTACTGCTCCAAATAAGGGAGGAAAAACTAAGGACAATTCTGATTGCTCCAGACTGGCCTCGCAAGCACTGATACCCATTGCTGCACAGCCTATCCCCACTGCTACCATGGCATCTCCCTCAGATCCCAGCCCTCCTGACCCAGGGGAAAGGAGAATTCATGCATCCCCAATTGCAGACCCTCAGTTTGGCAGCCTGGCTTATTCCCTGACCACTGATCAATCTGCCAACCTCAGTAAACAGGTTCTAGAGGTGTTACGTGAGGTTAAACGCCCTAGCAATAGAAAGTCTTATGCTGACAAATGGAGAAGGTTCTGCACCTGGGTTCAGGCTAAGGGAGCCAATACGGCACAGCCCTCCCTACCTTGCATCCTGGATTACCTAGCTGAGCTGCTACACAGTGGTCTCTCCTTTTCCTCTATTAAAATTCTTGCATCTGCTATCTCTGCTCATTTCCACACTGAGCATCCCCTTTTCTCACAGCCTCTGATCAAACAGTTCCTAAGAGGGGCTAGCAATTCGAGGCCACCCAGAAGAGCACCTATACCAGCTTGGGACCTTAACTTTGTGTTGGAGAAGCTCACCCTGCCCCCCTTTGAACCAGCATGTTCAGCAGAGTTAAAATTTCTCTCCTGGAAGACCGCTTTTCTTCTGGGCATCACTTCAACTAGAAGAGTCTTTGAGCTGCAAGCACTCATGGCTGTAGAGCCCTTCATCATCTTCCATGCTGACAGGGTGTCCCTCAGGACTAACCCATCTTCATGCCCAAAGTAGTGTCCAGTGTGGCTCTTAGCCAGTCAGTTCATTTGCCCACCTTTTTCCCTAACCCGCAAAACAAAGAGGAAAGGATGTTGCACTCTCTAGATGTGCACAGACAGCTCATATTCTAATTAGACAGGACTAAATCATCCAGAAAGTCTGACCACTTACTGGTCAGCTTTGCTGCAGGGGCAGAGGGTAAAGCCTTCTCCAAACAAACCATTTCCACATGGATAGCACACTGCATCCATTTCTGTTACAAGCAATACAGAAAACCTCCCCCTAAGGGGGCCAGGACTCACTCTACCAGAGCAGCCCTTCACCTCAGCAGCTTTCCTCAGAGGAGTCCCCACCAGGGACATCCTGGAGGTTGCCACCTGGACATCTGTTCACATTTTCACCAAGCATTACCACCTGCCTGTCTTCTCCAAATCCAGGGCAGGCTTTGCCACTGCAGTCTTGCAGGGCATCCTAGCCCGCCCCTACTCTCCTTGACTGCCTCCACCCTTATCCTCCACTTTGGGAATGAACCCAAATGTGATGACTGCAACAGTGAAACACGAAGAACATAGTACAGATGTTCTTCATGTTTCACTGTTGCAGTCATCACATTTGGGTTGTCTGCTTGCAGTAGCCCTCAGTCAACCTGATTAACAAAGTATTGGGTCCTGCGTTGGTTGCCATCTCTTCTCCCGTGCCGTCAGGTCGTCAGGGGTATAAAACTTGCAGCAGACGCCATTACATCTGTCTTTCTTGCCGTGCGGTGCCCAAAGCAGAAGCAGTTCACAAGTGCCGGTCGGCCGACTCATGAAAATTTTGTTTTCAAGTTTCAGAACCGAAGTCTTCAACTATAAGAGCAGTACCCCGTTTGGGAAACTTTTTCTTGCTCTAAACCGATGTCAGTAAAAGTAAATAATTGTATTTCTTGTGGAAAGCAAATACCTCCTAAAAATTTTCATTCGTAACTGTATTCCTTGCCTAGGCCCTGACCACGACTTACCTCGCTGTCGGTTTTGTGCCTTATTTATACCACAAACTATCCGTTGTCTGTATATTTTTGCTTCTAAATATTTTGGTGCTCGGTTCTGTTATCCAGATACGTCTTCGGTAAGCCATCCAACTACCGACATTCTGAAAAAACGCAAAGATAAAGACAGAGACAGGTCGCCTAGGTCCAAAGTTGCCAACAGCACTTCTAAGCCAGTCGCCAGTTCGCCGGTACTCAGTGAGGTGCTTTCGCAGCCCCTGATACCCACTACTTCAGATTCGCAGGCATCTACTGAGACCCATTCGGAGTCTGCCGCGAGACGCTTCAGTTGTGGAACTTGCGGATATCTCTACCTTGGATGGGTCCGGAGCCTCTGTGCAGGCACTGGCTTCTGAGGGTGTAGTCAGGCCTACTGACTTCCATATTAAACCGATGCCATCTTCTTCTTCAAGGCCTAAAACTAGAACCATGCCTAGAAAACTGTCACCCAGACCGCATGGTCAGTCCTCTCTGCCTAAAAAGCAAATGATAAGAATGGCTGAATTAATCAGGGGAAGCCAACCTTCCCCCTCTGAGACGTAGGACAGAGTTTGCTTATGATACTTCTGACCAGGATTCTGAAATTTGTTTCCTCTGATGACCAGGATTTACATTTATCTACCTATGAGGATTCTGATGCTGAGGACTCTATTCCCTCTGCTTCCCCCCTGGAGGATTTCTCTTTTGGTGAAACCTTGCATACTCTTAGGGAGCATTTTCGTTGGGAAAGTCAGGATTTCTCTTATTCTAAAATGAGGCTTAGGGATTTCTTACTCCTGCCCCAGCACAGGCCTTTAGCTATCCCTCCTGTACTAGACATTGTTGTTGATGCCTTTTCGGAATCTATTTTGGCCCCTGAATCTTTACCTCCTGCTCCCAGAAAACCTGATAGATATTACAGGGATGTCCTTCAAGGATGCATCTGCAGTCATCACATATGGGTTGTCCTGCCTTAGGCAGCCCTTCGGTCGGCCGGATTCCAAAGTCTGGGTCCGGCATCGGCTGAGGTTGCCCTTTCCCCGACGTCAGAGCGCCTGGGGTATAAAAGCGTCAGCCGATGCCATCTTCCCCAGTCTTTCTTGCCGCGTGGTGCCCGAAGCAGAAGCAGTTCGCAGTTCGCAAGTGCCGGTCGGCCAGCTCCTGTAATTCAGCTAAACCGAAGACTTCAAAAGCTAAGTACCCCGTTGGGGACTCTTTCTTGCCTCAGCCGATGTCAGATAAAATTAATAATTGTTTAACTTGTGGGAAACAAATACCTCATAAGGATTTCCACTCTTACTGCCTCCCCTGCCTAGGCACAGACCACGACATCTCGGCCTGTTCAGCCTGTGCTTCCTTCAACCGACGCACTCTTAGACGTCGGGCGGAGTTTGCAGAGGAATTTTTTGGGGCTAGTTTTGCTTACAATATGCCGTCGGAGACTCCGACTTCACATTTAACAAAGAAACGGAAGGACAAGGACCGACACACGCGGGCCGTGGTTTTGGCTGAAACCTTGGCCAGGCCTACCGCGAGTGTCTCGGTCTCAGCTGAAACAGAGTCCTTGGAACTTCCGACCACCGAAACCGTACAACCGACAACCACGGCCCCGGAGGCCCCTCCTGTATCGATTATTGAATCTCCATTAGAAACTGGTGTCCTGGAACCTTCCGACACCATTCCTCTAGACAAAACTACACCAGCACGTGGTGCAGCCAGGCCTCCTGCATCCATGTCCATTAAGGGATTCTCTAGGGCTAAAGCTGCTAAGCACTCAAAATCTTTGCCTCCCAAGGTTATCCCTCCGGGACCCACTACAGGTTCTCAGATCCTTAGTCTAGCAGAGGACCTTATTTCATTAATTAGGGGCTCACAGCCTCATCCGGACAGGGGCTCTCAACCTCCTCCGGAAAAAAGGCCCAGGGTTGAGCCCTCTGATCCACACTCCGTAGATGAGGCCTCTGATGGCTCTACTCTCTCGGACTACCAGGAGGAGGCTTTTTCGGCCTACGAAGATTCTGATGCAGAGGAATCTAACCCTTCGGCCTCCCCTCCTGAAGAGCTGTCCTTTGGGGAAACTCTGCACACTATGAGAGCGCATTTCCAATGACAGGGCCAGGAATACTCTGATTCAGGAAGACATTAAGGACTTTCTTGCATTTGCCTCAGCATAGACCTTTGGCTATTCCCCCTGTTTTGAATGTCATTGATGATGTGTACCCTGAGTCTAGCACAACCCCTGACACTCTCCCTCCGGCTCCTGCCAAACCCGATAGGTACTACAGGGTCCCGGAATCACATCTTTTCCTTTACAAGGCCCACTCTGCTGATCCAGAAACTATTTCCCAGGGCCCTAAAGGGGTTGCAGCTGCCACTACAAAAAATCCACTCCCTTCTGAAAGGGAGTCCAGGGCTTTAGAGAGATGGGGTAAAAAAGTGTATACTTCTGCTACTCTTTCTATGAGGGCTTTAAATTGTCAATTTCATATGATACAGTACCAAGAGTATTTGTTAGATGAATTGCATAAAAAACTGTCTTCACCTGAACCCCTAGATCGCAAATCACGTCAGGATCTGGTACATAACTCCCAACAGGTTAGCAGCCATTTCTTGCAGTGTGGTTATGATGCATTGGAAGCTTCATGTAGGTCAGCTATGACAGGTGCAGTTATACGTAGGCATGCTTGGCTGAAGGAACAATCTCTGCCTGACCATGTTAAAGCAAAGCTTCTGGATGCTCCACTGGAAAAGCAAAAGTTATTTGGCTCCACTTCTCAGGAGGTCTTAAAGAAATTTGAAGAAAAGGCAAAATCTGTACAAACGGTCAAAGATTTTCTGCAAGTCCAACCACCAAGATTCAGCAGAAATTGGCCTTCCAAGAATTGGTCCTTTCCAGACACAGAGAGATTTCAGAGAGGCAAGAACAGGCGTGCCAGAGGTAGAGGGCAAGCTAGAGGCTCCTACAGAGGACGTCAATGGCAGCCTCCCAACCAGAGAGGTAGTGCAGGACCTACAACTGCTGCACAAGGACAGACTCAATGACTTTACTTTGACACCGCCAGCCAGGGCTCAATTGGAAGCACTTTTGGGCGGAAAGCTTTCCTTATTCTCAAAAAACTGGCACAGTATTACAAGGGACAAATGGACACTACAAATAATAGACAAAGGATACAGGTTCCATTTCCACACATTACCAAAAAGAAAAGGCATGCCAGACCTGCCACCAAATCAAAGGGCAGAGGCTTTGAAACAAGTCTCCAACTTAATGCAAATGAAAGCTATAGAAAAGGTTCCTCTCACAGAACAAGGCCAAGGATTTTATTCCAGACTATTCCTTGTTCCAAGAAAAGAAATGCAATGGAGGCCTATTCTCGACTTGTCCGCACTGAATACTTATCTCATTGTGCCAAAATTCAAAATGCTGACTCTTCAGCAACTCCTTCCCATGCTGGGCAAGGGGTCTTGGCTGGGAACTCTGGGACCTCAAGGAGGCATACCTGCATGTCCCTATCAGACAAAGTTGCAGAAGACATCTCAGATTTCTTGCAGGTTCAGAGCATTATCAATTCTCAGCATTGCCCTTTGGCTTATCTACTGCGCCCAGAGTATTCACGAAATGCCTGGCATCAGTAATTGCACATTGCAGACTTCAGGGGATTCAAATATATCCATATCTGGACGACTGCCTCATACAAGCGGACAGCCAACAAACTTTGGTAAAACACTTGAATTATGCCATCCACCTACTTCAGGCCTTGGGATATACAGTCAACATTCACAAGTCAAGACTTATTCCATCCCAAAGAATAACTTTTCTGGGTGCGAATCTAGACACAACCACCCAAATGGCTTTCCTCACAGAAGAAAAACAAGGTCAACTACCAAATTACTTCAAAAATCTGTCAAGACAAACAAGGAAAATCCTGCAGGCCCTGGGTTACATGGCTTCTTGCATTCTTCTGATTCCACAAGCAAGGCTGCATATGAGGAAACTACAATGGTACCTAAGGAGTTTATGGTCTCAGCACAGTCACAGCTTGGAAACTTTGATACCACTCATCCCACGCCTTCAAAGGGAATTTCTGTGGTGGGCTCAAGCAAGCCAGTCAAACAGGGGTCTGCCCTTCAGCAAACCAATAGCCAGCCAAACCATTACAACGGACGCTTCAGACCACGGATGGGGAGCACACATGGAGGGAAGATGCATTCAAGGACTATGGTCACAAAAAGAGTTACGCATACACATAAACCAAAAGGAAATGCTGGCAGTGATACATGCATTCGAGGCCTTCAAACTCTTTCTACATCAAGGCCACTTACTAATAAGGGCAGAGACAACACCACAGTTATGTGGTACATAAACAAGCAAGGAGGCACCCATTCCTACCCTCTTTGCAGACTGGCAATGAATCTATGGGAACTTTCCTTGAAACTCAATATAGAGCTGCAATCCCAGTTTGTGCCTGGAAAGGACAATATACTGGCGGACAGCTTAAGCAGAAACATCATGGATGCACACGAATGGATGCTGCACCCAGACATCTTCCTTCAGATAACACAATCATGGGGGAGGCCGGACATAGATCTCTTTGCCTCCCCACACAATCATCAGCTGAAGAAATTCTGCTCAAGGACATACCACCCACAAGCATGGAAAGTGGACGCCCTCTCTTTCAGCTGGAGAACTCTAACAGTGTATGCATTTCCACCTCTTCCATTAATGACCAAGGTCTTACTGAAGATCAGGGCAGAGCAGCCAAGAGTGATTCTGATAGCTCCGGACTGGCCAAGATAGCACTGGTACCCACTGCTAAAGACCATGTCTCGCACGAAACCATGGCCTCTTCCACAGCACAATTACAAAACTCTGCATTGCAACCTGAAAACATTGCAACTGACAGCCTGGAAAATACCTTGATTCCTCCCCAGGATAAGCTATCCAAGAGAGTGAAGGATATCATCATGGAAGCTCTCAGGCCTTCCACAAGAAAGGCATATTCAGCAAAATGGAAAGGATTTCACACTTGGAGCACCACAAAGGGCCTAGATGCGAAAATGATGAACATGGCGCATATCCTGGAATACTTGGCAGAAATGCTCCACAATGGCCTGTCTTACTCTTCCATTAAAATTCATGCTTCAGCAATTTCAGCAGAGTACAGTACTGATCCACCTGTCTTTCTCCCATCCTCTCCTAAGACCGTTTCTAAGAGGGATTAAAAACATCAATCCTCCAAGGAAACCACCAGTTTCTACTTGGGACCTTAACTTCGTGTTGGAAAAACTAACACTGCCTCCCTTTGAACCAGCAGCATCTGCAGAACTACAGTTCCTGTCTTGGAAGACTGCCTTCCTTCTGGCCATAACCTCAGCAAGAAGAGTATCTGAGTTACAGGCCCTCATGGCAGTACAGCCATTTCTTATTTTTCACCAAGACAGAGACTCATTGAGAACCAATCCTTCATTTATGCCAAAGGTGGTATCCAGGGTCTCATTAAACCAAGCTATTCACCTGCCTACCTTCTTTCCAAATCCACAGAATAAAGGGGAAAAGCTTCTGCACACCCTGGACATACACAGACAGTTGCGCTACTACTTGGACAGAACTAAAAGTTACAGAAAAACTGACCAGCTGTTTGTAGCATATGCTGCTGGTGCACAAGGAAAAGCAATTTCAAAACAGACAATTTCCAAATGGATAGGGAATTGCATTCGTTTTTGTTACTCCTTTCATGGAAAAACTGTGCCAGCTAACATTAGACCTCATTCCACCAGAGCCACAGCCACCTCCACAGCCTTCTTAAGAGGGGTGGCTACCAAGGACATTTTAGAAGCTGCTACATGGAGCTCCGTGCATACACTTTCCAACCATTACAACTTACCTTTATATTCCAGATCCAGAGCAGGCTTTGCTACGGCAGTCCTGCAGGGCATTTTAGCTACACCATCCTTTACATAGATCCTCCACCCCCAGATTAGCTATGGTATTCTACCCATATGTGATGACTGCAGATGCATCCTTGAAGGACATAGTACAGTTTTGTAGCTATCATAAATGTAGATGTCGGATAGGTATGCATCTGCAGTCAGGTTTACCCTCCCTCCTTCCCCTCTGTGGTATCTCTTGGGTACTTATCCCTCTCATAGCTAGCTGGGGTTATCTATTATGGTGTATTTGTTTTTATATATATATATATATATATATATATATATATATATATATATGTATGTATATATATATATATATATATATATATATATATATATATATATATATATATATATATATATATATATATATGTATATCTATATATATATATATATATATATATATATATATATATGTATATATATATATATATGTATATATATATGTATATATACATATGTATATATATGTATATATATACATATGTATATATATGTATATATATACATATGTATATATATGTATATATATACATATGTATATATATGTATATATATGTATATATATATATATATATATATATATATATATATATATATATATATATATATATATGTGTATATATATATGTATATAAGCCAGTCGCCGGTTCTCATTGAGGTGCTTTCGCAGCCCCTGATGCCCGCTACCTCAGAGCCACAGGCCACTGCCGATTCCCACGTGGAGCCAGTTAGGCTTCTGGATACTCAAGGTATTGGACACTCGGAAACTATTCCCTCAGATGGATCCGCTGAGCAGGCATCGGCTTCTGAGGGTGTTTTCAGACCTACACAGTTCTATGTAAAGCCTTCTTCAGCTTCTAAAGCAAAGTGTAAAGCAGCTTTAAAGACAAAGAAACAAGTACAGCATTCTCCTTCTCAGACTTCCATGCCTAAAAAACAGATGCTCAAAATGGCCGAAGACCTAATTACCTTGATCAGGGGTACCCATCCCCCTCCTGATAAGAGGCCTAGGCAAGAGACAGAATATGAATCTTCAGATCAGGTTTCCATTTCCTCTGATTCCTCTTCTGAGCAGGAATACTCTCTTCCTCCCTATGAGGATTCTGATGCTGAAGAATCTATTCCTTCATTCTCTCCTCCTGAGGATTTTTCTTTTGGGGAAACCCTGCATACCATGAGGGAGCACTTCCACTGGGTGAGCCAAGACTACTCAGATTCAAAGAAAAGGCTTAGAGATTTCCTTTTATTTCCTCAGCACTGGCCACTTGCTGTACCCACTGTGTTAGACATTGTAGATGATGTATTTTCAGAGTCCGCCCTTTCACCTGAGACTCTACCCCCTGCCCCTGTAAAACCAGACAGATACTACAGGGTTCCAGACTCTCATACATTTCTTTATAAAAACCCTGCTGCTGATCCAGAAACTATTTCTCAGGGTCCCAAAGAGGTCAAGGCTTCTACTGCAAAAAACCCTATCCCCTCTAACAGGGATTCTAGGGCACTAGACAGATGGGGGAAAAAGTTTACACTTCTATTACTTTAGCTACGAGGGCCTTAAATTGTCAATTTCATATGCTTAAATATCAGCAGTACTTAATGTCACTGCTAAAACAGAAAATGTTGGCAAATTCTGATTGTGCAGAAAATAAGGAAATGCAAGATTTATTGCATGCAGCTGAACAAGTGGGAAAGCATACATTGCAGTGTGGTTTTGATTCTCTAGAGGCCTCTTGCAGGACCGCAGTTACAGGTTCTGTCATTAGAAGACATGCTTGGTTAAAGGAACAGTTTCTACCTGATCATGTTGAGGCAAAATTACTAGATGCTCCATTACATCATGATATTTTATTTGGTGTTAAAGCAGAGGTGTTGTTGAAGAAAATGGAGGGCAAAGCGAAATCCATGCAAACAGTAAAGGAGTTCTTACAGGTACAGCCACCCAGATATAGCAGGAACTGGCCTACAAAGAATTGGTCCTTTCCAGTGTCAGATAGACCACAAAGAGGCAGATACAGACGCCCTAGAGGCAGATCCCAACCCTAGGGCTCATACAGGCCTAAACAGTGGGGCGCTTCTACCTCCAAAAGCGGAGAAGACAAATCACAACCTTACAGGAAACAGTCCCAATAACTTCCCTCTGCCAGCACCAAGCACTTATCTTTGGGCAGCCCCTTAGGGGGAAAACTAGCACTTTTTTCTCAAAACTGGCACATGATCACCCAGGACAAATGGGTCTTGAATATAGTGTGCCAGGGCTACAGGTTCCATTTTCACACCCTGCCAAGGGCAAAAGGTATGCCAGACCTGCCACACAATCAGTGGGCAGAGGCACAAAAACAAGTTTCATCCCTCATGGACATGAGGGCCATTCAGCCAGTACCACAGCAAGAGCCGGGGCAAGGATTTTACTCAAGACTTTTCTTGGTACCCCAAAAGGACAAAGCCTGGAGACCAATACTGGACCTGTCTTTTCTAAATACATTTCTGGACATTCCAAATTTCAAAATGTTGACTTTGCAGCAGCTTCTGCCCATGTTGAGCAAAAAGGCTTGGCTTGCAACTTTGGACCTAAAAGAGGCATACCTGCATGTACCAATCAGACAATCTTGCAGAAGATGCCTCAGATTCATAGCTGGCTCAATGCACTACCAATTCCCTGCACTGCCCTTTGGCTTATCTACTGCACCCAGGGTCTTCACCAAATGCCTGGCACCAGTAATTGCATATTGCAAAAAGGAATTCAAATATATCCTTACTTAGATGATTGCCTAATTCAAGCAGAGAACAAGGACATTCTACTAGAACACCTGGCGTTTGTAAAAAGATTATTGATATGCATTGGGTACACATTAAACGAAAAGAAATCAAAATTAGTACCCTCTCAAGAGATAATATTCCTGGGTGCAAGCTTAAATACAACTGCCCAGATGGCTTATCTCACGCCAGACAAACAAAGGCAACTGACTTCTTACTTCACAATGTTGGCAAAGACCCAGTTAACTGCAAGAAAAATTCTCCAGGCCTTTGGCTTCATGGCATCCTGCATCCTTCTAATTCCATATGCCATACTGTTTGATGAAACTACAATGGTATCTAAAAAGTGTTTGGACTCAACATTGCCACAGTCTGGAAACATTGATTACCCTCATTCCTTGCCTTCAACAGGAGTTTCGATGGTGGGCACAGTTCTGTCACCTCAACAAGGGACAGCCATTCAACCTACCCACAGCCAGGCAGTCAATAACAACAGATGCTTCAGATTATGCCTGGGGGCCCACATGGCAGGAAAATGTATTCAGGGCACATGGCCCTCAAGCCAAATGCATCTTCATATCAATCAAAAAGAGATGCTAGCTGTTCAAAATTCCCTGACAGCTTTCAAGGACTTTCTTCATCCAGGACAACTACTGATAAGGACGGACAATACTACAGTCATGTGGTACATAAACAAGCAGGGAGGCACACATTCCTACCCCCTCTGCAGACAAGCCATGACTTTGTGGGACACTGCATTGACTTGTCAAGTGCATTTGCAAGCACAATTCCTGCCAAGAAAGAAAAATACTCTGGCAGACGAACTAAGCAGAAACATTACGGATCCCCACGAGTGGAAACTGGATCTACAAGTCTTTAGCATTATAACAAAGAAATGGGGATGCCCAGACATAGATCTTTTTGCCTCCCCTCACAACTACCAACTGCAGAAATTCTGCACAAGGACTTATTACAAGCAAGCATGGAAAGTAGATGCTCTATCATTCAACTGGAAAGTCCTAACAGTATACGCCTTTCCTCCTCTGCCTTTCCTTCCCAAGGTACTCCTAAAGGTCAGACAAGAGAAGACAAAAATGATTCTGATTGCCCCAGACTGGCCCCGCCAGCACTGGTACCCAATCCTAAAGAGCTTGTCTCAAGGCCTAGCCTGGACATTGCCACTGATTCCTCATTTGCTGACCCAGCAAAACAAACAGATCCTGCACAGCCAACTCAAGACCCTAAATCTGGCAGCATGGCGAATAATGTAGCCATTCAGAACACACCTCTCTCTTAAGCAGTGATGGATGTTATTTTGGAGGCCAGGAGGCCAAGTACCAAAAAATCTTATGCAGAAAAATGGAAGAGATTCTGTGCTTGGAACCAGGCACAAGGAATTGACACGCTGGTACCAAATATTCCTCAGATTTTACAATACGTAACTGAGATGCTGGACAAAGGCCTATCCTTCTCATCAATTAAAATCGATGCCTGTGCCATTTCAGCTCATTGCAATACGGAACCACCTATTTTTTTTCACCCATTACTAAGGCAATACCTCAGAGGGGTCAAAAATATAAGACCTCCAAGGAGAGCACCAATACCTACATGGGACCTCAACTATGTCTTGGAGAAACTTACACTGCCGACTTTTGAGCCAGCCAATACAGCTGAAATAAAGTTCTTACATTGGAAAACAGGTCTGCTCCTAGCAGTAACCTCTGAAAGACGAGTTTGAGTTACCGGCTCTCATGGCTGTGGAACCTTTCATCATTTTCCATCCAGACAGGGTTTCTCTGAGGACTAACCCTACATTTATGCCTAAGGTGGTGTCCAGTGTGGCCCTTAACCAAACCATTCATTTGTCAACTTTTTATCCAAACCCATAGAATAAGGGTGAGAGACTCCTGCATTCTTTGGACATATGCTTCTACTTGGACAGAACTAAGGCTTTAAGAAAGACTGAGCAACTCTTAGTGGCATATGCTACAGGATCACAAGGAAAGCCCATCTCAAAGCAGAGTATTTCAAAATAGATAGGCCAGTGCATTGTATTCTGTTACTCACAACATGGCAAATCAGTTCCTAAGGACATTAGGCCACATTCTACCAAAGCAGCAGCCACTTCAGCAGCCTTCCTCATAGGGGTACCAACCAAAGGCATTTTAGAGGCTGCAACTTGGAGTTCAGTGCACACTTTCACAAAGCACTACCATTTACCTCTCTACTCTAAATCCAGAGCAGGTTTTGCCACTGCAGTTTTGCAGGGCCTTATAGCCTCTCCTAATCCTATTTAGGCCCAGCCTCCCTACCTCAGCTTTGGGATTCAACCCAAGTGTAATGACTGCAACAGTGAAACACGATGAACATAGTACAGTTGTGTACACTTACCATAAATGTAGATGTTCGAGTGTATTTACTGTTGCAATCCAGGTTACCCACCCGCCATCCCCCATTTCTTTGCTGGAACTTATCTGTACTTCTCTATCCTATACAACCTATGTGGTATATTTGCTTGTAGATGAAGGCAAAATGTATACTTTGGTGTATGTATGTTTTATTGACATATTTTTAGCCAACCCTATTGGGGGCACCTGACATCTGGGGCAAGAAAACCTGAAGAAAATGGTGTCTGCTGCATCTTTTATACCCTAGCGCACTGACGTCACAACTGACGCGGACCTAGACTTTGGAATTCAGGCCAACTGAGGGTAGCCTGCCAGCAGGATAACCCAGTTGTAATGACTGCAACAGTGAATACACTCGAACATCTACATTTATGGTAAGTGTACACAACTGTACTTTCCTAGCTCCAGTCATTGCATTTTGCAGGCAAAGAAAATTCAAATATACCCATACCTGGACAATTGTCTAATTCAGGCAGAAAGCCAGGACATACTTTTGAATCATCTGGCCTTTGTACAAAGTGTGCTAACATGTCTGGGGTACACCATAAACGAAAAGAAATGGCACCTGGTAACCCTGTCTGCAAATTATATTCCTGGGAGCAAGCTTGAATACAACTTCCCAGATGGCTTTCCTGACACCAGAGAAACAAATTCATTTGACAACTTACTTCAAACTAGTGGCCACGAAAACTCTGCTTTCTGCAAGGCAGATACTGCAAGCCTTGGGGTTCATGGCCTCCTGCATTCTTCTAACACCATATGCAAGACTGCATATGAGGAAACTACAGTGGTATCTAAAAAGCCTATGATGTCAACATTCTCAGGATCTAGAAACAATGATTCCTATCATACCTTGCCTACTCCTAGAGTTCCTTTGCTGGGCAGAGGCCTGCCACCAAAACAAGGGACTACCTTTCTCACCACCCCCTGCCGCCCAAACCCTAACAGACGCATCAGACTATCCATGGGGGGCTCACCTGGCAGGGAAGTGCATTCAGGGCAAATGGAACCCAAGTCAAATGCACCTGCATATCAATCAAAAAGAAATGCTAGCTGTTCAGAATGCTCTGACAGCCTTCAAGAACCACATTCTTCCAGGACAATTAATGGTAAAGATGGATAACACCACTGTTATGTTGTAACAAGCGGGGGCTACCCATTTTTACCCCCTCTGCAGACTAGCCATGGCATTGTGGAGCACAGCCTTGAGCTACCAAGTGGATCTACAAGCTCAGTTCCTGCCAGGAAAACTATATGCCCTGGCAGACGGACTAAGCAGAAACCTCATGGACCCACACGAGTGGAAACTGGAACCAAAGACTTTCAACATGTTGACAAACAAATGAGGGAGCCCAGATATAGACATGTTTACCTCCCCCCAGAACTACCAATTGGACAAATTTTGCACAAGGACTCCCCACAAACAAGCTTGGAAAGTGGATGCTGTGTCCTTCAGCTGGAAAAAACTATCAGTTTATGCCTTTCCTTTTGTGCCTCTCCTCTCCAAAGTACTGCTAAAGATCAAACAAGACAAACCAAGGACGATTGAACCAGACTGGCCATGCCAACACTAGGTACCCCCTCTTGCACAGTGTGTCACTGTTGGCACCATGGCACCTGTCTCTGATCCCTACCCTGTTGTCTCAGCAGGAGAACCAGATTCTGCACCCTCTGCTTCAAACACTGAATCTAGCAACCTGGCTAATTATCTAATTTCTCCTTTACCATCTCTCAGTAAACCAGTGATGGATATCATTTTAGAGGCAAGGAGGCCTAGTACTAGAAAATCTTATGCTGAAAAATGGAAAAGATTCTGTGCCTGGAACCAGTCTCAAGGGATGAGCACAGCAGCGCCCAACTTACCTCAGATTTTACAATACTTAACTGGGATGCTTCACAAGGGCTTTTCTTTTTCCTCCCATCAAAATTCACAGCTCAGCCATTTCAGCTCATTATAACACAGAACCTCCCTTCTTCTCTCATCCACTGCTCAGGCAGTTCCTCAAAGGGGCCAAAAGTTTAAGACCACCCAGGAGAGCAGCAAATCCAGCTTGGGACCTTAACTTTGTATTGGAGAAACTCACTCTTCCTCCTTTCGAGCCAGCTGCTAGTGGAGATTTAAAATTCCTTTCTTGGAATTACTACCTGAATTTTCGTTTACGATTTGAATAATCCTGAAGTCTTCTAAAGCTAAGTACCTCGTTGGGGATCCTTTTTTCTTGCTCTAACCGATGTCAGAAAAAGTTAACAATTGTCTTGCCTGTGGAAAGCAAATAACACAGAGATTTTCATTCTTACTGCGTCACCTGTTTAGGACCAGACCACGACGTACCTCGCTGTCGGTTTTGTGCCTTGTTCAACACCCGAACCATTCGTCGTCAGGCTCTCATTTTCACTAAGTTCTTTTGCTCTCAATCTCGGTCTTCTGAAATGGCTTCGGTAAGCCATCCGACTGCCGATATTCCGAAAAACGTAAGGATAAAGACAGACCGCATAGGTCCAAAGCTGCCGACGGCGCTTCGGTTAAGCTAGTCGCCAGTTCGCCAGTACTCAGTGAGGCACTTTCTTAGTCCCGGATACCTGCTTCTACAGATTCGCAGGCCTCTACTGAGACCCATTTGGAGTCCGGTATGCCGCGAGTTGCTTCTTCGAATATGGAACCTGCGGATGTCTCCACCTTGGATGGGTCCAGAGCCATTGTGCAGGCATAGTCTTCTGAGGGTGTATTCAGGCCTTCCGATTTTCATATTAAACAGATGACTTTGTTTCGAACCAAAAATACTGAATTTCTCAGGCCTAAAGTTTGCACTACGCCTAAGAAACCGACGACCAAAGCGCACTCTCAGGACCACATGCCACAAAAATAAATGCTTAGAATGGCTGAAGACCTCATTACCTTAATTAGGAGAAGTCTGCCTTCCCCCGCAAAGAGACCAAGAACTGATTTTCCTTCTGATTCTTCTGATCAGGACTCTTGATAACTCTGATCCTTCTGATTACCAGGACATACCCTTATCTACCTATAAGGGTTCTGATGCAGAGGATTCCATTCCCTCTGCTTCTCCTCCAGAAGATTTTTCTTTTGGTGAAACCCTGCATACCCTTAGAGAGCATTTCTGCTGGGAGAGCCAGGACTACTCTCAATCCAAAAAGAGACTCAGAATTTTTAAACTTGCCTCAGCACAGGCCTCTACTTATTCCTCCTGTTCTGGAAATTGTAGATGATGTTTTCATGGAATCCAGCCTCATCCCTGATACTTTGCTTCCAGCTCCCAGGAAATCTGACAGGTACTATAGAGTACCTGACTACCACAAATTCCTTTTTAAGAATCCTACTGCGGATCCAGAGACCATTTTCCAGGGACCTAAAGGCATTAAGGCTACAACTGCCAAAAAGTCCTACCCCTTCAGACAGGGATTCTATGGCTTTAGACAGATGGGATAAGAAGGTATACACCTCTGCTACACTTGCCATTAGGGCTTTAAATTGCCAGTTTCATATGTTAAAGTATCAGCAGCATATTATGGAGCTAATTAAACAGAAAATGATAATGATTCCCAACTGTGCAGAACACAAAGATTTACAAGAGTTAATGCATTCTGCAAACCATGTAGGTAAACATACTTTGCAATTTGGGTTTGAAGCCTTAGAAACATATTGCAGGGCTGCTGTCACCTGGTCTACTTTTAGATGGCATGCTTGGCTTAAGGAACAAAACTTGCCAGATCATGTCAAAGCAAAATTACTGGATGTACCATTAAACCAAGAGGGTTTATTTGGCAATAAAGCAGAAGTTGTCCTCAAAAGGATGGAGAAGAAAGTTAAATCTATGCAAACTGTTAAATATTTCTTACAAGTACAGCCACCTAGATTCAGTAGACATTGGCCTTCAAAAAACTGGTATTTTCCAGTCCCTTCCAGGCCTAAAGTTTCAGTCCAAGCCCAGGGGCAGCAGACCACCAAGACATCAGTCTCCAGTTATGCATAGATCTAAGCAATGGAGTGCTCCCACGTCCAAAACAGGGTGTAGTAAGCCACCATCCTCTGGTAAAATTGCACAATGACTTATCCTTGCGTCTTCCAAGCCTTGCCCATGTACTTGCACCTTTAGGCGGGAAACTTGCCCTGCATGCCAAAAACTGGGAATACATTACCCAAAACAGATGGGTCTTAAACATTGTTTCCCAGGGATATAGATTCCACTTCCACTCACTCCCAACCCTAAGCGATTGGCCAGACCTCCCTCAAACCAGTGGGGAGAGGCTCAAAAGCAATTACTTTTTCTTCTCAGTGTCAAGGCTATTCAACCTGTCCCAGCAGAGCAAAGGGGACAAGGTTTTTATTCCAGACTGTTTCTGGTTCCCGGAAAAGAAAACTCTTGGCGTCCTATCCTAGATCTGTCTACTTTCAACATCTTTCTGGCAATTCCAAAATTCAGAATGCTAACTCTCAAACAGCTGCTTCCTATGCTAGCCAAGGACTCTTTGATACAACCCTAGACTTAAAAGAAGCCTATCTGCACATCCCCATAAGGGAATCTTGCAGGAAATACCTACACGTCAGAGCAGGCTCTATGCGCTATCAGTTCTCTGCACTTCCTTTTGGCTTATCTACTGTGTCCAGGGTATTCACAAAGTGCCTAGCTACAGCCATTGCATATTGCAGGCAGAGAGGAATTCAGATTTACCCATACTTAGACGATTGCCTAATTCAGGCGGACACACCATCAGCGAAAAGAAATTGCAGCTGGTGCGCAGCCAACAGATTGTATTCCTGGGAGCAAGCTTGAACACACCTTCCCAGATGGCATTCCTCACTCCAGAAAAACACAATTATTTGACAAACTACTTCAATCTTCTGACCGCCAAAACCCAGCTGTCTGCAAGAAAAATACTGCAAGCCCTAGGGTTCATGGCCTCTTGCATTCTATTAATTCTATATGCAAGACTGCATATGAGGAAATTTCAGTGGTACCTAAAAAGTCTTTGGTGTCAACAGTCTCAGGACCTGGAAACAATGATTCTTATCATTCCTTGCTTAAGAATAGAGTTCCTTTGCTGGGCAGAGGCCTGTAACCACAACAAGGGACTCCCTTTTGACTCTAGCCCTGCCGCCCAAACCGTAACAGACTCATCAGACTATGCATGGGGGGCTCACATGGCAGGGCAGTGCATTCATGGCAAATGGAACCTGAAGCAAATGCACCTGCATATCAATCAGAAAGAAATGTTAGCTGTACAGAATGCTCTGACAGCCTTCAAAGGCCTTATTCTTCCAGAACAACTATAGGTAAAGACAGAGAAGACCACAGTTATGTTTCACATAAACAAGCAGGGTGGAACCCATTCCTACCCACTCTGCAGATTAGCCATGGCTCTGTGGAACACAGACTTGAGCAGCCAAGTGCGCCTGCAAGCTCAGTTCCTGCCAGGCAAACTAAATTCACTGGCAGATGACTTAAGCAGAAATATCATGGACCCACACGAGTGGAAACTGGAACCCAAAATATTCAAGTTTTTGAGGAACAGTTGGGGGTCACCAGAGTTGAACCTTTTTGCTCACCCCTCAGAATTATCAATTGAGCAAATATTGCACCAGAACTCCCCACAGCCAAGCTTGGGAAGTGGATGCCCTGTCCTACACCTGGGAAAACCTCTCAGTCCATGCCTTTCCCCCTCTGCCCCTCCTCTCGAAGGTTCTACTAAAGATCAAACAGGACAAGCCAAGGGCAATCCTGATTGCACCAGACTGGCCACGCCAGCACTGGTACCCTCTTTTGCATAGCCTGACAGTGCTGCCAGCATGGCACCTGCCTCAGACTCCTTCCCTGCTGTCCCAGCAGGCGGGCCAGATTCTGCACCCTCAGGTACAGACCCTGAACCTAGCAGCCTCGCTCATCCTCTGAATTCTTCACCAGGAACTCTCAGTAAGCAGGTGCTGGATGTCATTCTTGAGGCAAGGAGGCCTAGTACTAGAAAATCCTATTCTCAAAAGTGGAAAAGATGCTGCTCCTGGAGCCAGTCTCAGGGAATGGACACAACTGTGCCCAACTTACCTCATATACTAGATTACTTAACAGAAGTGCTCCACAAAGGCCTATCCTTCTTTTCAATTAAGATTCATGCCTCTGCCATCTCGACTCATTATAATACTGAGCCACCCCTTTTCTCTCATCGACTGCTCAAACAGTTCCTGGGAGGAGCCAAGGATTTAAGACCCCCCAGGAGAGCTCCCACTCCTGCCTGGGACCTTACCTTTGTATTGGAAAAGCTCATGCTTGTGTCCTTTGAACCTGCTGCCACAGCGGAGTTAAAATTCCTCTCATGGAAAACAGTTTTACTTCTAGCCATCTCTTCAGCAAAAAGAGTGTCTGAATTGCAGGCCTTTATGGTTGTGGAATCGTGCCGTTCATTATCTTCCATGCGGACAGCGTCTCCCTCAGGGCTATAACCCATCATTTATGCCCAAAATGGTATCTAGTGTGGCTTTAAACCAATCCATTCATTTGCCAATTTTTTTTCCCTAATCCTCAAAGTAAAGGGGAAAGGATACTGCACTCCCTGGACGTGCACAGGCAGCTCAGGTTCTATCTGGACAGGACAAAGCCTTTCAGAAAATCCGACCAGCTGTTAGTCATCTTTGCTGCAGGGGCAGAGGGCAAGGCCATTTCAAGGCAAACCGTTTCTAAATGGATAGCACACTGCATCCATTTCTGCTACAAGCACCATGGAAAACCTAACACACAGGGGATCAGAACACATTCCACTAGGGCTACAGCAACTTCCACAGCATTCCTCAGGAGACTCCCTACCAGGGACATCCTGGAAGCTGCAACCTGGAGCTCTGTACACACTTTCACCAAGCATTACCACTTGCCTATCTTTTCTAAATCCAGAGCTGGATTTGCCACAGCAGTCTTACAGGGCCTGCTTGACAGCCCTAATGCTTCTTAACTACCTCCACCCTTCCTTAGCTTTGGGAATCAACCCAAATGTGATGACTGCAACAGTGAAACATGAAGAACATAGTGCAGTTGTGTACACTTACCATAAATGTAGATGTTAAGTGTATTCACTGTTGCAGTCCTGGTTACCCTCCCTCCAGTCCCCTGACTTATCTTTACTTCTAGCTATCTTCTTTGTTTGGCATATCTTATGTCATGTGTATTTGCTTTTTGCTGAGGGGTGTTCCTTACCATGTAATTGCTTCCTATTTTGGGGGCACCTGACATCTGGGGCAAGAAAAACTGATGTAATGGCGTCGGCTGCATGTTTTATACCTCTGGTGACCTGACGTCATGGAAGAAGCGACAACATCCAACACAGAAATCCCAAGACTCTGGTATTCAGGCTGATTGAGGGCTACCTGCAGGCAGATAACCCAAATGTCATGACTGCAACAGTGAATACGCTCGAACATCTACATTTATGGTAAGTGTACACAACTGTACTTTGTGTACACTTACCATAAATGTAGATGTTCGAGTGTATTTGCTGTAGCAGTCCTGGTTTCCCTCCCCCAGCCCCCTTGTCTCTCTATTTCTTTCACCTCTCTGTCTTTTACTCACCCCTTTCAGGGGTATTGATATTTACTTTTTACTGGTGGTGTTTTCCCCACCATAACTTTGCTCCCTATTTGGGGAGCTCCTGACATTTGGGGCAAGAAAAACTGATGTAGTGGTGTCAGCTGCCTGTTTTTATACCCCTGACAACCTGCTGGAGTGACAGCAACCGACGCAGAAATACTAAGTCTCTGGTATTCAGACCAACTGAGGGCTACCTGCAGGCAGATAACCCAGGTGTGATTACTGCGACAGTGAATACACTGGAATATCTACATTTATGGTAAGTGTACACAACTCTATTTCAGAGTCTGGTATGCAGCGAGACTCTTCAACAACTATGGAACCTGCGGATGTCTCCACCTTGGATTGGTCCGGAGCCACTGAGCAGGCACCGGCTTCTGAGAAAGTTTTTCGCACTACCAATGTTCGACACAAACCGACGACTTCAGTTCTGTTTAAAACTACCAAATTTCTAAGGCCAAGAGTACGTGCTATGCCTAGGAAAGTGATGACCAAAGCGCATGCACCTGCTCCCTTGCCACAACATTGTATGCTTAGAATGGCAGAAGACCTTATTGTGCTGATTAGGGGAAGTCAGCCTTCCCTTGCTAAAAGATAGAGACCAGTCCCCAGCAGCTTCAACAGACCAAGAATCCGACGACTCTGAGGTGTCTGATTATGAAGACATCCCATTATCTGCTTATGAAGATTCAGATGCAGAGGAATCCATTCCCTCTGCCTCTCCTCCAGAGGACTTTTGTTTTGGGGAAACCATAAATACTTTAAGAGAGCATTTCCACTGGGAATGCCAAGAATATCCTCAATTCAAAAAGAGACTCAGAATTTCTAGACTTGCCACAACATAGGCCTCTAGCAATACCCCCAGTCCTGGAAGTTGTTGATGATGTCTTTATGGAATCCAGTCTTACTCCTGATACGTTACACCCTGCTCATAGAAAACCAGACCGGTACTACAGAATACCTGATTCTCACAAATTTCTTTTCAAAAAATCCTACTGCTGACCCAGAGTTCATTTCCCTGGGGCCTATAGGTATCAAGGCAACTACAGCTAAGAACCCCACCTCTTCAGATAGGGATTCCAGAGCTTTGGACAGATGGAGTAAGAAAGCATATACCTCTGCTACTCTCGTCATTAGGGCTTTGAATTATCAGTTTCACATGCTGAAGTGCCAGCAACATATTATGGAACTTATTAAGCAAAAAGTAGCAACTTTTACAGACTGTGCAGAAAGTAAAGAATTGCAAGAGCTTATGCATTCTGCAAGCCAAGTCAGCAAGCATACATTGCAGTGTGGCTTTGACACCCTAGAAGCGTCTTGCAGGGCAGCAGACACTGGCTCTGTACTGAGAAGGCATGCTTGGCTTAAGGAGCAGACCTTGCCAGACCATGTCAAATCAAAGTTATTAGACGCTCCTTTGAACAAGCACAATCTGTTTGGCACCAAAGCAGAAGAGGTTCTTACAAAGATGGAAGAAAAGGCTAAATCTGTGCAGACAGTTAAAGAATTCTTACAAGTACAGCCTCCTAGATTCAGTAGGCATTGCCCCTTGAAACACTGGTCCTTTCCAGCCTCCTCCAGGCCATCTCAAACTAGACCCAGGGGAAACAGACAACCCACACTACAGTCTCAGGGTATGCAGAGATCTAAGCAGTGGAGTGCTAAGCCACCTCCTGACAGAAAGAATTCACAATGACTTCTCTACTCCACTCCTCACCTCTGCCCAACTGCTTGTGCCCCTAGGAGGTGAACTTGCCCTTCATGCAAAAAACTGGATGTCCATCACAAAAGACCATTGGGTCCTCAACATTGTATCTCAGGGGTACAGATTCTACTTCCATTTTCTGCCAACCCCAAAAGGGTTCCCAGGCCTTCCTCCAAACCAGCGGGCAGAGGCACAAAACCAAGTCCTATCCCTGCTTCTCTGTAAGGGGTATTCATCTGGTTCCGCCAGAGCAGATTGGTCAATGATTCGATTACAGTCTTTTCCTGGTACCCAGAAAAGAGGGCTCTTGGATCTTTCAATTCTCAACACATTCCTGGTGGTACCAAAATTCAAAATGCTCACCCTGCAGCAGCTTCTGCCTATGCTAGCCAAGGATGCCTGGTTAGTCACCCTAGACTTAAAAAAAAAAAAGCCTGTCTGCATATCCATATAAGGGAGTCATGCAGGGGATATCAACGATGTCCTTCAAGAATGCAACTGCAGTCATAACATATGGGTTGTCCTGCCTCAGGCAGCCCTCGGTCGGCCGGATTCCAAAGTCTGGGTCCGGCGTCGGCTGGTGTCGCCTCCTCTCCGACGTCAGAACGGCTGGAGTATAAAGGCATCAGCCGACGCCATCTTCTTCAGTCTTTCTTGCCGCGCGGTGCCCGAAGCAGAAGCAGTTCGCAAGTGCTGGTCGGTCATCTCCTGTGTTTTCAGTACCGAAGTCATCTAAAAGCTAAGTACCCCGTTGGGGAACATTTTTTCTTGCCTCAGCCGATGTCAGAACAAATTGAGAAAGTTAATAATTGTTTGTCTTGTGGTAAACAAATATCTCATAAGGACTTCCATTCTTATTGCCTTCCTTGCCTGGGCCCAGACCACGACGTCTCGGCCTGCTCTGCCTGTGCCTGCTTTAACAAGCGCACTCTCAGGCGCCGGGCAGAGTTTGCCGAAGACTTTTTCGGCGAATCCTTCGCATATATCATGCCGTCGGAACAACCGACAACTCAATCTTCCAAAAAACGAAAGGACCGGGACCGACATCCTCGGCCCGCGTCCTCCACCGATACACCTCCTAAACCCTCCGCGAGTGCCTCGGCCCCTTCGGAAGCGGTAATTCAACCGCTCCAGGCCGACGACACAGCGTTAACACGTCCTTCGGCCTTGGAACCTACTCCGGTGCCGGTTGTTGATTTTCCTCCAGATACCAAAGTTCTGGATTTACCCGACACCATTCCCGTGGACAAGGTTACTCCTGCACGTGGGGCAGCTAGGCCTCCTGTATCCATGTCCATCAAGGCCTTTGCACGTGCTAAGGCCGCCAGCCAGGCCAAGGCCCATCCTAAACTTACTGCCCAGGCCCCTTCTTCTGATAAACAGATCATGTCTCTTGCTGCAGATCTTATTTCTCTTATCAGGGGGTCTCAGCCTCATTCAGACAGAGGTTCTCAGCCGCCTGCAGAGAAAAGGCCCAGAACTGAGCAGGCTGACAACCTCTCTTCAGACGAAGCCTCTGGGGATTCTGAGCATTCAGATACCCAAGGAGAATCCTTCCAGGCCTATGAGGACTCTGATGCTGAGGAATCAATTCCCTCTGCTTCTCCTCCAGAGGATTTTTCGTTCGGTGAAGTCCTACACTATGAGGGAGCATTTTAAATGGCAGGGTCAGGAATTCTCCGATTCCAGGAAAAGGCTACGTACCTTCCTTAAGCTACCCCAGCACAGACCCTTAGCTATTCCTCCTGTTATGGATGTCCTGGATGATGATTTTTCCGACTCCAGTGCTAACCCTGATTCTCTCCCTCCAGCTCCTGTCAAGCCAGACAGATGATATAGGGTCCCTGACACTCACAAACATCACTTTAAGGCCCACTCTGTGGATCTAGAAACTATTTCACAGGGCCCCAAGGGAGTGGCTACTTCCACTGCCAAGAATCCACTACCAGCGGATAGGGAAGCTAGGTCCCTGGAGAGATGGGGTAAAAAAGTTTATACCTCTACCACACTAGCCATGAGGTCACTTAATTGCCTTTTTCATATGTTTCAGTACCAGGATTTTTTACTGGATGATTTACAGAAAAAGCTAGCCTCTCCTGAGCCTATTGATAGAAAGGCATTGCAGGATCTAGTACATAACACTCAGCAGGTAAGCAATCATTTTCTTCAGTGCGGTTATGATGCCTTGGAAGCTTCATGTAGGGCAGCTATGACTGGGGCTGTTATACGTAGATATGCTTGGTTAAAAGAACAGCCACTGCCAGACCATGTTAAAGTAAAGTTACTTGATGCACCTCTGGAAAAACAGAAGCTTTTTGGTGCTAATGCCCAAGATGTGTTGAAGTCCATTGAAAAAAAAGCTAAATCAGTACAGACAGTCAAAGATTTCCTCTAGGTTCAGCCACCCAGATTCAGCAGGAATTGGCCTTCAAAGAATTGGTCCTTTCCAGACACTGACAACTTTCAAAGGGGAAAAAACAGGCGTACCCGAGGTAGAGGGCAATACCGAGGCTCCTACAGGGGCCGCCAATGGCAACCACCAAATCAAAGAAGTGGTGCAGGCAGTCCAGCTGCACCACAAGGACAATCACAATGACTTGACTTTCATACCGCCTACAAAGGCTCAAAGAGAAACACCTTTGGGCGGAAAATTATTTATTCTCAAAAAACTGGCATATCTTAACCAAGGACAACTGGATTCTGGATTTAATAGACAAAGGTTACAGATTCCACTTCCATACTTTACCAATAAGACAAGGCATGCCAAACCTGCCACATCAACAAAGGGCAGAGGCACTCATTCAAGTTTCAAAGCTGTTAACTATAAAAGCAATAGAAAAGGTTCCTCCTCAGGAACAAGGCCAGGGATTTTATTCAAGACTGTTCCTTGTTCCAAGAAAAGACAACAAATGGAGGCCTATACTGGACTTGTCTACTCTAAATACTTTTCTCATTGTGCCAAAGTTCAAAATGCTGACGTTGCAGCAACTCCTTCCCATGCTGGGCAAGGGGTCTTGGCTGGTCACTCTGGACCTCAAGGAGGCATACCTGCATGTCCCAGTCAGACAAAGCTGCAGAAGATACCTCAGATTTCTTCAGGGACAGAGCATTATCAATTCTCAGCATTGCCGTTTGGCTTATCTACTGCGCCCAGAGTGTTCACGAAATGCCTGGCATCAGTAGTGGCACACTGCAGGCTCCAGGGGATTCAAATATACCCCTACCTGGACGACTGCCTCATACAAGCAGACAACAAACAAACCTTGATAGCAAACTTGGACTATGTCATTCAATTACTACAGGCCTTGGGATACACAGTCAACATTCAAAAATCAAGACTACTGCCATCCCAATAGATTATTTTCCTAGGAGCCAAACTGGACACAAAAACACAAATGGCCCATTTCACAGAGGAAAAACAACAGCAGTTACCAGAGTACTTCAAAGGCCTAGCAAAGCTCCCCCAGCTGACTGCAAGGAATGTCCTGCAGGCCCTGGGGTTCATGGCATCTTGCATTCTTCTGATACCTTTGGCAAGACTTCATATGAGAAAGCTGCAATGGTACTTAAAAAGCTTATGATCCCAACACAGCCAAAGCCTAGAGGACGTAATCCCACTCATTCCATGTCTGCAAAGAGAATTTTTGTGGTGTGCTCAAGCAAGTCAGTTAAACAAAGGCATGTCTTTCAACAAACCTCAAGCAGGTCAGATGATTACAACAGACGCCTCA
Source organism: Protopterus annectens (assembly GCF_019279795.1). NCBI lineage: Eukaryota > Metazoa > Chordata > Ceratodontiformes > Protopteridae > Protopterus > Protopterus annectens. The sequence continues at coordinate 995,160,207 of NC_056726.1, read as the reverse complement.
GATCATGGATGGGGGGCGTACATGGAGGGCATATGCATTCAAGGTCAATGGACACCAAGGCAAAGACATCTGCACATAAACCAAAAAGAGATGTTGGCAGTGAATACATGCAATCGAGACTTTCGAAAAATCACTTCAGCAAGGACATTTGCTAATAAGGACAGACAACACCACTGTTATGTGGTATATAAACAAGCAGGGAGGCACTCATTCTTACCCCCTCTGCAGACTAACAATGATTCTCTGGGAAAAATCCCTGAGTCTGAAGATACATTTGCAATCCCAGTTTGTCCCAGGCAAGGACAATGTACTGGCGGACAAGCTGAGCAGAAATTTCTTGGATCCACACGAATGGATGCTGCATCCTCACATTTTCTCACAAATAACAAGGACATGGGGAAGACCGGACATAGATCTCTTTGCTTCTCACATGAATCATCACCTGGAAAAGTTCTGTACAAGGACCCACCATCCTCTAGCCTGGAAAATGGATGCTCTCTCCTTCAGCTGGAATTCCCTAACAATTTATGCATTCCCTCCTCTACCACTGTTGACCAAGGTGATACTGAAGATCAAAGAAGAACATCCAACAGGCATTTTGATAGCTCCAGACTGGCCAAGGCAGCACTGGTACCCATTGCTGTTGAGCATAACTCGGACCAAACCGTGGCCTCTGCCCCTATGGCTACTGCTTCTAACACAACACAATTACAGGACGGTTCATCAAAACCTGAAAACATTGCATCTGACAGCCTGGAGGTTACCATAACTCCTTCCGATATCTCTCTTTCCAAAAAAGTTCAAGAGATCTTACTGGAAGCGCGCAGACCTTCCACCAGAAAAACCTATTCAGCCAAGTGGAAGAGATTCATCATCTGGAATGCCAACAGGGGTCAGGATGCAACAGTATTGAGTATACCTCAGATATTGGAATACTTGGCAGAATTGTTTCATACTGGTCTCTCATATTCTTCCATAAAGATTCACGCTTCAGCAATCTCAGCAAAATACAATTGTAATCCACCTGTGTTTTCACATCCTTTGCTAAGACAGTTCCTAAGAGGGATAAAGAATATCAAACCTCCCAGAAAACCGCCAGTACCTGCATGGGACCTCAATTTCTTCTTGGAAAAATTAACTCTTCCTCCCTTTGAACCAGCAGCAACTTCAGAAATGCAATTTCTCTCATGGAAAACGGTTTTCCTATTGGCAGTGACATCAGCAAGAAGAGTATCTGAGATACAGGCACTCATGGCAGTACCTCCTTTTCTCATTTTTCATCAGGACAGAGTCTCTCTAAGAACCAGTCCTTCATTCATGCCAAAAGTAATTTCCAGGGTGTCTCTAAATCAAGCCATTCACCTGCCTACTTTCTTCCCCAATCCTTAAAACAGGGGGGAAAAACTGCTGCATACTTTGGACATACACAGACAACTTCGCTACTACTTGGACAGAACTAAGGCCACCAGAAAGTCTGACCAACTGTTCGTAGCCTATGCTGCTGGAGTACAGGGAAAAGCAATCTCCAAACAAACAATTTCAAAATGGATTGGACACTGCATCAGATTCTGCTATTCCTTTCATGGAAAAGGTGTGCCAGCCAATATTAGGCCACACTCCACCAGAGCTATAGCCACATCCACAGCTTTCCTAAGAGGAGTGGCTACAAAGGACATCCTAGAGGCTGCTACATGGAGCTCCGTGCATACATTTACCAAGCACTACAACCTGCCTTTATACTTTAGATCCCGAGCAGGCTTTGCTTCGGCAGTCCTGCAGGGCATTTTAGCTACACCATCCCTTCCTTAGTTCCATCCACCCCCAGCTTGGCTATGGTATTCAACCCATATATTATGGCTGCAGTTGCATTCTTGAAGGACATAGTACAGTTTTGTACCTACCATAAATGTAGATGTCTGATAGATATGCAACTGCAGTCGGATTTTCCCACCCTCCTACCCTTCTGCAACTTTCTTTATGGGTCCACTACCCCTTTTCCTATTAGCTGGGGGTATCTCCTATGGTGTATCTGTTTATTACTGTTGTGCATGTCTGGAATTGTTTATCCATTCACCAAATTTAGCCTTCCTAGGAGGGCACCTGGCATCTGGGGCAGGAAACACTGAAGAAGATGGCGTCGGCCGATGCCTTTATACTCCAGCCATTCTGACGTCGGAGAGGAGGCGACATCAGCCGACGCCGGACCCAGACTTTGGAATCCGGCCGACCGAGGGCTGCCTGAGGCAGGACAACCCATATGTTATGACTGCAGTTGCATATCTATCGGACATCTACATTTATGGTATGTACAAAACTTTACTTTTCAGGGCCAGATCTATGCATTATCAGTTCTCTGCACTTCCCTTTGGCCTATCCACTGCTCCCAGAGTATTCACAAAATGTCTGTCTCCAGCCATTTCTTACTGCAGACAGAGAAATATCCAAATTTACCTGTGCTTGGATGACTGCCTGATACAGGCGGACAGTCAGGAACTGCTGTTGCAGCACCTGACATTTGTAAAAAAAACCTTCTCACATCCCTGGGATATACCATCAATGAAAATAAATCAAAACTAGTCCCCAGTCAAAAGATTGTATTCCTGGGAGCAAGCTTGGACACATCATCCCAGATGGCATTCCTCACTTCAGAAAAAGCAAGCCCATCTAACAGACTATGACACTCAAATGGCCACCAGAACCCAGCTATCCGCAAGGAAAATCCTGCAGGCCCTAGGGTTCGTGGCCTCATGCATCATACTAATTCCATATGCCAGACTGCATATGAGGAAACTTCAGTGGTACTTAAAAGTCTTTGGTGCCCGCCCCACTGTAGATTTGATCTAAGACACTCCCCTAGGACATCTCTTTACCGCATTCTACCCAGTAAACCCTTTCTGCGCTTGCTTTTAGTCCTTTTTAATTTAATTACATTTTTTCAAACTGTGTGTGGACGAATATTGCCACATATTCAAGTGTGCCAGCTTGCACTGCATGAGAATTGTATTTACTACTGCTTTTGCTACTTTTCTAAAAAAAAAAAAAATTCTTCTGCTTTTACTGTACTTGTGTTTCTTCCTACTTTATTTTGCTTTTGCGTCATCTTAAACGTTCTCAATTGTATTTATTACTGCTTGGTGTAACTCATTCTAAGCCTTTTAGTTTAAACACTTGGGCTTCAGACCAGTTGTTTTACATTGAGAGGGTTTGTGGTCTGCACTGTAGTGGCAGAACAGGTAGCTTACATCCTTCTAAGTTGGGAACTGCTGATTGAAGGCTCAGTGTCTGTTATTCTAAAAGTGTATTAATTCTGGTTTAAGCACTTGGGCTTTCAGGCCAGTTATTTTACATTAAGAGGGTTCGTGGTCTGCACTCTTGTGGGAGGAGAGGCTGGACTCTGCCCTTCTGAGCTGGGAATTTCTGGTTAAAGCTTATAGTGCATGTATATCTGAACTACTTCTTACTGAAATTGGTACACCTTGTTTGCTGTAGCATAGACTAGATCCAGGCCTGCTGAATCTAGCTTTGTTTGTATAACTTGAGCACTAATCCAGGCATTATTTAAAGTATTCAGTTGTATTTATTACTGCTTGGTAGTAACTTGGTTAAAGTGTAGCTATCATTCTAAGTCTTTTGGATTAAGCACTTGGGCTTCAGACCAGCTGTTCTACATTAAGAAGGTTTGTGGCATGCACTGTGGTGGCAGGGCAGGTAGCTTTCATCCTTCTAAGTTGGGAACTGCTGATTGAGAGCTCAGTGTCTGTTATTCTTAAAGTGTATTAGCTCTGGTTTAAGCACTTGGGCTTCAGGCCAGTTATTTTACATTAAGAAGGTTCGTGGTCTGCACTCTTGTGGGAGGAGAGGCTGGACTCTGCCCTTCTGAGCTGGGAATTTCTGGTTAAAGGTTTATAGTACCTGAATATTTGAACTGTATCTTACTGAAATTGGTACACCTTGTTTGCTGTAGCATAGACTAGATCCAGGCCTGCTGAATCTAGCTTTGTTTGTATGCTTGTTATTTCCCTGGAACGCTAATTCCACCTAAAACGCGGCTTCTCAGAGCTTCTGTGGATCCCTAGTGATATCTGCATTGCTTACTGTACTTATTTCCTTGCTTCGCTTGAAAGAAAGTTACTGTTTGTCGTTTTTGCATTTAAGTTACCTGTAACACATTGCACTTGTTACCTGGCACTTGCTCACTAAAGCAATTATAAGTCAGCACTAAAAATTAAAAGCACTACACCCTCGCTCCCCATTGGCCCTTGTTTTCAATTATAAAGGAATTCCCAGTATTATTCTAGCATGTCCAAAGGTCAGTTGTCAATCTCCTCTCTGGTCCAGCTGATGAATATGGGAATCTTGAGGCAATGTTACAACTTCCTCATGTACACAGACAACCCTCTCCTCCTCCCAACAAATTCCAACACATGTGAGAGATGCAACCATATAGCCAAACTGGAGGCTAAGCTCTCTCAACTCAGTACTGGCAAAACCAGTCAGGAGGAGAAGGAAACCACACTCACTACAATTCCAGTCTCACATAGACCTACCACGACAGCAAACCAAACACATAATCACACAAAACATACTGAGGCTCTAAATAAAGATCTGCCTAAGCAGCAGAGACCTCCAAAGCAGACACCCAAGCAACCACTACCCCAAAAAAAAAAACACGTGCAACACATATCTCACAAAGCCAGTGTGCCGAACAGTCACAGCCCTTAAGGCTAAACAACACACCTGATACACTTGTAATAGGTGACTCTATCGTCAGGCACACTGACGTCCCACTCACCAGGCTGAACAAGGAGAAGGTCACGGTGAGCAGCCTGTCTGGCGCTAGGATCCACCACATAACACAAGCACTCAGGTCACTCCAAGGCAAGTACAAATATGACTCAGTCATTGTCCATGCTGGTGTGAATGACCTGAGACATACCTCCCTGGACTACATGAAAAGATACATAGAGGAGCTCTCTGAGCATGTAGCCCAGACTGGTATGACCCTGACCTTGAGTAGCATCTTACCCTCACCAAGAATGATGCCACAGTATGAAGACAAGATGATCAATTAAAACAATTGACTTAAGTATTGGTGTCATTCAAAGGGGATCCAATGCCTGTCAGCTTGGGATGATATGCATGACAAGCCACGATGCTTTGCTAGGGACGGCTTGCACCTGTCACCCCTGGGCTTTCGGATATTGGCAAAGGCTCTTGCTACCCCCATAGTGCCTTTTTTAGGCAAGGCTCAAAAGACAAACCCACCTCCATAGGTATCACAAGGGATGAGAAACTAAGAGTAATGCTACTCAACGCTAGAAGTCTAAACCTCAAGATGCACGCACTCAAAACTCTCTTTAGCATGGAGAATATCGATATCTGTGCAGTAACAGAAACCTGGTTCAAGGCTCCCGAGAGCACCCCAGCACTACCAGGTTATACCTCATACTATGCTTTTCGGCCCCAAAACTTGGACCGAACCACAAAAGGAGGGGGAGTATCGATATTCATCAAAGATACCCACACCTCCAGGTTGGTGGCAAAGCACGAAGCATCAGAGACTATCCATGTGCAACTAACAGTGGGTAAAACTGCCTTCCAGTTTATAGCCTGCTACAGACCACCCTCCCAAACCCAGGAACCCCACTCTGCCTTCCTGAGAACACTGGAAAATATGAAGGTCTCTCCGAACACCATTATATTGGGCGACTTCAACTACCCAAACATAGATTGGGAGCATTACTCTAGCTCCAACACCCTTGCCCAAAGGTTCCTAGAATTCATAAACTCAAATGCTATGGAACAACTTGTTACCACTCCCACAAGAGGGGAAAACATACTGGACCTGATCATCACCAACATGGGGACTCTATGCTCCAGACCAGAAGTGTATCCCTCACTGGTAAGATCAGACCATAAACTGATCTCACTGGATATTCACATCCCGACCCCACCCCTGCCCAGAAAACCACAGTGAAAAACTTCTAAAGCAAATTTCACACTCCTCAAAACCGAGGTGGAATCCTTCAAAGCCCCGGCCTGTGGAAAATACGGCCCAGACTGCAGAATCCTTTATAAATGCATTCTATGAACACCTTCAGGACTGCATGGATCATGCAATCCCAAATAAAACCAAGACCCAATCCTCCAAAGGCAGACGACCTGTCTGGTGGACCCCAGCCATAAACAAACTATACAATAGAAGGAGGAAGCTACTACATGATAGAGCAAAATCCCAAAAGGGAAGGCATCTCTGATCAGTATTAGCAAAAACTAAGGGCATTCATAAAATCGTCAAAGGCCAGCTTCAAAGAAAAATTGCACAGGACACTAAGGATAATCACAAGGCTTTCTTTAGTTATGTTAGGAACCTGGGTGGGAATTCCCAGATATGCTCAGAATTAGTCCAAAATGACAAAAATACACTGATCCCACAGACATTGCCAACATCCTAGCTGACAGGTTCAGCAAACTTCTCCCCCCACCAAAGGGCAAATATCTATCCCAGCAGAGTGCTGCCCCTGACATCTCAGATGCTCAGGTGGGAGCCGCCTCTCCAAAGCAAAAACACAGCATCAATGGGACCAGACGGTGTCCCAGGCTGCGCCCTACATGAACTCCAAGAAGAGCTAAACCCAAACATAAAACTACTGTTCAATCTCAGCCTTACTACAGGATATGTACCCAAAGAATGGCGTACAGCAACAGTGGTCCCTCTCCACAAAGGTGGTGCCTCAACGGACCCTGGAAACTATCGCCCCATAAGCCTGACTAGCTTGGTCTGCAAAGCTATGGAAAGGATCATCATGGACCTCATAAATAAAGATATTGGGGACCTACAGACACTGGATCCTACCCAGTTTGGCTTTAAGGGCAGATCCTGCCTCTTAAACCTGGTTGACGACTTTGAAACAGTCACCAAGGCCATTGACGAAGGGAAGGTGGTCCACACAGCCTATCTGGACCTCGCAAAAGCCTTCGATACAATACCCCACTCAGGCATTATAGATAAGCTCACCAGCTTAAATATAAACCCCTATGTCACTAGATGGGTTGCAGACTGGCTCAAGGACAGAACCCACATGGTTAGAATTGCTGGAGCCATGTCAGACTCCAAACCAGTTACAAGTGGCGTCCCACAAGGCTCAGTCCTGGGACCTCTCTTGTTTGGTATATATTTCTCGGAGGTACAGGCCAACACGGAAGGACTGTGGCTGACCAAGTTCGCAGATGACTGCAAACTGGGCACCATAATCGACTCTCCAGCTGACACAAGCATCCTCCAAAAGGGCCACATAGAAACAGACAACTGGTGCCAGAGCTATGGCCTCAAGCTAAACGCCAAAAAGTGTATAGTCATCCCCTTTGGCAAAAACAAAGTGCCCACAAATTACCACATAGGTGGTAATCCATTAAGTACAGAAGAAGTAATTAGGGACCTGGGGACCCAAGTTGATAGCAATCTCTCATTTGACAACCACGTGGCCACAGTGGTTAGAAAAACATTTTATATAGCCCACCTAATCATGAAGGGATTCACATCTAGATTAGGGGACGTCATCGTGCCTCTTTACTCATCCCTCATCAGGCCCATAATTGAGTACAATGCCCCTTTTGGGATGTACCTTACCAAACACCTGCAGCAACTGGAAAGACCCCAAAAGTACCTCACCAAGAGGATCAAAGGGCTCAAACAGATGCCATATGCTGCCCGGTTAAAGAAACTCCAGCTCTACTCAGTGGCATACCGCCTGCTCAGAGGTGACCTGTGCCTGACGATAAGGCCATGTCCAACCCGAATTAAGGGACATGCTGCACCTCAAAAATCCAAATCCCATCGAGCTACACGCTCGAGAGACTTGAACCTCAGCACTGAAATAAATAGGACATGCTGGAGGGACAGATTCATAACCCAGAGGCTCCCTTCACTCTGGAATAAAATCCCAGTCCAGGTTAGGCAGAGTCCCTCATTGACTCTTTTCAAGAGGAATCTTGATGAGTGGATGGGAGATCGTAGGTTTACCCCGGGTATCACTTCTGTGTCACTGTTAGACAGAGGCACAGTATACTAACCTCGAAAAAGGGCATAGCAAAATTAATTTAAAATGGGTGGCGAAAGCCAATCATACTCTGGCTAGGCTTATAAATGGCCCTAGGGCAGATAGCCTAGTATGAACCTATGAACATTCTCAGGACCTGGAAACAGTCATTCCTATCATACCCTGTCTGACAGTTTCTTTGGTGGGCAGCATCATGCAACCACAACAAGGGACTGCCCCTTACTCAACCCCATGCCACCCAGACCCTAACCACAGACGCATCAGGCTATGCCTGAGGAGCACACATGGAAGGCAAATGCATCCAGGGCCACTGGAGGCCAAGTCAAATTCATCTGCACATCAACCAAAAAGAGATGCTAGCTGTACAGCATGCCCTGACAGCTTTCAGATCCCTACTCTCTCCAGGACACCTATTTATAAAAAGACACCACCACAGTTATGTGGTACATCAACAAGCAGGGGGGAACCCATTCTTACCCACTCTGCAGGTTAGCCATGGCCCTGTGGAACACAGCCTTGGACATGCAAGTCCATCTGCAAATTCAATTCCTGCTAGGCAAACAAAACTCACTGGCAGACAACTTAAGCAGAACTCTCCTAGACCCACTCGAGTGGCAGTTAGAGCCCAGCACCTTCAACCTTCTGATTCAGAAATGGGGGACCCCAGAAGTGGGTCTTTTTGCCTCTCCCTGCAGCCACCAGCTCAGCAAATTCTGTACCAGGAATCCTCACCGCAGGGCCTGGAGAGTGGATGCCCTATCCTTTCAGTGGGTAAATCTCTCAATCTATGCCTTTCCACCTCTGCCCCTTCTCCCAAGAGTATTATTCAAAATAAGACAGGACAGACCAAGGACAATTCTCATTGCCCCGGACTGGCCATTCCAGCACTGTTACCCACTCCTGCGCATCCTGTCACCGGTGCCACCCTGGCACCTACACCCGACCCCAACCCTACTCTCTCAGCAAGAGGGGCAGATTTTGCATCTGCAACTGTAATCCCTAAATCTTGTAGCCTGGCTTATTCCTGAAATTCTCCCCCCAGCAACCCTAAGCAAGCAGGTGCTGGACGTTATTCTTGAAGCCAGAAGACCCAATACAAAAAAAAACCTATGCTGATAAGTGGAAAAGGTACTGCTCCTGGATTCAATCTAAAGGAGAGGACAGATCTCTGCCCCTAATCCTGGATTACTTAGCAGATGATCTCCACAAAGGCTTGTCCTTCTCCTCCACTAAGATACATGCCTCAGCCATTTCGGCTCATTACAACACTGAGCCACCTCTCTTCTCGCACCCTCTTGTCAAACAGTTCTTGAGAAGGGCAAACAACCTAAGGCCGCCAAGGAGAGCACCCACCCACCCCTGCTTGGGACGTTAACTTTGTACTGGAAAAGCTCACACTTCCCCCCTTTGAACCTGCAGCGTCAGCAGAGTTAAAATTCCTCTCTTGGAAAACAACCTTGCTTCTGGCCATTACTTTAGCTAGAATAGTGTCTGAGCTACAAGCACTTATGGCTTTGGAACCCTTCATTATTTTCCATGCTGACAGGGTTTCCTTCAGGACTAACCCTTCCTTTATGCCTAAAGTGGTGTCCAGTGTGGCTCTCCACCAATGCATCCATTTGCCAACCTACTTCCCTAATCCTCATAATAAAGGGGAAAGGATCCTGCACTCCTTGGTCGTGCACAGACAGCTCAGATTCTACCTTGATAGGACTAAGCCCTTCAGAGAATCTTACCAGTTAGTAGTCAACTTTGCAGCAGGGGCAGAGGGCAAGGCAATTTCAAAACTAACAATTTCCAAATGGATAGCACATTGCATCTATTTCTGCTACAAGCAACATGGGGAAACCAACTCCTCAGGGGGTCAGAACACATTCCACTAGGGCAACATCTACCTCTACAGCATTTCTCAGGGGAGTCCCTACCAGTTGCATCCTGGAAGCTGCTACCTGGAGTTCTGTGCACACCTTCACCAAGCATTACCACCTACCTATCTTTTCCAAATCCAGGGCAGGTTTTGCTGCAGCAGTCCTGCAAGGAATTCTAGCCAGCCCTAACTCTTCTTGACTGAATTCACCCTTCTTCAGCTTTGGGAATCTACCCAAGTGTGATGACTGCAACAGTGAAACACGAAAAACATAGTACAGTTGTGTACACTTACCATAAATGTAGATGTTCAGTTGTATTCATAGGTTCATAGGAAGGTACTAGGCTATCGGCCCAAGGGTCTACGTAAGCCTAGCCAACAAGGTTCCCTGGCTTATGCCACCAAAGAAAGTTAACTGTTGCAGTCCTGGTTTCCTTGTCTCCAGCTCCCTGTTTTTTTTCCTCTCCTCTCTATGCCTTTTACTCATCCCTTCCAGGGGTATTGGTATTTACTTTTTACTGGTGATGATTTCCCCCACCATAACTTCGCTCCCTATTTCGGGGCTCCTGTCATTTGGGGCAAGAAAAACTGATGTAATGGCGTCGGCTGCCTGTTTTTATACCCCTGATGACCTGATCTCAGTTTTGGAGTGACAGCATCCGACGGAGGAATGCCAAGTCTCTGGTATCCGGGCTGACTGAGGAATACCTGCAGGCAGATCACCCAAGTGTGATGACTACAACAGTGAATACACTCAAACGTCTACATTTATGGTAAGTGTACACAACTGTACTTTCTGATGCTTTTTGTTTTGAGGATGTGCAGAAGGTGCAACAAACAATTTGGGTGAGACCAATATTCCTAGAAGTGTGAAATATGTGTTTGCTCTTTTCTTTGTGCTCTGTGATAAGGACAACCTGCAGCTTGCAAAAAAATCTTCAGATCCGAGTTGTCTTCTGATTCAGAATACACAGTAGCTTTCAGTTTCACATATCGCAAGTGTGTGGAGGCCTCTCATATTCTTCAGTTTTATGGCACTTCTTTCCCTTCCATATTTTTAGCAGGAAATAGAGTAGTGATCACCACCTGTGCCATTTAAGATGCCAAGGCTTTCTTTGTTGGTCCACACAGTTTTGTTACCAGCCCTAAAGAAGCTGGTATCAGCCTGCAGAGCATTAGTGTTGATACCCCAGTCTGTGTCAGCTTCCAAGATATCTTCATCAGTTTTGATATAGATGGGCTGTGTTTCAACACTGCTAGCTTTGACATCCCTGTCTATCTCAAAGTTACCAGCACTGGGTGCTTTTGATCTTTATGGCAACACTTTGGACACTTATTGGCCTTAAGGCAAATTGGTCCTGACATCAGACCCCTTGATTTCAGTGTCTGGCAGACTGGAGATGTTCTTCATCTCACATTGCTGCAGTCATAACCTGTGGGTAGTCCGCTGTCCTCGGTCGGCCCGAATACCAAAGTGTTAGGCTGGCGTCGGTCATGGTCGCTCAGATCTGACATCAGTACGCCGTGGTACTAAAGCGCATGACCGACGTCATATCCTCAGTCTTTCTTGCCGCATGGTCCGAAGCAGAAGCAGCGTTTGCAAGTGCCGTTCCTGAAATTTTCGTATTCTGAGTTTCAGACCGAAGACCAAGTTGGGCTAAGTACCCCATTGGGGAATATTTTTGTCTTTTCTTGCCTCAGTTAATCCGGATGTCAGAAAAAGTGAATAATTGTATTTCTTGTGGGAAACCGATACCTCATAGGGATTACCACTCTCTCTGTATTCCTTGCTTGGGGCCTGAGCACGACGTAGTCGGGTGTCGCTTTTGTGCTAAATTTAATAAGCGCACCATTAAATGTAGGTTAGATTGTGCTAGGCTTGTCTTCGGAAGCGGTGTAATTACAATATGCCGTCGGATCCTCCGGCCCGCTACCGCTAAGCGTAAGGAAAAGTCTTTAAAGTCCAAGCAGGGTGGGTCGTCCGTTCCGGACGCCGGTTCTTTAGAAACTACGGTGGAATCTGTAGATCCAGCCGAGGTTTCAGCTGAGTCTCAGGGGGAACCTTTAATTTTGCAAGATGTGGCCTCTCAGGAGTCGGGTCAGGCTGAGGGGGCCTCTCCCTTCTTTACATAAGGTGGTTAGGCCTTCTCCCTCTGTCTCTAAGGTACCTTCCAAGGGCAGGCCTGGTTTGTTTTCCTCTGGCGTCAGTCCTAGTTCTGCAGGTTCTGTGCCTAAGAAACACATGCTTAAAATGGCAGAAGATTTGATTACCATGATCAGAGGTTCTATGCCCCCTCCAGATAAGAGGCCTAGGGTGGAGCCAGAGGTGGAAGGATTGGAACATTCTTCTGATTACTCAGAGTCTTCGGCTGAAGACATTCAGGATTTTCCCCCTTATTCTGATTCAGACGCAGAGGATTCTAGTCTTTCTGCTTCGCCTCCAGAGGATTTTTGTTTTGCAGAAACCCTGCATTCTATAAGGGAGCATTTTAAATGGGCAGGTCAGGATTTCACTGACTCCCGAAAGAGGCTTAGGGAATTTTGTTTTACCACAACATAGGCCCTTAGCTATACCTCCTGTTTTGGATGTTGTTCAGGATGTTTTCTCTGAGGCTTCCCTTAATCCAGACTCTTTGCCTCCTGCCCCGGTTAAGCCAGATAGGTATTACAGAGTGCCAGAGGCTCATAAATATTTGTATAAGAGCCCAAGGGCTGACCCAGAAACTATTAGCCAGGGACCTAAGGGTGTCAGGGCTTCTGTTGTGAAGAATCCAGTTCCTATGGATAAAGATTCAAGAGCTTTGGATAGGTGGGGTAAAAAAGTGTATACCTCTTCCACTCTTGCAATGAGGGCTTTGAATTGTCAGTTTCATATGCTGAAGTACCAGAATTTTCTCCTTAGTCAGTTAAAATCTAAGGTAGATGCTTTAGCAGAGGGCATAGAGTGTAAGGAATTACAGGATTTGGTTCACGCCTCTGATCAGGTGGGTAAGCATTCTTTGCAGTGTGGTTTTGATTCTTTACAGGCTTCTTCCAGGGTGGCTGCCACTGGATCAGTTATTCGTAGGCACGCCTGGCTTAAGGATCAGAACTTGTCAGAGCATGTTAAAGCTCGAATTTTGGATGCTCCCATTCAGTCTGAAGTTTTGTTTGGTTCTCCGGTGGAGTCAGTCTTGAAGAAAATGGAAGACAAAGCTAAGTCTATGCAGACTGTTAAGGATTTTTTACAGGTGCAGCCCCCTAAGTTTAGCAGAAATTGGCCTACTAAGGGATGGGCGTACCCTTCTTCTGATTTACAGTCTAGGGGCAGATCTAGACGTGGTAGGGGCAGAGCTCATGCACAGGATTCTTTCAGGCCTAGGACGTGGAGTTCCCCTGCACAGTCTACTGGTGAGGGCAGGGGCCAGTCCTTTCGTAAACAGACCCAATGACCTACATCTTCAGCTGCCCGATCCTTCCTGTCTGGCAGCTCCTCTGGGAGGAAAGTTGGCACTTTTCAGGCAAAATTGGCTTTTAGTCACCCAGGACAAATGGGTGTTGGACATTATAAACCGAGGCTACAAGTTTTATTTCCACACATTGCCTCCTTTCAAGGGCATGCCAGACGTTCCTCCTCTGCAAAAGGTGGAGGCTCTCAAACAGATTTCTTTACTTCTACACATGGGGGCTATTCAGCAGGTCCCTCCGTCAGAAGTGGGCCTAGGATTTTATTCTCGCCTGTTTCTTGTACCAAAGAAAGAAAACACTTGGAGGCCTATTCTGGATTTGTCTATTCTCAACACATACCTGGACATTCCAAAATTCAAAATGTTGACTTTGCAACAACTTCTGCCTCTGCTAGGCAAAGATCACTGGATGGTAACTCTGGATCTCAAAGAGGCTTATCTTCATATTCCTATCAGGCCCAGCTGCAGGAGATTCCTGCGGCTGGGACTTTACATTATCAGTTCTCTGCATTGCCCTTTGGCTTATCTACTGCAGGGTGTTCACAAAGGTTCTGGCTCCAGTGATAGCCTTCTTAAGGTTAAGAGGAATACAAATGTATCCTTATTTGGACGATTGCCTGATTCTTGCTCAAGACAGAGACAAGCTACTTCACCATCTACAGTATGTTATGGCAGTGTTAAGGTGCCTAGGGTATTCTGTGAACGAAATAAAGTCCAGTCTAGTACCCTCTCAGGACATGTGCTTTCTGGGTGTGAGACTGAATTCAGCCACTCAGATGGCGTTTTTGACCCCGGACAAGCAAAGAAATCTTACCCTTTACTTCCAAAAATTGTCTCTACGGTCCAGGCTGACTGCAAGGACAGTCCTTCAAGCCTTGGGGTTCATGGCATCTTGTATTCTGGTGCTTCCCAATGCCAAACTGCATATGAGGAAGCTACAATGGTATCTAAAAAGTGTATGGACTCAACACTGCCACGATTTGGACACTGTCATTCAGATAATACCTTGCATTCAAAAGGAATTTTTGTGGTGGGCTCAGGAATGTCACCTAAACAAGGGACTCTCTGTGACCCGACCAGAGGCGAGTCAGATCTTAACGACAGATGCCTCAGACAAGGCTTGGGGAGCACACCTCAATGGAAAATGGGTTCAAGACACGTGGCCTGCCAGACTTCAACATTTGCATATCAACATGAAGGAGATGTTAGCAGTCCAATTTGCATTGATGGCTTTCAAGGATCTACTTCACCCAGGACAAGTGTTGATTCAAACAGACAACGCAAATGTCATGTGGTACATCAACAACAAGGGGGGACCCATTCGTACACTCTTTGCAGGCAAGCTATGATTTTGTGGGAGACTGCTCTCAGTTTGCAACTCAGTCTTCAGGCAAGGTTTCTGCCAGGAGCACAGAACTCCTTAGCGGATGTTTTGAGCAGACAGATGGTGGATCCCCACGAGTGGAAATTGGATCCTCATGTATTTCGACAGTTGACAGTGATTTGGGGGACTCCAGACATAGATCTGTTCGCTTCTCCACTAAATTTCCAGCTGCCAAAGTTTTGCACAAAGATGATGTTCTTCATTCCACATTGCTGCAGTCCTAACTATTGGGTAGTCCGCTGTCCAGTCGGCCCGAATACCAAAGTATATGGCTGACGTCGGTCAGGGCGCATTAGACTGACGTCAGTACGTCAGGGTACTAATGCGCATGACCGACGTCATAACCTCAGTCTTTTTTGCCGCATGGTCCGATGCAGAAGCAATTTTGCGAGTGCAGGTTGGCGTTCTGAAAGTTTCTGAAGTCAGAGTTTCAGACCGAATCAAAGTTGGCTAAGTACCCGTTGGGAATATTTTGGTTTTTCTTGCCTCAGTATTTAACCGGATGTCAGAAAAAGTGAATAACTGTATTTCTTGTGGGAAACAGATACCTCATAGGGATTACCATACTTTGTGTATACCTTGTTTAGGACCTGAGCACGACGTTGTTGGATGCCGCTCTTGTGCTAGATTTAACAAACGCACTATTAAGAGAAGGTTAGACTGTGCCAGGTTAGTGTTTGGGAAGCGTTGTAATTATAAAATGCCGTCGGATGCTCCGGCTGGCTTCGCTAAAAGCAAAGATAAAGCAGCAAAGCCTAGAATGGAGGAACCGACAGTCCCAGACGTCGGTTCTTTAGAAGGCTCAGTGGAGCCGGAGGTTTTGCCAGGTGTTTCTTTTGAGTCTCAGGGAGACTTTACTGTTACAGGATGTATCCTCTCAGGAAGTAGGCCAGGCTGAGGGGCTTCTCAGGTGGCTGTTCTTCCTCTCTTCCTAAGGTGGTTAGAGCCTCCCTTCTGTTTCCAAGGCTTCTTTGAGGGGCAGGCCTAGTTTAGCTTCAGTGGGGGTTCCTCCTAGTGCTTCAGGGTCCTTGCCTAAGAAACATATGCTTAAAATGGCAGAGGATTTGATTACTATGATAAGGGGTTCTATGCCCCCTCCTGATAAGAGGCCTAGGGTGGAACCTGAGTTTGAGAGTTTTGAGCAATGCTCTGAGGCTTCGGAGTCTTCGGCTGAAGACTTGCAGGAGTACCCTCCTTATTCTGATTCTGATGTGGATGATTCTACTCCTTCTGCTTCTCCTCCTGAGGATTTTTCATTTTCAGAGACTCTGCATTCCATGAGGGAGCATTTTAAATGGGAAGGTCAAGATTTCTCTGATTCCAGGAAAAGGCTTAGGGAATTCTTGTTTTTACCCCAGCATAGGCCTTTAGCTATACCTCCTGTTTTGACTGTGGTGGAAGATGTGTTTGCAGAGGCTTCCCTGAATCCTGATTCTTTACCTCCTGCTCCAGTTAAACCGGATAGGTATTATAGGGTGCCTGAAGCTCATAAGTATCTTTTAAGAGTCCTAGGGCAGACCCGAAACTGTCTCTCAGGGGCCTAAAGGTGTGAAGGCCTCAGTTGTTAAAAATCCTGTCCCTCCTGATAAAGAGGCAAGGGCTTTGGATAGATGGGGAAAGAAAGTGTATACTTCTTCCACTTTAGCCATGAGGGCGTTGAATTGTCAGTTTCACATGTTAAAATATCAGAATTATCTTCTTTCACAGTTGAAATCTAAGGTGGATGCTCTGGCGAAGGTATTGAGTGTAAAGAGTTACAGGATTTAGATCATGTGTCTGAACAGGGCGGCAAACACTCTTTGCAGTGTGGTATTGATGCTGTGCAGGCCACCTACAGGGTGACGGCCACTGGGTCTGTGCTTCAGGCACGCCTGGTTGAGAGATCAGAATTTAGCTGAGCATGTTAAGACAAGGATTTTGGATGCTCCTTTACAGTCTGATGTGTTGTTTGGTTGCCTGTGGAAGCAGTTTTGAAGAAAATTGAGGACAAGGCTAAGTCTATGCAAACTGTTAAAGATTTTTGCAGGTGCAGCCTCCAGTTTAGTAGAAATTGGCCTACTAAGGGATGGACTTATCCTGCTTATGATTCCCAGTCTAGGGGTAGGTCTAGACGTGGTAGGGGCAGAGCTCAGGGTTCTTTTAGGCCTAGGACAGGGAGTTCCCCTGCTCAGACTTCTGGTGAGGGCAGGGGTCAGTCCTTTCGTAAGCAGGCCCAATGACCTGCCTTTTCAGCTGCCAGTTCATTCTCGCCTGGCAGCACCGTTGGGAGGAAGGCTGTCTCTTTTCACAGAAAATTGGGATTTAATTACCCAAGACAGATGGGTTCTGGATATTATTCACAACGGTTACAGGTTTTATTTCCATACCTTGCCTCTTTTCAAAGGCATGCCAGACATTCCTCCTCTACAACGGCAAGAGGCTCTCAAGCAGATTTCTCTGTTACTCCAAATAGGGGCCATTCAGCCAGTTCCTGTGCCAGAAAGGGGCCTAGGATTTTATTCTCGCCTGTTCCTAGTACCAAAGAAGGGGAACACGTGGAGACCAATTTTGGATTTATCTACCCTCAACACTTATCTGGACATTCCCAAGTTCAAAATGTTGACGTTACAACAGCTTTTACCTCTGCTGGGCAAAGATCACTGGATGGTAACTTTAGATCTCCAGGAAGCTTACCTTCATGTGCCTATACGACTAGGTTGCAGAAAGTATCTGCGTTTTCGAGCTGGAAATTCTCATTATCAGTTCTCTGCATTGCCCTTTGGCTTATCTACTGCGCCCAGAGTATTCACAAAGGTTCTGGCTCCAGTGATAGCTTACTTCAGGCTAAAAGGAATTCAAATCTATCCTTACTTGGACGATTGCCTGATTCTGGCTCAAGAAAAGGAAGACCTTCTACAGCATTTGGAATATGTCATAGCAGTGCTAAGATGCCTAGGGTATTCTGTGAACGAAATAAAGTCCAGTCTAGTACCCTCTCAAGACATGTGCTTTCTGGGTGTGAGACTGAATACAGCAGCCCAGATGGCCTTTTAACCCCGGACAAACAAAAGAATCTTTCCAGTTACTTCCATCAACTATCTCTTCAGTCCGGGCTGACTGCAAGGACAGTCCTTCAAGCCTTAGGGTTCATGGCATCTTGTATTCTGGTGCTTCCCAATGCCAAACTGCATATGAGGAAGCTACAATGGTATCTCAAAATGTATGGACACAGCACTGCCAGGATTTGGACACTGTCATTCAAATAATACCTTGCATTCAAAAGGAATTTTGTGGTGGGCTCAGGAA
This sequence comes from Protopterus annectens, assembly GCF_019279795.1. Lineage (NCBI taxonomy): Eukaryota > Metazoa > Chordata > Ceratodontiformes > Protopteridae > Protopterus > Protopterus annectens. The sequence goes on along the minus strand of NC_056726.1, from coordinate 995,142,165 downwards.
TGTCACCTAAACAAGGGACTCTCTGTGACCCGGCCAGAGGCAGTCAAATTCTAACGACAGATGCCTCAGACATTGCTTGGGGAGCTCATCTAAATGGAAAGTGGATACAAGACAAGTGGCCTGCCAGACTACAGCATCTACATATCAACATGAAGGAGATGTTAGCAGTCCAGTTTGCATTAATGGCTTTCAAGGAGTTACTTCTTCCAGGGCAGGTGTTGATTCTAACAGACAACACAACTGTCATGTGGTACATCAACAAACAAGGGGAACACATTCTTACCCATTGTGCAGGCAAGCAATGATTTTATGGGAGACTGCTCAGCTTGCAACTAACTCTTCAGGCAAGGTTTCTGCCGAGCACAGAACTCCTTAGCAGATGTGTTAAGCAGACAAATCATGGATCCCCACGAGTGGAAACTGGATCTTCATGTATTTCAAAAGTTGACAGTGTCCTGGGGAACTCCAGACATAGATCTGTTCGCTTCTCCACTAAACCACCAGCTGCCAAAGTTTTGCACAAAGAGGTTTCATCACACAGCTTGGAAAGTGGATGCTCTTTCTTTCAGTTGGAAAAATCTTCATGTATATGCGTTTCCACCTCTGCCTCTTCTTCCAAAGGTGCTTCTAAAGGTCAGACAAGACAAGCCAAGGATGATTTTAATAGCTCCAGATTGGCCTCGCAGCACTGGTACCCATTACTGAGGAGTCTAGTAAAGAAGCCTCCATGGCCTTTACCCTTGATTCCACACCTGTTGTCTCAGAGAGACGGTCACCTGCTCAATGTCAAGCTTCACTCTCTTCATCTAACAGCCTGGCATATTCTGTTTTGAAAGACAGCAGGTCTCAACTTCCTCAACAAGTTTTAAATGTGATTATGGAAGCCAGGAGACCTAGTACAAGGAAAGTGTACAGAAAAATGGAAGAGATTTTTATTTTGGAGTGCAGCAAACAATTTGGAGATTTCTGAGCCAAATTTGAGTGTGGCTCTTCAATATCTTACTGAGTTATTGGACAAAGGTTTGTCTTTCTCTTCCATTAAGATTCATGCTGCAGCAATCTCAGCTCACTATGATTGTGACCCACCGCTGTTTTCGCATCCTTTGTTCAAGCAATTTCTTAGAGGGGCAAAGAATATAAGACCCCATAGAGCTCCTACTCCTGCTTGGGATCTCAATTTTGTGTTGGAGAAACTTACTCTACAACCTTTTGAGCCTGCGGCTACTACTGAATTGAAATACTTGTCATGGAAGACTGCTTTTTTGTTGGCCATTACTTCTGCAAGAAGGGTTTCTGAGTTGCAGGCCCTTATGGCAGTGGAGCCTTTTTTGATTTTTCATAAGGATAGGGTATCTTACGCACTAATCCTTCCTTTATGCCTAAGGTGGTTTCTAGTGTGGCTTTAAACCAAACTATTCATTTGCCTACCTTTTATGCAGATCCCCAAAATAAAGGGGAACAGATTTTGCACACTTTAGATGTACACAGGCAATTGCGTTATTATTTGAGCAGGACTAAGGATTTTAGGCAGTCTCAGCAGTTGTTTATTTCTTTTGCTTTGAGTTCAAAGGGCAAGCCTGTGTCTAAACAAACTATTTCTAGGTGGATTGGGTGTTGCATTGCATTTTGTTATTCCCATCATGGCAAGGAGATTCCAGCTGGGATTAGGCCTCATTCCACTAGGGCTACTGCCACTTCAACAGCATTTCTAAGGGTGTGGCAACAAAGGATATTTTGGAGGCAGCTACTTGGAGTTCAGTGCATACTTTCTCTAAGCATTATCACCTTCCTCTCTACTCTAAGTCTAGGGCTGGTTTTGCCACAGCTATTTTGCAAGGCATGTTGTCCTCCTGCTTCCTTATGATTTGCCAGCCTCCTTACCTCTGCTTTGGGATTCTACCCAATAGTTAGGACTGCAGCAATGTGGAATGAAGAACATAGTACAGTTTTGTACCTACCATAAATGTAGATGTTCGAGGATCCACATTGCTGCAGTCCAATCTCCCTCCTTCCCCTCTGTGTTTAGGGGTGGTTGTGTAGGTGAAGTTATATTCTGCTGTTTTTGTATATATTGTACATATATATTTTGGTGCAGGTATGTTGGGAATTTTTTGGTTTTTGGCCTTATCTTTTCAGGGTCTTCTGACATCTGGGGCAAGAAAAGACTGAGGATATGACGTCGGTCATGCGCATTAGTACCCTGACGTACTGACGTCAGTCTAATGCGCCCTGACCGAAGTCAGCCATATACTTTGGTATTCGGGCCGACTGGACAGCGGACTTCCCAATAGTTAGGACTGCAGCAATGTGGATCCTCGAACATCTACATTTATGGTAGGTACAAAACTGTACTTTTCATCCAAAAGCTTGGAAAGTGGATGCTCTATCATTCAGTTGGAACAATCTTCACGTCTATGCCTTTCCTCCTCTGCCTCTCCTTCCCAAGGTGCTCTTGAAGGTCAGACAGGACAAGCCCTCCATGATTCTAATAGCTCCAGATTGGCCACGTCATCACTGGTACCCTCTGCTGAGGAGTTTAGTACGGGAGCCTCCTTGGCCTTTGCCATCAATTCCACACCTTTTGTCCCAGGCAGGCAGTCATTTCCTCAATGTCAGGATACAGTCCCTGCATCTGACAGCCTGGCATATTCTGTTCTAGACCCTGGAGGGTCGCAGCTTCCTCAACAAGTTTTGAATGTTATTTTGGAGGCCAGACGGCCTAGTACAAGGAAAGTTTATGCTGATAAATGGAGGAGATTTTTTCTTTGGAGCAAAGCAAAGAGCTTTGATGTTTCAGTTCCTAATTTGAATGTTTCACTTCAGTATCTTACAGAATTACTAGACAAAGGTTTGTCTTTCTCCTCTGTGAAAGTTCATGCTGCAGCCATTTCTGCTCACTATGACTGTGACCCACCATTATTCTCTTGTCCTTTGTTTAAGCAATTTCTTAGAGGGGCAAAGAACATAAGACCCCCACGTAGAGCTCCTACTCCTTCGTGGGATCAAAATTTTGTGTTGGAAAAACTCACTTTACCTCCTTTTGAACCTGCAGCTACATCTGAGTTGAAGTTTTTGTCTTGGAAGACTGCTTTTTGTTGGCCATTACGTCTGCTAGAAGGGTATCTGAATTACAGGCTCTAATGGCAGTTGAACCCTTCCTGATTTTTCATCAGGATAGGGTATCCCTACGTACTAACCCTACTTTTATGCCTAAAGTTGTTTCAAATGTGGCCTTGAACCAATCTATTCATTTGCCTACTTTTTATGCTGATCCCCAAAATAAAGGGAAAAATTTTGCACTCTTTGGATATTCACAGGCAGTTGCTATTATTTGAGCAGAACTAAAGGGTTCAGACAGTCTCAACAGTTGTTTGTTTCTTTTGCTTTGGGCTCTCAGGGAAACCTGTTTCTAAACAAACTATTTCTAAGTGGATTGGCCATTGTATTGCTTTTGTTATTCTCATCATGGTAAGGAGATTCCGGCTGGAATCAGACCTCATTCCACTAGGGCTACTGCCACTTCTACTGCTTTTTAAGGGTGTAGCTACTAAAGATATTTTGGAGGCAGCTACTTGGAGTTCAGTGCACACTTTTTCTAAACATTACCATCTCCTCTTTATTCCAAATCTAGGGCTGGGTTTGCCACTGCAGTTTTACAGGGCATGTTAGCAGCTCCCAATGCTTTATGATTTTGCCAACCTCCCTTTACCTTTGCTTTGGGATTCTACCCACAGGTTATGACTGCAGCAATGTGAGATGAAGAACATAGTACAGTTTTGTACCTACCATAAATGTAGATGTTCAAGATCCACATTGCTGCAGTCCAATTCCTCCCTCCTTCCCCACTGTAGTTTGGGGTGGTTGTGTGGTTTGAGTTGTAAATATTGTTTGTACATGGGTGGTTGGATGTTTTTCTGTTTTTGGCTATGGCCTTTCTTTTAGGGCCTTCTGACATCTGGGGCAAGAAAGACTGAGGATATGACGTCGGTCATGCGCTTTAGTACCACGGCGTACTGACGTCAGATCTGAGCGACCATGACCGACGCCAGCCTAACACTTTGGTATTCGGGCCGACCGAGGACAGCGGACTACCCACAGGTTATGACTGCAGCAATGTGGATCTTCGAACATCTACATTTATGGTAGGTACAAAACTGTACTTTTCTGTGGGGTTAACAGATGTGTCGCCACCAGTCTCAGGCAGTAATCCTTGTGGTCTTTTCTCGCAGCAGTTGTCTCTGCTGTGGTGATATTGTTCCTTTAGGTCTAATGATGAGGTGTGGTGATAGGTTTTTCTTCTGCTCCAAATCTTTCTGTTTGCGAGTTTTAGGCTCCACAGGTTGGCATTTAAGGCAGTCAGATAAAAAGCTCTAAAGCCATTTCAGTGTGTAAAAGAAAATCCTCCTGTTCTTGTGACTCTTGTCCTCCATTTCTGTGTAGAAAGACTACATGTAAGAGGAAGCAAGTGAAAGCTACAGGTCCTCTACATTTGGTCTGATCAGTGAGGAGGACACTGACTCTTCTGCATCCCTTCCTGATGATCCAAGATTTGGAAAAGTTTTATGGGTGATGCATCCACTAGGAAGTCTAATGACTGTCCCCATGTTCTCTCCATAGGGGATGCTACAGAAGGTTTTAATAGTCTGCTTGGTCCTCTTGGATGGTCCTTATGTTAGCTGACATTTTTAAGGTTCCCATCAGTGTTGCCTGGAAGAACTAGGATATGGTATTCTAAAAAGCAGACTTTTTTTTTGTATCCTCCCCTAGATAGTTTGTGGTCTTCTAAGCAACTAACCCATATGTTTTGGTTTTGGCAGCTGCTGTAAAGAAGATTCCCTCACCCTATATTCATAGTCCATTCTCCTGATAAGGAATCTAGGATGGTGGATCACTTAAGAGAAGTACAGTGTGTATCCTCCATGTTCACTTCAAGTGTGCTTAATTATTTGATGTTAAGTTGTCCATCTTGCCTTCGTTCTTGCTGTTTGGGTTCAGAGCCGATCCTCTGCTCCGACTCGGCCATCTTCTATAGCTCGAGAGCTGTTTACTGGCTCGAGGCTACCCCTTATACCAGAATGCCCAGCGTCAGCTACGAGGTTGCTTCATTACTGGCTCAGGCTTAGTATAGATTTTTCTATTATATTGTTTATTCTTAAAAAAATTGTCATGTTTTTTGTCAAGTTTTTGTCTATTGATTACTTTATCCCTTATCGCTTCTTGTGTGTTGTAGCTTTGTTGGCCGTCGCTTCATAACTCACAGGCCTTCTGTTTCCCCTGAACTCATTTAAATTAGGGAGTCCCCCCCCCCCTTAGGATAGCCATTTAAATTAGAGGTTCTCCGTTCTTTTCCTTAGCTGTAAAAAAAAAAAAAAAAAAAAAAAACTGTTTCTTAGTTGTAGTATAGCCTTTTTCTTATTGTTGTTGTGGCTGTTGTTAGTAAAAATGTCTAAAGATACCAAGGTATCTGGCTTCAAAAAGTGTGGCTCATGCTGTCAGAAAATGTCTCTTGACAGATGGGCACTAGTTGTGTATATTGTTTGGGTGCTGTTCACCTGCAGGACTCCTGATGTTCATCGTGTTTCACTGTTGCAGTCATTACTCTTGGGTTATCCTGCTGGCAGGCTACCCTCGGTCGGCCAGAATTCCAAAGTCTAGGTCCGGCGTCCGTTGCTGTCGCCTTTTCCCTGATGTCAGTGTGCCAGGGGTATAAAAGATGCAGCCGACGCCATTTTCTCCAGTCTTTCTTGTCGCGCAGTGCCCGAAGCAAAAGTAGTTCGCAAGTGCCGGTCAGCCTACTCTTGAGATTTTCAAATCCGAATTTCAGAACCGAAGTCTTCATTAAAGCTAAGTACCCCGTTGGGGAAACTTTTTTCTTGCTCCAGACCGATGTCAGAAAAAGTTAACAATTGTATTTCTTGTGGGAAGCAAATACCTCATGAGGATTTTCACTCTTACCGTATTCCTTGCCTAGGCCCTGATCACAACGTTGCTAGCTGTCTGTTTCGTGCTAGATTTAACCAACGCACTATCAAGCATCTGTTCGATTTTGCATTTCATTACTTTGGACGAAGATTTAATTATATAATGCAGTCGGACCAGCTGACAACCGGAGTTTACAAAAAAACACAAGGAAAAGGATAGGCATCCGAGGTCCAAAACCGACGACGAAGCCTCTGCTAGGCCAGTCGCCGGTTCTCAGTGAGGCGCTTTCACAGCCCCTGGTGCCCGCTACCTCAGAGCCACAGGCCGCTTCCGACTCCCACTTGGAGCCGACTGGGCCTCTGGAAACTCAAGGTATTGGACACACTGAAATCATTCCCTCAGATGGGTCCGGAGCCGCTGAGCAGGCATCAGCTTCTGAGGGTGTCTTCAGACCTACACAACTATATATTAAGCCATCTTCAGCTTCAAAGACAAAGACTAAAGCAGCACTAAAGACAAAGAAACAAGTACAGCATTCTCCCTCTCAGACTTCCATGCCTAAAAAACAGATGCTCAAAATGGCTGAAGACCTAATTAGTTTGAACAGGGACTCCCATCCCCCCCCCCCTCCTGATAAGAGGCCTAGGCAAGAGACTGAGTATGATTCTTCTGATCAGGTTTCTATTTCCTCTGATTCCTCTTCTGAACAGGATTACTCCATGCTTCCCTATGAGGATTCTGATGCTGAAGAATCCATTCCTTCAGCCTCTCCTCCTGAGGGTTATTCTTTTGGGGCAACCCTACATACCATGAGGGAACATTTCCACTGGGAGAGCCAAGATTATGCTGAATCTAAGAAAAGGCTCAGAGACTTTCTGCTACTTCCACAGCACAGACCCCTTGCTATTCCACCTGTCCTGGATATTGTAGATGTATTTTCAGAGTCCGGCCTGTCCCCTGACTCTTTACCCCCTTCACCTGCTAAGCCAGACAGGTACTTACAGGGTCCCAGATTCTCATAAATTCCTATATAAAAACCCTGCTGCTGACCCAGAAACTATATCTCAGGGTCCCAAAGGGGTTAAAGCTTCCACTGCAAAAAAAACCCTGTCCCCTGTGATGGGGATTCTAGGGCTCTAGACAGATGGGGGAAAAAGTCTACACTTCTGCTACCCTGGCTGTAAGGGCTTTAAATTGTCAATTTCATATGCTTAAATATCAGCAATATTTAATGTCACTGCTTAAACCGAAATTGTTGACAAATACTGAAGGTTCAGAGAACAAAGAATTGCATGATTTATTGCATGCAGCTGAACAAGTGGGGAAGCATACTTTGCAATGTGGTTATGATTCACTGGAGGCCTCTTGCAGGGCCGCTGTTACAGGTTCTGTTATTCAAAGACATGCTTGGTTAAAGGAACAGAATCTGCCTGATCATGTTAAAGCAAAATCATTAGATGCACCATTACAGCATGATATACTTTGTTTGGTACTAAAGCAGAAGAGGTGTTGAAAAAATGGAGGATAAAGCAAAATCCATGCAGACAGTCAAGGATTTCTTACAGGTGCAGCCACCCAGGTTTAGCAGAAACTGGCCCACTAAAAATTGGTCCTTTCCAGTGTCAGACCACAAAGAGGCAGATACAGGCGTCCCAAAGGTAGATTTCAGCCCCATGGCTCATATAAGCCTAAACAATGGGGTGCTCCTACCTCCAAAAGCGGAGAAGACAAATCACAACCTTACAGAAAACAGTCCCAATGACTTTCCTCTACCAGAGCCAAGCACTTTTCTTTTGGCAGCCCCCTTAGAGGGAAAACTAGCACTTTTTTCATCAAATTGGCAAATGATTACCCACGACAAATGGGTCTTGAACATAGTGTCCCAAGGCTACAGGTTCCATTTTCACACCTTACCAAGGTCAAAAGGTATGCCAGACCTGCCACACAACCAATGGGCAGAGGCACAAAAACAAATTACAGCCCTCATGAACATGAGGGCCATTCACCAAGTACCACAACAAGAGCAGGGGCAAGGATTTTACTCCAGACTTTTTCTAGTACCCAGAAAGGACAAAACCTGGAGACCAATACTGGACCTGTCAATTTTAAATACGTTTCTGGAAGTTCCAAAATTCAAGATGTTCACTCTACAGCAGCTACTGCCCATGCAGGGCAAGAAGGCTTGGCTCGTAACTTTGGACCTAAAAAAGGCATACCTGCATGTCCCAATCGGACAATCTTGCAGAATATGCCTCAGATTCATAGCTGGCTCAATGCATTACCAATTCTCTGCACTGCCCTTTGGCTTATCTACTGCGCCCAGGGTCTTCACAAAATGCCTGGCACCAGTAATAGCGTTTTGCAGACAAAAAGGAATTCAAATATATCCCTACTTGGACGACTGCCTATTTCAAGCAGAGAACAAAGACATTCTTCTACAGCATCTGGCATTTGTAAAAAGATTACTAATTGGCCTAGGGTACACAGTAAACGAAAATAAATCAAACCTAGTGCCTTCTCAAGAGATAATATTCCTGGGTGCAAGCTTAAATACAACTGCTCAGATGGCTTATCTCACGCCCGACAAACAAAAGCATCTGACTACTTACTTCAAGAAATTGGCAACACAAACCCACTTATCTGCAAGGAATATCCTGCAGGCCTTTGGTTTCATGGCATCTTGCATTGTACTAATTCCATATGCCAGACTGCATATGAGGAAACTACAGTGGTACCTAAAAAGTGTCTGGACTCAGCATTGCCACAGCCTGGAGACAGTAATTGCACTCATTCCCTGCCTACAACAGGAGTTTCGATGGTGGGCAGAAGCCTGTCACCATAACAAGGATCTGCCATTCGGTTTACCCACAGCCAGACAGACACTGACAACAGATGCATCAGATTATGCCTGGGGAGCCCATATGGCAGGAAAATGTATTCAGGGCACATGGTCTGCAAACCAGATGCAGCTTCACATCAAGCAAAAAGAGATGCTAGCTGTTCAAAATGCGTTGGCTTTTCAAATTCACCTGCAAGCACAATTCCTGCCAGGAAAAACAAATACTCTGGCAGTCGAACTAAGCAAAAACCTCATGGATCCCCACAAATGAAACTGGATCCACAAGTCTTCAGCATGATAATAAGGAAATCGGGATGCCCTACATAGATCTTTTTGCTTCCCCTCACAACTGCCAATTGCAGAGATTTTGGACAAGGATTTATCACAAGCAAGCATGGAAAGTGGACGCTCTTATCCTTCAGCTGGAAAAAATCTAATGGTATATGCTTTTCCCCCACTGCCTCTCCTTCCCAGGGTACTCCTAAAAGTCAGATGAGAAGTAAAAAATGATACTGATTGCACCAGACTGGCCACGCCAGCACTGGTACCCATCCTAAAGAGCTTGTCTCAAGGTCCAGCATGGATATTGCCTCAAACTTCTCACTTGCTGACCCAACAAAACAATCAGATCCTACACAGCCAACTCAAGACCTTAAATCTGGCAGCATGGCGGATAATGTAGCCTTTCAGAACACTCTTCTTTCAAAAGCTGTTATGGATGTTATCTTGGAGGCCAGGAGGCCCAAGTGATTCTGTGCTTGGAACCAGGAACAAGGCATTGACACGTGTGTACCAAATATCCCTCAGATTTTACAATACCTAACTGAGATGCTGAACAAAGACCTTTCCTTCTCATCAATTAAGATTCATGCCTCTGCCATTTCAGTCCATTACAACACGGAACCACCTATTTTTTCTCATCCTTTAATAAGGCAGTACCTCAGAGGGGCCAAAAACATTAGAACTCCAAATAGAGCACCAATTCCGGCCTGTGACTTCAGTTATGTTTTGGAAAAACTCACGCTGCCTCCTTTCGAGCCAGCATCAACAGCAGATATAAAATTCTTATTGTGGAAAACAGCTCTGCTCCTAGCAATAACCTCTGCAAGACGGGTCTCAGAGTTAGAAGCACTCATGGCTGTGGAACCTTTCATCCTTTTTCATCCAGACAGAGTTTCTCTGAGGACAAACCCTACATTTATGCCTAAGGTGGTGTTCAGTGTGGCCCTTAACCAAAACCATTCACTTGCCAACCTTTTATCCGAATCCACAGAACAAGGGTGAGAAAATTCTGCATTCTTTGGACATACATATGTAGTTACACTTCTACTTGGACAGAACTAAAGCTTACAGAAAGACTGAGCAACTTTTAGTGTCATATGCTGCAGGATCATAAGGAAAGGCTATCTCAAAACAGACTATTTCAAAATGAATAGGCCATTGCATCCATTTCTGCTATTTTCAACATGGCAAATCAGTGCCTAAGGGCATTAGGCCTCATTCTAACAGAGCAGCAGCCACTTCAGCAGCCTTTCTCAGAGGAGTAGCAACCAAAGATATCTTAGAGGCTGCAACTTGGAGTTCAGTGCACACCTTCACAAAGCACTACCACTTACCTCTTTACTCTTAAGTCCAGAGCAGGCTTTGCCACTGCAGTCCTGCATGGCCTCATAGCATCTCCTAATCCTATTTAGCCCCACCACCCTTCCTCAGCTTTGGGATTCAACCCAAGAGTAATGACTGCAACAGTGAAACACGATGAACATAGTACAGTTGTGTACCTACTATAAATGTAGATGTTCGAGTGTATTCACTGTTGCAGTCCAGGTTACCCACCCGCCACCCCCCTTTTCGTTGCTGGGACTTATCTGCACTTCTCTATCCTATACAGCCTATTTGGTGTATTTGCATGTAGATAAAGGAAATGTTATTTTTGTGCATGCATTTTTATTGGCATATTTTTCAGCCTACCAGTTTGGGGGCACCTGATATCTGGAGCAAGAAAAACTGAAGAAAATGGCGTCAGCTGCATCTTTTATACCCCTGGCGCACTGACATCAGGGAAGAGGCGACAGCAACCGACGCCGGACCTAGACTTTGGAATTCTAGCCGACCGAAGGTAGCCTGCCAGCAGGATAACCCAAGAGTAATGACTGCAACAGTGAATACACACAGTAACATCTACATTTATGGTAGGTATACAACTGTACTTTCTATATGTCACGCTTTTAGTCCAAGGGTCCTGCAGGAGCGCAAAAACAAATGAATCATTCGGGGATTATTGAAGCCTCAGGATTATCCGGCTAAAAGTACTCAGCCAGCGAAATCCCCTAAATCTGTCAAGCCGTCGGCTCCACCTTCGGAACAGTCTCCTTTACTTGACCAACCAAGTATGTCGGTGCCGGCTGGCACCGACAAGGCAACTCCTCTGTCGGCTCCATCTGCTATTTCGGAGCCATCTTGGAGCCATAAGAGACTGAAGTGTCTGTCCTTGGAGTCCATCCACTCGGCACCTCAGTCACCCGTGCTACAGAGTGAACGTAGCCTTCATTCTTCCCACTCCTCTTGATCTTCTAGATTATCGGATCGTGATGTGGAGAGAGTAGTAAGTAGGTTGCTTAAGGCACAGGCACTGGCAAAAATTCTGTCCAGCCCATCTCAACAAGTATCTGCTCCCACCTCCTCTATTTCTGTTTCTCCTCTGACTACATTTAGCACGGAGCCAGAGACCATGGATCTGCAGGTAGTTGAACCATCTGTGCCGATCATCTCTCCTTCGGTTCTGATGTCGGCTCCGATTACCTCGTTTGTGCCTTCTATCGAGGGATCTGGGCGCCGAGGCTCTCTCGTCGGCTCCGGGGGGTGGGGGGTGGCATCGGACCCTTGTCCGACCCCGTTCTCCCCCTCAGAGCTTTGGCACAGGTGAGCTCTGCTCCATCATCGGCCTCTGAGCCGGAGCGCTCTCTGCCTAGAAGTCGGGAAGCCTTCGAGGTCATGTGGAGTGTGCTGTCCCCCGAAACAGCTCTTCTGCCAGCTCCATCGGCTCCTCCCCCCATGGTGTCTGTTCCAACCTCTACTCCTCCTCCAGACCCCAAGTGTTGGGAACCTATGCCCCAGGACACCCCATTGGGTGATCCCTCTTCTTCCGAAGCCTCTCCTGATCACTCGGAAGAGCCTCCTGGAAGAAGTGCAAAAGGAAGCACATAGACTCCCCTGAGTCTGTCACTTCAGATACAGACATGAAAGGTCCCCCTCTGAAGAGGTTTCCTTTTCGGACATCCTTAAAATGCTTAGACAGAGGAGGTACTGGACTTTCCTAGCCCCTGCCAATGGTGAGTCTGTAAACCTGGACGCGTTCGGTTCCCGACCTTCCACCTCCTGGGTATCTCCTCCTTTCGATCCACTCATGTCTGTAGTGGCTCGAAAGGCTTGGTCAGCTCCAGATTCTGTGGAACCTACTCCGAGGAGACCAAATACATTTATTACAGCCCCCCCAGGACAAACAATTCCTCTCCAAAGGTGTGCCCGTTGATGCCATCGTGGTAGCAGCAGCCACCAAGAAAGAGTTAGCAGAAACCTCTTCATCTTTTCATCCTCCAAACAGAGAGTCTCCGACGATGGACAGATATGGAAAGCTAATGTTCGCTTCAGTGACATTTTCAATGAGGTCCCTCTACTATCTATGCAATTTTACACGTCTTCAAAGGGGTCTCCTAAAAGAGCATGGAGATACCCTTCAAGATCCTACAGCTGAGGGAGCACCAGCCAAAGTGGCTTCTCAGCTTGCGTCTCTTAATTCCATAGTCAACTCCTCCATGATGCTGATTTCCTGTGCAGCCGATGGAGTAAGCAGAGCCGCAGGGACATGTGTGGCTCTCAGGAGACATGCTTGGATGCGGCTGTGTCAGTTTGCAGAACCCTTTAGAGCGTCCTTCACCAATACTCCCTTTGACGGCTCCTTTCTCTTTGGGCCTCAGGTGAAAGACACGTTGATCAGGTGTGAGCAGGAAGGCAAGACTCTCTCTGCCATGGGAGTCCATTTTTCCACTCCTTCCAGACCTTATCCCAAGGGTCAGAAGAGTGGAAATATGTGGTTCCGAAAATCCCAGGGACCCTTGCCTGACACACATGGTGATTTTTTTCCCCAGGGGCAGAGGAGGAAACAATAATAACAGACGCCGCCCTCGTGGCAGAGGGGGACCGCAAAACCAGGGTGACAGAGAAACTTTCTCTGCCAAGCCCTTCCAGCATCCCTGAAGGTTTGCCTGACTGCTCACCTCTGGAGGCAGTCGGCGGAAGACTTTTGCTGTACCCAAAAGCCTGGCAAAATATAACAAGAGACAGATGGGTACTATCCATTATATCCGGAGGTTACAAAATTCCATTCCATCAATCTCCCATAAAATCAAAAAAACCCATCCCAGATGTCCCACCCAATCTTAAGGGATCAAGCAGTCACAGAAGTTTCAAGACTGCTAGAAAAAAGAGCCATTCAAGAAGTCCCTGCAGACCAACTAGGATCCGGAGCTTACTCAAGATTCTTTTTGGTACCAAAAAAGACAGGGGACTGGAGACCAATACTGGATTTCAGCAGATTGAACAAATCTGTACAAAAAAAAAAGTTCCAGATGGTGACACTGCAGTCCATTTTCCCTTTTCTGGGTCAGGACAATTGGATGTGCTCGATAGATCTTCAGGACGCGTACTACCATATCAAGATGGACAGACACTCTAGGAGATTTCTTCGCTTCCGGGTAGGGGCCAGTCATTACCAGTTCAGAGCTCTGCCCTTTGGTCTCACTTCAGCCCTCAGGGAATTCACCAAGTGTATGGCAGTAGTCACTGCTCACCTGAGACGTCAAGGATTCCAGGTATTTCCCTATCTAGATGACTGGCTCCTGACTGCTACCACCAGGCATCAACTCTTAGAGGCACAGGATTATACTATCACATCATACACTGAACTAGGCATTACAGTAAATTTCGAAAAATCTTCCTTGTTGCCCTTTCAGTCTATCACATACAAAGGAGCAGAATTAAACACAAAAGAAATGTTTGCAAGATGACCACAGGAAAGAGTTTCCACTATTCGTCAACAAGTGTTAATTCTAATGCAGAGCAAAAGGATTCAAGTCAAATATGTCCTCCATGCCCTAGGTTCCATGGCAGCTGCCATTCTTCTTGTCCCATTAGTGCGTTTCCACATGAGAATCCTTCAGTGGCTTATTTTCACGCAGTGGTCTTTCCAGGAACTACCCATGTCTCACACAGTCCTGATCACAGAAACACGCAAAAGGTACCTTTCTTGGTGGATGGTCTCCCCACCAGTAATTCAGGGCAGACCTTTCATTCAACCGCCTCTGGTAGCAACAGTGACCACGAACGCCTCCCTGATGGGGGGGGGGGGGGGGGCATTATCTAGGCAGGATAGTCCAAGGCACTTGGCAACCTCATGAGTACCATCTGCATATCAATGTCCTAGAAATGAGAGCAGCGCTCCTAGCATTGCAAGCCCTTCAAGACTCCCTTCCTTCCGGGACCATTGCAATCCAAACGGACATGTCAGTGGTGTGGTGCATCAACAAACAGGGTGGGACCAGGTCTTACCCCTTGTGTCGAGAAGCACTCAGACTGTGGCAATGGGCGATTTCCTCCCAACGTTTTCTGGTAGCAACGCACATCCCTGGGAAATCCAGCGTCATAGCGAACAGGCTCAGCAGAGCTATCTTCATGCCTCACGAGTGGTCTCTGAATCAGGAAGTTGCGGATCTTATCTTCCGCAAATGGGGACAGCCTTGCTGCGACCTATTTGCCACTCCTCTCAACAACAAATGCAGCAGCTACTTCTCCCTACTTCCTGTTCCAGGTCATATAACCAGGGATGCTCTAGTCCATGATTAGCCTCAGGGACGGCTTTACGCTTTTCCCCTAATTCCAAGACTCCTACAGAAAGCAAAATCGTTGGGTTGCAAAATGATCCTCATTGCCCCATATTGGCCTCGACAGATATGGTTCCCGTTCCTGCACCTCCACCTTCTGGATCAACCGTGGATTCTGGACCCAGTTCCAGATCTTCTGATTCATCAATCAGGGGGGTTGCACCAATCCCTTCAAACTCTCCAGCTCACAGCTTTGATACTCCACTTCCAACCTTAGCCAGGCTTTCCAATATCTCCCCAGCAGTCCGTGATATTATTGTTTCCTCACATAAGTCTACTGTGAGGAAAACGTATGCTAGTAAATGGAAACTGTTTTCTTACTGGGCCGATTCTAGAAATTTGGATCCTTTCTCAGCCCCAGTCCATGAAATTCTTGAATTTCTAGCACAACTCTTTCAGTCTGGTGCGGCTTCCGCTACCATTAGAGTACAACTAGCTACCATTTCTAATTGTCGTAGCGGTATGTTTAATTCTAGCATAATGTCTCATAAGCTCTGCAAGACCTTTATGAGAGGAACATCTCTTCTTAGACCCCCAGTTAAAGATCCTCCTCCTCCTTGGGATCTCAATTTAGTTTTAGCTTCCTTAATTTTGCCTCCCTTTGAACCGGCAGCATCATGTTCCTTAAAATTTCTTTCTTGGAAGACACTTTTTCTGGTTGCTGTCACTTCAGCTAGACTTGTCTCAGAACTTCAAGCACTATGTGTTCGTCGTCCTTACCTAGTGTTTCACAAGGACAGAGTTTCTCTGAGGTCCAATCCATCCTTTATTCCCAAAGTCTGCTCAGAGAACAATTTAAAAAAAATCCAAAGATCTCCCAGTTTTCTTTCCTAATCATAGCAACAAGGCACAATACAAGCTCCACCATTTGGATGTGCACAGGCAATTGTGTTTTTACCTGCATAGAACTAAGGAACTAAGAAAGTCAGACCAGTTATTTCTTTCTTATGTTTTCAACAAACAAGGCCTTTCAGTTTCTAAGGTGACCTTATCCAGATGCTTATCTGATATTATTGCCTTTATTTATCAGTTACGAAATAGAGCTACCAGCTAAACCAAAAGGTCATTCCACTAGAGCATTAGCCACCCCTGTAGCCTTTCAGTTTAGGTTGCCCATAGACTCAATCTGTGCAGCTGCCACTTGGGCAAACCCTCACACTTTTATCTCTCATTACAAGGTGGATATGGTCTCCCAGAGCAGAGCTTCCTTTGGTTCTACTGTTCTGAAGAGTCTGTTCCAATGAGCCACCCGGGATTTTAGGTGCTAGGGTCATTGTCCCAAACAGCAAGAACGAAGGCGAAATGGACAACTTAACATAAAGAAGTTATGTACCTACCTTAACGTTCCATGTTAGTTGTCTTCATCTCGCCTTCCTTCTTGCATCCCTCCCTCCTTCCCCCTTCCTAGAGGATTGAGAGTAGTTCCTTTTTTGTTTTTTTCTGGCTGAGTAGCTTTATTACTTCACTTGCCAAGTTATTTATGACTCTTTCCATGTTTAGGTGTATTGGACAACCAGATTTTAGGTAACTGATTACTCTACTTATGTCTAGTGTACGCTATCAGAAATGAGATCTGGGTAGCTGACGCTGGGCATTCTGGGATAAGGGGTACCCTTGAGCCAGTAAACAGCTTTCGAGCTATAGAAGATGGCTCCGAACCCAAACAGCAAGAAGGAAGGCAAGATGAAGACAACTAACATGGAACGTTATGGTAGGTGCATAATTTCTTTTTTATGTGTTGGAATTTCACAATTGTAACTGACAAAAATGTACCATACCAGCTAGTTGTGACTGACCTGTTCATGATAAACTTCATTAGTTTACAGTATGGCCAATTTCATTATGCTTATAACTTAATTGTGTCTGAAATTCTTACCAGGAGCATTGGATCCACCAGTATAGGTTCTCAATCCAAGTCACCAACTTTGAATGCAAAAGCAGCTTTTTATGAATGTACTTTTTAGGGACAAGCTTTGGTTTAGGCTGAAAGTAGACGCACATGGAGACCATGGAACAAGTGGGTAAAACTCTCAGTGCTGTTGGATTTAAATTTTAACCTCTTCAGTGGATGTTTTCTAAAACACAGACTATCCCCTGCCAAATGCAGTGTAGGTTTTGGGCACAGCCATATAAACAGTGGTCTGTGAAGAACCTTAGCAATTTAGAAATGTAAGACTTTTATTAGACAAGTTTAGTCTACCTAGAGATGACAGGCAGCCACCCTGAGACCTTGTCCAGCTTCTTCCAGATGGAGGCTGGGAAGAGGTATTTGTCCACTCACTTTGTCAGCAGAGGAAGCAGAAACTGAATGGTGTGTGGGTAGGGACCGTTGTGTCCAGGGGTTATAAGATAACGTGTTTCCTGTCACAGTTTTCCCATCCAGTCCCATCTGTCCATCAAAAGAAAGTGGCCAAAATAGAAGTCCTGAACGTCTTGAACATCTCACCAGGTCTGACCATTGAGGGTCCAGATCAGATATTACTCCACATTCTTTTGTAGTCCTAAAAAAATGCTAAAATATTTCAAGCTGTTTTGGATCTCAGTGGCCTAAACACATTCACCCCTATAGAAACATTTCAAATGGTGTTGGTGCACTTTCGTTTTTCTTGACCTTTGTGATGCTTACCTCCACTTTTAAATCATGAAGGAGTTTGGGTGGTTTCCGTGCTTCAATGAAGTCGGTCACTTTCCGTTCCAGACTTTTCCATGTGCTATCATAGATTCCATTGTTTTTGTCAGATGCATGTCTGTGGTTATAACATACTTGCATCTTCAGGGAGCCAGAGTGTTCCCTTATCTGGTTGTTTCCTAACAGTCCTTTCTGTGTCTCATGTAGTATTCGCAAAGGAGTCTGCTCAGCTTGTTCCGTTCTGTGGCAGATATGTTGAGTCTGGTATTGAGAGTCATTCACTGACAACAGTGTTTGGACAGTTTAGCATCTGAAACTTTCTCAGGTTGCCAAGTCCTTCCCAGTCATGAGGCACTGCCTGGTGCCTTCATCAGCAGAGCTTTCACCTTCTCGCAGCAAAAAACAGGATTAGAGGAATGGCCCCAGGCCACTGGCTTAGTTTTATTGTGAAAATGTATTTCAAGTTCATGAGTACAGTAATCAATCTTGTTTTTCTTTGCTTATTGAAGCTTCTGACACATTTCTGTTAAGCTTCTATGTTTTCTCTTGTGAAGATCTTTTCAGTCTCCTTCAGTTGTTCCCACCCTAGACCTGTTGATTTTTACTTCTTTCTAGTTGAAGCAAAAATCAGACAAACCAGGGAAATCACCTTCAGGCCAAAAACACAAAATGAAGGATGCAGGAAGTGACTTCTACTGCACATTTAGGATAGTCCATCTGCAGAATTGTCTAAATTGTTAAGGTGTGTCTCCTCCGTTGGCTAAGAAGTGTCATAGATCCTAACCTTGCAGAGAAGCTTCTCCAAGGCCCATGCCCCTGGCTTTCACCTGAATTTGAGTAAAAGTTTGTGAAAGCAGTTCTGTTGGGTCAGCAGAAGTTTTGTGATCTCACTCCACCAACAGCTTCCATTGGTTCTCCCCTTCTTGTAGCTCTTCCAGGTTTTTCTGCCTGACACAGATGATTTTGCTGCCCATATAATGGAAAATTACATTAGTCTGTATGGTTTTGAAACCGATGCTGATGATACATAGACATCAAGAACGGTCCCAGTCTCTGGACTATGATGTAAATGAAATTGAATCAGCTGTTCACCAGGCCATCAGTATGAAAGCTTTCAACATCGATTCTCCAAACATCAGTTGGTGTCTCAGATCTAACAGAAGTCACTGGGTCAGCACAGAGCTTCTCAGCAGTCTCAGTGAGAGTCACCCTATCAGTTGACACAATAGTCTTTGTATTGAGCTTTGTTAAGCACATTTTTGACATGGACATTGATGTCATTGTTGCAGATATGCTCCATTAACTGCTTTCAACATGTTCCCCAACTCAAATGTCTGTTCAGACTCTGACAGAGGGTCATTTCTTGCTGACCCTGTGGTTTTCTGTTGTCTTGAACAGTTTCTACAGTGTCCCACCAAATCAGGCCATGATATACATTTTTCCTTGGATCTCTCACCATCAGGGATAGTCAGAAAGTATACATGCAAGACCTGCTAAGTCCCACC
Source organism: Protopterus annectens (assembly GCF_019279795.1). NCBI lineage: Eukaryota > Metazoa > Chordata > Ceratodontiformes > Protopteridae > Protopterus > Protopterus annectens. The sequence goes on along the minus strand of NC_056726.1, from coordinate 995,123,331 downwards.
TCACCTAGTGACAAGAAGTGGAAGATATTGTGACTTCCATCCATCTTCCTCTGATATTCCAGATTTTGGGAGATTTTAGACGTGCTGTGGCAAAGGAGAGAGGGGGGCCCAGAGCCCCCTCCCACTCTGAGGGATGTTTCCAGGAGACATTTGGGGCCCCCCAAAAATCTTCTTAGAGAGTTCCTGTCAATTAAAATGTTGAAGCTAGCCATTAATATGGCATGGGACGCCCCAGATACTGTGGCTGCTGTACCCATCAAAGAGACAGGATTCTTTGGCACCCCAAGAATTGGAACAGCTGGGCAAAGACTCAAAAGCTGCCTTCTTTAGTTACAACAGTAGTCCTTAAAAAGGTTCCAGCTTCACAAATTCCTGTTGTCCATCCCATGACAAGGGATCTAAGGAGGTGGACCATTTTGGAAAATGTAGCATTTGCTTTTTCCTTGGGGCCATAAACTGCCCTTAGTATATTATTCAGTTCCAGTGAAACCTGGTTAGTGATTTGTTCCTGTCATTGGACCAGTTACCAGTCAGACCTATGAAAAAAAAAAATACGTAAAGGTTATATACTTATCATAACATGCATCTGTGCTGTCCATTTTCATTCTTTCTCAATATATGGGTCTCTGATCCAGCCTTGGGTCTGACTCTCGCCTCCTGCATTTATCACTAAGGCCTCAGAGCCCTGTAATACCTCAGATCGAGTTTGCTGCCCCATGAAAATAAGTACTAACAATAGCCCAAATAAAAAAACAAGGTAAATTAAAGATAGGGGCTGATACTGGAACAGTGGTTCCAATATCACTGTCAGATGACTCCCAGATGAAAGGTCAGGGGAAGGAGGCAGGAAGTTGAGGAAGAATGAGAATAGACAACACATATGCGAGTACCTAACTTTTGGATCTGACATTTTCATTATCATTCATTCTTCAAATGTATAGAGTCCCCAGCTATGAGAACCTTGGATGGCCCTCAAGGAAGGGTATTCCAGAGTACCCAGAACCAAATGCAGCTCTGTCTACGGAGATCAAATCCAACTTGTAATGAGGAGTAAAGGTATGGGCATTGGACCATGTCACTGCAGCACAGATAGCGTCAGTAGAAGCTCTGGACTAGAAAGCAGATTTAGTAGCCATAGATCTAGTGGAGTGTGCCTTTGGAGGTCTGGGCAAAGAGAGACCTCTTTGACTGTAAACAAACAGTACACATTCTGTTAACCACTTTGCTAAAGTTACTTTGGAAACTGGTTTCCACAGCCTAAATGGGGGCAAAGGAGACAAACAGCTGATCACTTTTTCTAAAAACCTTTGTTCTGTGGAGATGAGGTGTCTGTGCACATCGAAGAGATGAAGCATGTAGTCACATTTGTTATAAAAAATTAGGGAAGAACACAGATACATTGTTGACTTAATTGATGAGCTTCCCAGAGGCTACTTTGAGCAGAAAGGGTGGATTAGTACTTAAAGTGATGCTGTCTTTGTAGAAAACCAAGTAAGGGGGTTTTGAGGAGTGTGCTTGGAGTCGAGAAACTCACCTTGCTGAAGTAATGGCCACTAGAAAAAATGTTTTCCAGGAGAGAAGTTTGAGATCAGACTTGACCGAAGGCTCAAACGGAGTCTGAGTCAAACCTTGCAGTAACAGCGTAAGATCCCTGGGTGGAGTAGAGTCTTTAACTGGAGGTCTAAGCAGATAAGTATATTTAAGAAGAGCTTTGCACAGTTTAGAAGAAGCTGGAGGAGGGGGGAAGTAGTATCGCCAGTATGATAGTTCGAAATGGCTGCTAACTGAACTTTGATAGTGGAAAAATTAGCTGTTTCTAGGACAGCAAGAATAGGTGCTGTAAAAATATCCAAGTCACTCTGGCAGTCCCAGTAAGAAAATCTTTTCCATTTACTCTTGTAAATTTTTTAGTGGAGTCTTTTTGGGATATAGCAATGTCTGGTGGACCAGGGAGGAAAGCCTGGAGTGGCTAATCATTAATGGAATTGGAGAAACCATGTGGTCATCTTGAGGCCTGCAATGTCTGGATATGTCAACCCTGAGGGATGAGAAATTAGATCTGGACTGTGGTCCAGAATCCAGGGAGTATGTAGAAGATGAGACCACAGAAAGGGAAACCACACTTAATGAGGCCAAAACGGAGAAATGAGGATGATGCTGTTCAACTGAAGTGCTGTCTGAAGAAATTTGGGCATTAGAGGAAAGTGGAATAAGCATAAAGGTGACTGGAGGACCAGACTTGGACTAGAGCATCTGTTGGTGACTTTCCCCAGGGGGGGATTAAGGGTAAAAAACCTGCTGCACTTGCGGGGAAGAGACAAATAGACCATAACAAGGTTGACACCATAGACAGATCATCCTCTTTGCCACTGATTGATTGAGCGACCACTCATGAGGAATCATAATGGACCTGCTGAGTTTGTCCCCTAGCACATTGGATTCCCCCAGTGTATGCATTGCTACAAGAAAGCAGTTAGAGGAGATTACCCACTGCCACACACTCGTTGCCTTTCAACATGGGGGGGTAGAGTCGAGTTTCCCGCTCTTAGTTGATGTCTCAAACTACCAACATGTCTGTTTGGATAACAGTCATCCCCAGGAGAAAGTGCGTCCTGAAAGGCCTGCAGTGCTAGAAGGCCCACTCTCATTTCAGGACTTTGATATGCAGATTGGTCTCTTATGGGGACCATGTACCTTGAACCGCCTGTCCTAAGAAGTGCCCACCACCCCAATTAGGAGGTGTCCATGGTCACTGTGGCTACCAGGGGTGGAAATGTAAATGGGCATCCCTGACAAACTGTTGGACTGTACCCACCTACACAAGGATTTCTTGCAAACCCAAGAACATTTTATGGGATAGAATAGAGGCTGTAGAAGAATTGACCATTGCACAGCTGGAGTCCATTGAAGAACGCATGTGGAATCGAGCCATCAGGGCCAAGATAATAGCCGCTGCCATTGATCCTCAAGCCTGAGGAAATAGTTTTGCTGGAGTGAAAGGGTGTGATGTAATCCGTTTTATCTGCAGTCTTGTGGACTGTACTCTGTTTTATGAAAGGAAGGGCCAGCCAGTCAGTGGTGTCCAGGCGAGCTCGTATAGAAACTTCTAAGACTTTAACAGATTATAGATGGGACTTGGCATAATTGACTGTGATTCCAAAAGACTGGAGTAATTGAAGTAAGTAGTTTCCTGCCTTCTTAAGGAGTGTCTGGTTGGGGCGGTGAGAAGCCAGTCGTCTAGGTAAGGAAACGCATTGAATCTGAGCAGTCTCTGGTGAGCTGCTACCACTACCATGCATTTGTTGAATACTCTGGGGACCGTGGTGAGACCAAACGGCAGGGCTGTAACTGATAATGACTGGCCCTTGGCCAAAAGTGTAGAACCTCTGGGAGCATCTGTTCATTCTGATGTGATTGTATGCGTCTTGGAGAACGATAGAGCACATCCAATTGTCCTTCTGTAGAAAAGGTAGAATGGACTGAACTGTGACCATCCAGAACATGGTTTCTTTACAAATTGATTTAGATTGCTGACGCCCAAATGGGTTTCAGGTCCCCTGTTTTCTTTGGCACTGAAAAGAACCTTCAGTAAATTTCAGATACTCTCTGGTCTGGTGGGGGGGTGACCTCTTAGATGACTCTTGTCTTGCAGCTTTTGAATTTCTAAGGCTGCTATCTCCTGCTGACTAGGTGGAACTTGGGAAGCCTTTTCTGTTTGGATGGTGGAGTTTGAAAAAAAGGAATGAAATGGCCATTGGGTATATTTTTTGCACCCAGGTATAATATTTTGTGATAGATGCCCAGGCTTCTTGGTGCAGTGGCAAGCACTCTCTCCCAACTGCTGTCAGAGAAGAGCAGTCATTCAACCTTTCATGAGGACTGGAAGGGTTTATCTGGGAAGGTATCTCAAAATCCTTGGTTCTGCAGACCTCCTCTGCCGCAAGGGTGGCGTCTTCCTTTGGAATTTCCCCCTGCCTCTGGGGGCAGTTTCCCCTTGATTCCTGGAAGGGATCTTGTGATTTTAAGAACCACAGCTTTCTACCTCCTTGCTGGTTCCTGGAAAAGGATCTCTACATGGTAGAAAAACGTATTCCCATGACAGGCAAGGTCTTTCCATCTTACTCATTACAGGAGAGTTTCTTTTACTGTGGGGCCAAACAAGGAAAATCCATCAAAGGGAGCATTGATGAAAGAAGACTTGAAGGGCTCCATGAAGTCAATTAAGCTCATCCAGGCATGTCTCCTAATGATGATGCATGAACCTGCCGTCTGTGAGGAACCTTCTGCTGCATGAAAGATTAACCTCATGGACATGTTGGAAGTGGACTGAAGTGTGGCCAGCTGCAAAGATATCTGCTTATGCTCCTCTGCTGACATGGACCAAGGAAGAGATTTAGAGATTCCTTTAATCATGTCTGTCTGCACTTTGGTGAAGTGTGCCAAATAATTAAGCAACAATAAAGCAAAGATTGCTGAGGTGTAAACATGCTTTCCAAACCTGTCCATCACCTTGGAATCTGTGTTAGCAGGATGGACAGAAGACCTCTGTTCTGTTAGTTCACTCTTAGTGGTTGCCTCCATACCCATGGCATCCACAGGAACTTCCTCCCTTACTCCAATGAAGTCTGTCTTTGGGAGGAGCAAGAAATTTATTAGGCGACAAGGGATGGGTTCTGCAGTATCTGGTTCCTTCCATGCCTGGTGAGAGACTATGTTAAGATCATCTGCCTGGGGAGTAACCCAAGATGTAAATGGGCCGAACCTGAAGGACTTCTCAAAACACTGATTACTTCTTGGATGGGGGATTGGAAGACCATTCACCTTTCTGGCCAAGGATCTCTAGAATGTCTCCAAAGGAGATGTCTTCTGGTGGAGATCTCTCCTTCATCAAAGTCAGTGTCTTCAGTTAAAGATTCCTGAGGGGAATCTATGTGCCTCCTTTTGCATGATCTCTTCCAGGAGACCTCTTCAGTGGCATGGTTTGGAGAGGCATCAGAAAATAAGGGAAGTTCCTGCAGAGAAACTGCCTGGAAGCTCTAATGGGCCCGGCTGTCCATGTGGAATAGGTAGATAAGGATCAGAACTTTGATCCGAAGGGGGTAGGGTGGTAGGATCCAAAGATATGATTGTGAACTGGACTCGCAGGTGAGAGAAAACCCTTTCCACCACCTCAAAGGCAGAAGGACTGAGAGAAGCCATTGCTGGCCTCACCGGAGCCAAAGCTTCAGGTGATGATGTTCGTGTTTCACTGTTGCAGTCATTACACTTGGGTTATCCTGCTGGCAGGTTGCACTCAGTCGGCCTGAATTCCAAAGTCTTGGGTCCTTCGTCGGTTGCTGTCGTCTCTTCCCTGACGTCAGGTCGTCAAGGGTATAAAAGATGCAGCTGACACCATTTTATTCATTCTGGCCGCGCGGTGCCCGAAGCAGAAGCAGTTTGCAAGTGCCGGTCCGCTGACTCCTGAGATTTTCATGTTCGAGTTTCAGATCCGAAGTCTTAATTAAAAGCTAAGTACCCCGTTGAGGAAACGTTTTTCTTGCTCCAGACTGATGTCAGAAAAAGTTAATAATTGTATTTCTTGTGGGAAGCAAATACCTCATAAGGACTTTCATTCTTACTGTATTCCTTGCCTAGGCCCTGTCCACGACGTTGCTAGTTGCCGGTTTTGTGCTAGATTTAACCAACGCACAATTAAGCGTTGGTACGATTTTGCATTAATCTATTTTGGGCGAAGATTTAATTATACAATGTCGTCTGATAGCCATCCGACTACTGGAGTTCACAAAAAACGCAAAGAAAAAGACAGGCAACCGAGGTCCAAAACCGATGACAAAGCTTCTCCTAAGCCAGTCACCAGTTCTCAGTGAGGCGCTTTCGCAGCCCCTGACGCCCGCTACTTGAGTCGCAGGCCACTACCGACTCCCACGTGGAGTCTACCAGGCTGCAGGAAACTCAATGTATTGGAGCCTTGGAGGTTATTCCCTCAGGTGGGTCTGGAGCCGCTGTGCAGGCATCGGCTTCTGAGGGTGTATTCAGACCTAAACAATTATATATTAAACCAACTTCAAAGACTAAAACACCTTTAAAGACAAAGAAACAAGTTTACCAGCCACAAGGACAGGCCTCCATGCCCTAAAAACAGATGCTCAAAATGGCCGAAGACTTAATTACCTTGATCAGGGGTTCCCATCCCCCTCCTGATAAGAGGCCTAGGCAAGAAGACAGACTATGAATCTTCAGATCAGGTTTCCATTTCTTCTGATTCCTCTTCTGATCATGAATATTCTATCCCCCCCATGAGGATTCTGATGCTGAAGAATCACTTCCTTCAGCTTCTCCTCCTGAGGACTATTCTTTTGTGGAAACCTTGCATACCATGAGGGAGCACTTCCACTGGTTGAGCCAAGATTTTTCAGAATCTAAGAAAAGGCTCAGAGACTTCCTTTTACTTCCTCAACACAGGCCTCTTAGCTATTCCACCTGTGTTGGATATTGTTGATGTGTTCTTGGAGTCCAGTCTGACCCCTGACTCTTTACCTCCAGCTCCTGTTAAGCCGGACAGATACTACAGGGTCCCTGACTCTCATAAATTCCTTTTCAAAAACCCTTCTGCAGACCCCGAAACTATTTCTCAGGGTCCAAAAGGGGTCAAGGCTTCTACTGCAAAAAACCCTTCCCCCTCTGATAGGGATTCTAGGTCTCTGGAGAGATGGGGAAAAAAGATTTACACATCTGCTACTTTGGCTATAAGGGCCTTACATTGCCAGCTTCATATGCTCAAATATCAGCAATATATCATGACACTGCTTAAACAGAAAATTATGGCAAATTCTGAATGTGCCAAAAACAAAGAAATACAAGATGTTAAGTTGTCAATCTTGCCTACATTCTTGCTGGATGGGTTCGGAGCCGATCCTCGGCTCTGACTCAGCACTTGCTAAGCTGGAGAGTCACTTTTACCAGCTCAAGGCAACCCCATATCCCATGATGCAAGGCGGTAATTACCCAGATCTCGTTTGCCACTTCGCTAATGAGGTCATCTTTTTTACCAGCTCCTGGTAAGTGATTTTTCATTGCTATTTGTGAAAGATTTAGATACCCAATTCCCTAAAAATTTATTCTTTATAGTTTTTTAGCTCCATACCCATTCCCCTTACTTCCCTTATTCTAAGTTTCTAGTGTTTTGGGCCTTAGGCCTTACCCTCCCTCACAGTTCCTGTTAGGATTTTCCTTAGGTGTGTGGGTGTTGTGTCTCACTGTTCTGACCTTTTATTTATTAGTGTCTTTTTTGTCTGATTGGTGTGTGTGTGTATTAGGACTCAGACATGTCCAAAGATACTAGGGTCTCAGGTTTCAAGAAGTGTGACTCGTGCTGTCAGAAGATGTCTCTGACAGACGGTCGCACTTCTTGTATTTATTGCCTGAGACCCCTACACCTGCAGGACTCCTGTGCTATCTGTCATTCTTTCAGCCAGAGAGTCCTGCAGGAACGTCGAAATAAGTTGATCCTCAGGGGTCTTCTTAAGCCTGAGAGCTCCCCGGCTAAGGTCGGCTCCGGGAAGCCCTCTAAGCCTTCCAAGACCCAGACTTCGGCGTCCAAGTCTGTGGTCTTGGTTCTGACTCCGCCAGAGTCGACATCGGCTCCGTCTGGAGCCGATCCTTCCTTGTTGGAAGCTTCAGTATCGGCACCGTTCAACACCGATACCCTGGCTTCGGCACCTGTGTCGGCTCCGGCCGGAGCCGACACCCTAGCGTCGAAGCATGTCTTGGCTCCGGCTGGAGCCGAGATATCTTTGTCTCCGCTCAGAGCCGACAAGTTGTCGGCTCCGCCTGGAGCCGAAGGTTCTTCGGCTCCGATGGCTCCGTCCAAAAAGAGGTCCAGATCTCCTTCATTGGAATCTATACACTCGGCTCCAGCCTCCCCTTTGCTTTCGGAGCGGAGCCATCGGAGCCGATCATCGAGGTCTTCCAGGCTATCAGACCATGACTTAGAGAGAGTGGTGAGTAGGCTATTAAAATCACAGGCACTAGCCTAGATGCTCCATAGCCTGTCTCAAAAGACGACCGCTATTCTACACCCTCCTGAAATTCCTCCTTCGACTCTCCAACAGAGTTCGGAGCCGGAGATTATTGGTACCGTGACTGTTACTGCTTCGGAGCCGATATTGCACCTTTCTGCTCCGTCGTCCTCGACTCCTATCTCCTCCTTGAGACCTTCCTTGGAGGGATCCGGGCGTCAGGCTTCCCTGGTCGGTTCCGAGGGGGCGAGTGGCATCCGGACCCTTGTCCGACCCCGTTCTCCCTCTCGGAGCTTCGGCCTTGGTGAGCTCGGCCCCGACATCTGCTTCAGAGCCTTCCCTTTTGGTGGGACCAGGGATCCCTGTTTCTTTGGAGCGGGATCTCTCTGCCCTCCCTGGGAGGGGAGCCTTCGAGGTGATGAGGAGTGTGCTAGCCCCTGAGCTTAGTCAGCAGTCGGTTCCTTTAGCTCCTCCCTCTATGGTGCCTGTAGATGCCTCTTCCCGCTCTCTTGCTCCCGGACCCAGAGATCCATCACCCCAGGTCTCCCCATTGGGAAGAACTTCCTCTTCCGAGGTTTCTCCTGATCCTTCAGGTGAACCCCCACGTAAGAGGACCTGCAAGAGGAAGCACTTAGACTCCCCTGAGTCTACAACATCAGATACCGATTTAGATGAGTCGGAGGGGTCCCCAAGATCCCCCTCTGAGGATATCTCCTTTTCAGACATCCTTGAACTCCTGAAACAGAGGGGGAACTGGCCCTCCATTAATCCCTCCGAGGATGAATCGGTATACCTGGAGGCTTTTGGATCTCGACCCTCCACCTCCTGGATGTCTCCGCCTTTCGACCCTCTCATGGAGGTCATAGCTTGAAAGGCGTGGGCATGTCCTGATTCGGTGGAACCAGTCCCCAGGAGACCTTCAAAATTTATCACGGCCCCCGCTGAAAAGCAGTTTCTTACTAAAGGTGTCCCGGTTGATGCCATGGTGGTGGCGGCCGCCACCAAAAAGGAACTTGCAGATCCTTCCGTGCCAGTCCATCCTCCTAACAAGGAGTCTAGGACCATGGACAGGTATGGCAAGCGGATGTTTTCCTCAGCAACCTTTGCTATGCGTTCGCTGAATTATTTGTCACTTCACCAGACTTCAAAGAGACATCCTCAAAGAATTGGGTGAAGTAGTACAGGATCCGTCAGCAGCAGGGGCTCAGGAAAAGATTGCCTCTCAGCTGGGAATCCTTAATTCCATAGCCAACTCCTCCATGCGGCTCATTTCTTATGCAGCCGATGGGGCGAGTAGAGCTGCAGGCACAGGAGTGGCTCTCAGACGTCAGTCCTGGATGCGGCTCTGTAATTTTGCAGACCCCTTTAAGGCGTCCTTCACAAACTCTCCCTTTGATGGGGCAACATTGTTTGGCCCTCAGGTGAAGGACACTTTGACCAGGTGCGAGCAAGACGGCAAGACTCTTTCTGCCGTAGGAGTTCGTTTCTCCACCCCTTCTAGGCCTTATCCCAAAGGTCAGAAGAGAGGGAAAATGTGGTTCCGAAAATCTCAGGGAGTCGCGCCTGACGCACGTGGTCAATTTACCCCCAGAGGCAGAGGGGGTAATAACAATAGACGCCGCCCTAGGGGCAGAGGGGGTCCGCAGAACCAGGGCAGCAGAGAGCCTCTCTCTGACAAGCCCTTCCAGCATCCCTGAGGTGTTGCCCGACTGTCCACCCTTGGAGGCAGTCGGGGGGAGATTGTCGCTGTACCCAGAAGCCTGGTTTTCCCTCTCTCAAGACAGATGGGTACAGTCGATCATATCCGAGGGTTACAAGATTCCTTTCGAGGAAAGCCCCTTCCCTCAGAAAAGTTCCCTTCCAGACGTTCCACCCGGTCTAAGGGAAATTGCAAAACTAGAGGTTTCAAAGCTTCTAAAAAAAAGGGCCATCCAGCCAGTTCCAACAGACGATTTAGAGTCCGGAATCTACTCAAGGTTCTTTTTGGTTCCCAAAAAGACGGGAGACTGGAGACCAATATTAGACCTCAGCAGGCTCAACAAGTCTGTCAAAAAGACAAGATTTCGGATGGTCACACTTCAATCGATTTTGCCTTTTCTGGGCAAAGACAACTGGATGTGCTCCATAGACCTTCAGGATGCGTAGTCACATAAAAATCCACAGACGCTCCAGAAGGTTTCTCCGCTTTCGGCTGGGGACCAGTCATTTTCAATTCAGAGCCCTGCCCTTTGGTCTCACTACAGCCCCCAGAGTGTTCACCAAATGCATGGCAATGGTCACGGCTCACCTGAGACGTCAAGGATTCCAGGTGTTTCCATATCTCAACAACTGGCTCCTCTCAGCCACCACCAGGTATCAACTTCTCCAAGCCAGAGATTACACTCTACGTCTCTGCGGTCAGTTAGGAATTTCGGTCAACTTCGAAAAGTCTTCCTCATCGCCCTGCCAATCTATTACCTTTATAGGCGCAAATCTAGACACTACGCGGATGTCAGCAAACCTAACAAGTCAGAGAATCTTAGATATCCAAAACCACGTTCGGATCATCCTATCCAGCAAAAGGGTACAAGCCAGGTTGGTCCTGAAAGTGTTGAGCCTCATGGCAGCTGCCATCACACTTCTTCCTCTGGCACGTTTTTACATGCGTCTCCTACAATGGATGTTGTTCACCCAATGGTCCTTCCAGCAGCTTCCCGTGCGTCACAAGATCCCGGTGACACAAACCTGCAAGAACCATCTATCCTGGTGGATTTCCTCTCCTCTAGTCCATCAGGGCAGACCATTTGTTCCCCCGGCCCCGGTAGCCACGGTCACTTCAGATGCCTCCCTGATCGGGTGGGGGGGGGGCATTATCAGGGCAGGATGGTTCATGGCACGTGGCAACCGTTCGAATATCACCTACACATAAATGTCCTAGAGATGAGAGCAGTGCTTTTAACGTTGCAAGCCCTCAACGGCTTTCTTCCCTTAGGAACTATTGCAGTTCACACGGACAACATGTCCGTCGTGTGGTACATCAACAAGCAGGGCGGAACCAAGTCCTATCCTTTGTGTTGAGAGGCTCTCAAACTTTGGTAATGGGCGATCTCCTCTCATCGGTTTCTGGTAGCAATGTATATTCCCTGGAAAACCAACATAATAGCGGACAGATTGAGCAGAGCTATACTCATGCCTCACAAGTGGTCTCTCAAGCAATCCATAGTGGAGGAGATTTTTCAGAAATGGGGCCGCCCATGCTGCGATCTTTTTGCTACACCTCAAAACAGCAAATGCCCAGACTACTTCTCTCTCTACCACTTCCGGGCCATCCCCCCAGAGACGCTCTTACCCAAGATTGGCCCCGGGGACTCCTTTATGCTTTTCCTCCCTTTCCATTGATACCACAAGTACTCCAGAAAGCTACCGTTTTGAGAGCCAAAATGATTCTCATTGCCCCTTACTGGCCTCGACAAATTTGGTTCCTGTGCCTTCATCGCCATCTCTTGGTGCAGCCTTGGCATCTGGACCCAGCTCCAGATCGTCTGACCCACCAGTCGGGTCAACTGCACCGGTCTGTTCCTTCCCTCAACCTCACAGCTTGGTTGCTCCACTTCCTTCCTTAGCCTGGCTTCCTATGATCTCTAACCCCATCAGAGATATCATAGTAGCTTCTCTTAAGTCCTTTACTAGGAGGATTTACTCTAGCAAGTGGAAACACTTCTCCTTTTGGGCAAAATCTAAGAACATTAGACCCCTTTACTGCCCCTATTCAGTCAGTCTTGGATTTTCTAGCGGAAATTTTTCACTCAGGTTCTTCGTCTTCCACAGTCAAAGTTCAGTTGGCAGCAGTCTCGAATTTTCATGTCTGATTTGCAGACCACAACATTATGTCCCACAAACTTTGTAAAGCCTTTCTCAAAGGAGTGTTCCTTCTTAGACCCCCTGTTAGGGATCCTCCACCACAGTGGGACCTAAATTTAGTGCTGACATCCTTGATACTTCCCCCTTTTGAACCGGCTGCTTCATGTTCATTAAAGTTTCTTTCTTGGAAGACACTTTTTCTAGTCGCTATTACCTCGGCTAGAAGAGTTTCTGAACTTCATGCCCTCTGTGTTCGTCCCCCTTATTTGGTCTTCCACAAGGACAGAGTATCCTTGAGAACCAATCCATCCTTTTTGCCCAAGGTTGCTTCTAAGACAAATTTAAACCAATCCATTGATCTTCCTGTATTTTTTCCAAATTATTCTAACAGGGCGGAACAAAAATTACATTACCTAGATGTTCATCGCCAACTCAGATATTACTTGGACAGAACGAAGCAATTTAGGAAGTCTGATCAGCTCTTCCTTTCTTATGCTGAAAATAAAAAAGGTCTCCCTGTTTCTAAAGTGACCTTATCCAGATGGCTGTCTTCCACCATTTCTGATATTTATCAGCTTAGGGGCAAACAACTGAGCTCAAAACCTAAAGCACATTCCACAAGAGGCCTAGCCACTTCTACAGCTTTTCAGGCTAGGCTACCCTTAGATACTATTTGTGCAGCAGCCACTTGGGCCACTCCTCATACCTTCGTTTCTCATTACAAATTGCATTTGGCCTCCAGGGACAGGGCAAGCTTTGGTTCCACAGTTCTCAAGAGTCTGATTGAGCCACCCAGGATAGAGGTGCTAGGGACGCGGTCCCATCCAGCAAGAATGAAGGCGAGATTGACAACTTAACATTTAGAAGTTATGTACCTACCATAACGTTCCATGTTAGTTGTCTTCTCTCGCCTTCTTTCTTGCGTCCCTCCCTAGCCTGGACAGACCTTGATCTCCCTATTTCTCTGGAAGATTCTTCTTCTTTGGACACCAGTTAGTTCTTGACCTTGATTACCTGGTTTCCCTTCACAGCCTTTTTAGGTTAGTTGTTCCTCTTTTCTTGGTGGAAAGTTTTATAGGCAGTTTTTCCTCTAGATACCAAACGAGATCTGGGTAATTACCGCCTTGCATCATGGGATACGGGGCTGCCTCGAGCTGGTATAAGTGACTCTCGAGCTTAGCAAGTGCCGAGTCGGCTCCGAACCCATCCAGCAAGAAAGAAGGCGAGAGAAGACAACTAACATGGAACGTTATGGTAGGTACATAACTTCTAAATTTATTGCATGCAGCTGAACAAGTTGGAAAGCATGCTTTGCAGTGTGGTTTTGATTCTCTGGAGGCCTCCTGCAGGGTCGCTGTTACGGGTTCTGTCATTAGGAGGCATGCTTGGTTAAAAGAACAAAATCTGCCTGACCATGTTAAAGCAAAATTATTAGATGCTCCTTTACAACATGATACCTTGTTTGGTGTTAAGGCAGAAGAGGTGTTAAAGAAAATGGAAGACAAAGCTAAATTTATGCAAACGGTCAAGGATTTCTTACGGGTACAGCCACCTAGATTTAGCAGACACTGGCCTACAAAGAATTGGTCCTTTCCAGTCTCAGACAGACCTCAAAGGGGCAGATCCAGACGCCCCAGAGGCAGATCACAGCCGCAAGGATCCTACAGGTCTAAGCAGTGGAGTGCCTCTACCGCCAAAGGTGGAGAGGACAAATCACACTCATACAGGAAACCGTCCCAATGACTTCCCCCCCTGCACCAAGCACTTATCTTCTGGCAGCACCCTTAGGGGGAAAACTAGCACTTTTTTCTCAAAATTGGCACATTATAACCCAGGACAAATGGGTTCTAGACATAGTGTCTCAAGGCTACATGTTTCATTTCCATACCCTACCAAGGACAAACAGTTGGCCAAACCTGCCAAAAAATCAATGGGCAGAGGCTCAAAAACAAGTTGCAGCTCTCATGGACATGAGGGCTATTCAACAAGTGCCTCAGCAAGAGCAGGGACAAGGAATTTACTCAAGACTGTTCTTGGTACTGAGGAAGGACCAAGCATGGAGTCCAATACTGGCCCTATCTATTCTAAACACTTTCCTGGATATACCAAAATTCAAAAATGTTGACCTTACAGCAGCTTCTGCCCATGCTGGCCAGCAAGGCTTGGCTCGTGACTTTAGACCTAAAAGAGGCATACCTGCATGTCCCAGTCAGACAGACATGCAGAAGATTCCTCAGATTCAAGGCTGGCTCAAAGCATTACCAATCCTCTGCACTGCCCTTTGGCTTTTCTACTCCACCCAGGGTCTTCACAAAGTGCCTGGCACCAGTAATTGCATTCTGCAGACAAAGAGGAATACAAATATATCCTTACTTGGACGACTGCCTCATACAAGCAGAGAACAAGGACATTTTACTACAGCATCTGATGTTTTTGATAAGACTTTTAACATGCCTAGGGTACACAGTCAACAAAAAGAAATCAAAACTAGTACCCTCTCAAGAGATAATATTCCTGAGTGCAAGCTTAAATACAACTGCCCAGATGGTTTATCTCACTCAAGACAAACAAAGGCAACTGACTACCTATTTCAAGGAAATGACAACAAAGGCTCAGTTATCTGCAAGAACAATTCTGCAGGCTTTGGGCTTCAAGGCATCCTGCATCTTACTAATTCCATGTGCAAGACTGCATTTGAGGAAAATCCAATGGTACCTAAAAAGTGTTTGGACGCAACATTGCCACAGTCTGGAAACAATGATTACTCTAATTCCCTGCCTGCAACAGGAGTTTCGATGGTGGGCAAAGGCTTTTCACCAAAACAAGGGACAGCCATTCTCACTATTCCCAGCCAGGCAGAGCCTAACGACGGATGCATCAGATTATGCCTGCTGGGGCACACGTGGCAGGAAGAGGCATTCAGGGCACCTGGTCCAGAAACCAAAAGCATCTGCATATCAATCAGAAAGAGATGCTAGCTGTTCAAAATGCACTGACAGCCTTCAAGGACCAACTTCATCCAGGACAACTACTGATAAAGACAGACAACACCATGGTCATGTGGTACATAAGCAGGGGGGCACTCATTCTTATCCCCTGTGCAGACTAGCCATGACTTTGAGACATAGCATTGACTTATCAAGTTCATCTGCAGGCACAATTCCTGCCAGGAAAGGAAAACACTCTGACAGACGAACTAAGCAGAAACCTCATGGATCCCCACGAGTGGCACCTGGATCCACAAGTCTTCAGCATGATAACAAAGAAATGGGGACGCCTGGACATAGATCTATTTGCCTCCCCTCAAAACAATCAACTAAAAAGATTCTGCACAAGGACTTGTCACAGACAAGCTTGGAAAGTGGACACCTTATCTTTCAACTGGACAAACCAATCAGTATATGTCTTTCCTCCACTACTTCTCCTCCCCAAGGTACTCCTAAAGGTCAGGCAGAAGAAACCAAAAATGATTCTGATTGCCCCATACTGGCCACGCCAGTACTGGTATCCGATCTTAAGGAACTTGTCCCAATGCCCAGCCTGGACCTTACCTCAAATACCTCATCTACTGTCCCATCAAAACAATCGGATTCTGCACAGCCAACTCAGGACCCTAAACCTGGCAGCATGGCGGACAATGTAGCCATACAAACCACACCTCTCAGTAAAGCTGTGATGTATGTCATTTTAGAAGCCAGAAGGCCTAGTACTAGAAAATCCTATGCTGGGAAATGGAAGAGATTTTGTGCTTGGAACAAAGCTCAAAGAACTGATACAGCTGTCCCAAATATTCCTCAGATTTTGCAATACTTAACTGAGATGCTGGACAAAGGCCTATCTTTCTCATCAATTAAAATCCATGCCTGTACCATTTCGGCTCATTACAATACAGAGCCACCACTCTTTTCTCATCCTGTATTAAGGCAGTACCTCAGAGGAGCCGGAAACTTAAGGCATCCAAGGAGAACGCCAGTACCTGCATGAGACCTCAATTATGTCTTGGAAAAACTCACCTTACCTCCTTTTGAGCCAGCTGGTACTGCAGATATAAAATTCTTATCTTGGAAAACAGCTCTGCTCCTAGCAATAACTTCTGCAAGACGAGTTTCAGAGCTACAGGCTCTCATGGCTGTGGAACCCTTTATTATTTTTTATCCAGACAGGGTCTCTCTGAGAACAAACCCTACATTTATGCACAAGGTGATATCCAGTGTAGCCCTTAACCAAACTATTCATTTGCCAACCTTTTATCCAAATCCACAGAACAATGGGGAGAAAATTCTGCATTCTTTGGACGTACACAGACAACTTAGATTCTACTTGGACAAACTAAAGTTTTCAGAAAGACTGAACAATTACTAGTGGCAGTATCATTACAATATAATTACAGTATAATTACAGTATCACAAGGAAAGGCCATCTCCAAGCAGACTATTTCAAAGTATATATGTCACTGCATTCATTTCTGCTACTCAAAGCATGGCAAACCAGTGCCTAAGGGCATTAGGCCACATTCAACCAGAGCTGCAGCCACTTCTGCAGTCTTTCTCAGGGGAGTACCAACCAAAGACACTTTAGAGGCTGCCACTTGTAGTTCAGTGCATACCTTTACAAAACATTACAATCTGCCTCTTTACTCTAAATCCAGGGTAGGCTTTGCCACTGCAGTTCTGCAGGGCCTCATAGCCGCTCCTAATGCTATTTAGCTCCAGCCCCCCAACCATAGCTTTGGGACTCAACCCAAATGTAATGACTGCAACAGCGAAATACGAAGAACATAGTACAGTTGTGTACACTTACCATAAATGTAGATGTTCGAGTTTATTCACTGTTGCAGTCCAGGTTACCCACCTGCCATCCCCCTTACTTTTGCTGGAACTTATCCTTACTTCTCTAATCTATACAACCTAGGTGATGTATTTGCTTGTAAAGCTTATTTCTGGTGCATGTATGTTTTATTTACATAAATTTAGCTTACCCTTTTGGGGGCACCTGAAATCTGAGTCAAGAAAAACTGAATAAAATGGCGTCGGTTGCATCTTTTATACCCCTGATGACCTGACGTCAGGGAAGAGGCGACAGCAACCGACGCAGGACCCAAGACTTTGGAATTCAGGCCGACTGAGGGCAACCTGCCAGCAGGATAACCCAAATGTAATGACTGCAACAGTGAATACACTCGAACATCTACATTTATGGTAAGTGTGCACAACTGTACTTTTCTGCTACCCAACCCTGCCTGGGCTCCTTCAGCAAGGGAGGAGTAAGACCCAGCTGTCCAGCTCCAAGGGGAAGTGATGGCTCCAAGACCCTCAGAGTCGAAACCATCCCCCCAGATCTGGAGCCAAAGCTTTGGTTCCGAGCCTAGTCCTACTTTACGATGGCCAGCGCAGAACAAGTCAGGGTTGCTGTCTGAGTTCTCCGATATTAGACTTCGAAACCGCTGGATAGATTGGAAAAGGAGATGCAACTAGATGAGATACAGTGTGGGGGCACACAGATTCAATGAGAGACTGAGACAGTAATACCACCATCTGTATCTGAGCCCTGAGAAACTTCCTCATCATCCTATCCACATCTGCCTCAGAAAGACTCCAGGAGGACCTGATAGAGGATGACGTGGAAGGGGTCATGATGATCTTTTTAGAGTCTCATAAAAAAGGTGATTAGACCCATAAGGAGATGCACTGTGGTGAAAAAATGAGGGCTTTGAGATTGAGGAGGTTTGTGTGTCCCCAACATCAGATCCAATCTTTTATGTAATTTAACTGATGGCTGCAAGGTTGGAGTAGGTTCGAAGATAGAGCAGGAGAGAGATTTCTATACTACCTGGACTCCGAAGACAATTTCTGTTTCTTAGTTGGTGTTTGAGCTCCTGAGACAGAAGCAATAGTTGAAGGAGACACGGGCAACAGCTCTTTTAACATCAGTTTGTTACGACAATCGCTTAAAACACAAAAATTAAAACTTGCACAAATCTAATGAGAGGTTTCAAGGTGGGCAGCCCCTAAACAATGTACGCACTCCCTCTGGGCATCAGAATTGGGTATCTTATGCCAACACTTTTTAAAACATGTTGACTTTTCAGCCATATCCAGAGGAAGATGAAAAGGTTAGAGATTTTTTGGAAAAGAGGATTAGAAAGAAAAATGTACCAGCAATAGTATACAAGAAATATCCTCTGTATGGGTAGGAGAAAAAAGATTTTTCATGAAATATAAAAAAAGGTTTACCAACCAGAAAAAAAGAGCGTGATCCATGTTTGTCACGTAGAAGCGACATATGAGATCTGAGGTATTACAGGGCTGTGAGGCATTATGGGTAAAGGGAAAAGTTTGAAAGTCAGATCCGAGAGTCTTAAGTAAATGCGACAGAGACAGATCTGAGACCCATACTTTGAGAAATGAATGATCAGATCTGCAGTTCCATTATGCAGTTTTTACTTGGTGTTTTAACCTCACTGAGAGATTGGTATGCAGCTACAGGCAGTGTAATTGCTATGCCTCATCACACTTGGCTTCTGCTTAGCATTTGCCACGATACCAGAGTGGGTTTCTTAGCTGCATCCTTTTATGGTTCCACTATTTTTGACCTGATTTTAAATCCTTCCTGGAGAATATAGAAAAAGAGGGCAAACCTCTCTCTACTGTTGTTGTCAACTTTCAGGACTCTCAGAAGTTTACTCTAGCAATGATTTAGGTGTGGCCAATTGCAACAAAGTCAAAGGTGCTGAAGCAACCAAAACTATCAGGGTAACTTCCAGGACAGATGTTCAGCAAACACATTGCCTTACTGACATATGGGTAGTAGTGCCTGCTACTTTCCCTATGGCATTCTGTCAAAGGGCTCAGAACGTCTCCCACTGTTTGTGAGGGTGAAGAACCAGTCACTTTGACAGAGCCAGGATAGCCCTTCACACTCTGACAGGACCCTTTCAGTTTTTTTGCACCACAGTCAGTGAAAGATCTCTTGGGATATTGCTTCTGTCAAACTGGGTGACATCAGCTGCAGAGCTCAGATAAGAAACTCCTTTTAAGTTCATTTATATCTCTGCCTTTTCTATCAGTGCTTCAAGTAGTGTATTTTGCTGCATTAACTTTTTTCTGATTAGAAATTTTGTATATGATTTTGTTTTTACTTTGACTAGCACACTAAAACCTGTTGATTAAAAGATTCATTTGGAAGTTTTGACTAGAAAACTTGCTGATATTGCACATTTTCTTTGGGGTTGTGATTGAGGTGGAAGGAGTATGATTATAGCAATTTAGGATGGCACAGTGGTGCAGCAGTTGCGTTGTCGCCTCACAGCAAGAGATTCTCCATTTCGATTCTCATCTGGGGTGCTTTCTGTGCAGAGTCTGCATGTCCTCCCTGCATTCATGTAGGTTTCCTCCGGGTTGTCTGGTTACCTCCCACTTTACAAAGGCGTGCGTCTGGAGCGTTTCTCCCTGGGCCTCCACTGAAAATTGGCTTCGTTCCAAGTCGGATTTCCCAGTAAAATGTTAAATAAAAATAAATTTTAAACATTTTGTTTAAATTGTGGTTTTGGTGCTATTTTGTATGCTTAGCATAAGGATGCAGGGTTTGATTCTGATCTCTGGTTATTGGCTAGACTTAAAATGGCCCTTCAGGACAGTTAGTTATGGTTTATTTCTGGTCTAGTATGGTTTTAAGCTATATGTATTCATTTTCATTTTGACTGAAACTAATTCCTTTTTTTTAATTAGGGGAATTTTGTGCTTGGAACGGTTACTGACGTCATTTATGTGTTGTAGTCTGTAGAATAGTAACCCCTGCAGAAATGGACTTCAGTTTGCTTTTGGTGCCATTTTCTGTGTTAAAAATTTCTGACAGAAATTTTCCATCAGTTTGATTTATTTTGTGTCTAGCACTGTTTTAGGCTGTATCCATTCATTTGGACTGAAACTAGTTTTTTTTTTCTTAAAGTAAATAAAAGCATTTTTGTGTTACTGGAAGTACTGTCATTTTCTCAGTGCAGTTTCCAGAGTAGTAGTTCTACAGAAACATTCTTTAGATTGCTGTTTAGAGTAGGATTTGTCCATCATCTTGCTGGGCTGACTGTGCAGCGAGTAAGTCAGTATTTGGTATTGAGATGGCTAGCTTCTTGTTCCCCAACTTGGAGTCAGAGCTCCCCAACCATCTTCCCCGTTTGCACTTAAATGAAAGAATAAATCAAAAAATATGCCTCCGCCTAAGGCTTGTGACTTCGCAGTAACCTTAGCTTAGGGCAGGTTGTTAGACCACTCACCTTCTGTTACCTCCAAGTCCCTTGGGATGATCGTAATAACACAGCTGTGCATGACAATGAGAATCAGAAGCATCGGCCAGAGCTGTACCACTGCCTGCTGCAGGTATGGGAGAAACAAAACCCTTTAGGTGCAGGGCAAAGTCGGGTGTAGAACCTGCTGCCAGTATTGATCCTTTTCTCCTAGGGGATTCTGTTTCTCCCATTAATGTGTAGTGTATGCCAGAGAGAGAGGGACAGAAGTCCCAAATGGTGATTTCACCTGAGAGGGTAGCTATGGCTGGATCCATTGTTCAAGCAGTTGACTACTAGAAGCATATCCATGTTATGAGTAAGGCCATGCCACTGGTAAGTTTGCTAAGGATACTACTTTTGAAGAAGATTCTGTGTCTGAGGACTCTGACCTGTCTGAGGCAGATCATTCGGATTCCTCTGATAAACAGGTGCAGATACCAAAGTAGTTTTCATTTAACCAAGTGTTGACTAAATTTAAAGATATATTCATCTGGGTTCTATCTCTTGGAGGATGTCTTCAAGAAAGGGTTCTCTTCCTAAAAAGAATTACCTCTCCTCTCAACTGCTGACTGTGCCAAGGTGAAGCACGTGCATTTATCAAATCCCCTGTCGAGCGCATCATCTCACACCTTCGTTGTCAACAAGGTGACCTGTCAGTCAGTGGTTTCTGAGAGATGAATGCTAAACATTGTTGGCATGGGTTACAGATGGCAGTGGAAAGACCACCAAATCTCTGTTCAGCGGGTTCCCACCTAATCTGCCTGACCAAACTGTGTTGTTCCCTCCTATTTCCCAGCAAATACTGGACTCTGTCATAGAACTGGTCCCTTTTTGGAAAAAATGAGAGAGTTTCTACTCCAGAAGATATTCTTCGTGTTTCACTATTGCAGTCATCACATTTGGGTCATCTGCTTGCAGTAGCCCTCAGAAGGCCTGTTTAACAAAGTCTTGGGTCCTGCGTTGGTTGCTGTCCCTACTTCCATGATGTCAGGTCGTCAGGGGTATAAAACATGCAGCCGAACCCATTACCTCAGTCTTTCTAGCCATGCGGTGCCCAAAGCAGAAGCAGTTCACAAGTGCCGGTCGGCCAACTCCTGACATTTTCGTTTTCGAGTTTCAGAACCGAAGTCTTCAACTAAAAGCTAAGTACCCAGTTGGAGAAACTTTTTCTTGCTCTAAACCGATGTCAGTAAAAGTAAATAATTGCATTACTTGTGGAAAGCAAATACCTCATAAAGATTTTCATTCGTACTGTATACCTTGCCTAGGCCCTGACCACAACGTACCCTTGCTGTCGGTTTTGTGTCTTATTTAAACCATGAACTATCCGTCGTCGGTATATTTGCACTTCTAAATATTTTGGTACTCAGTTCAGTTATCCCGATACGTCTTCGGTAAGCCATCAGTCTACTGACATTCTGAAAAAACGCAAAGATAGAGACAGGCTGCCAAGGTCCAAAGCTGCCAATGACGCTTCTCCTAAGCCAGTCACCAGTTCACCAGTACTCAGTGAGGCGCTTTCGTAGACCCTGATACCCGCTACGTCAGATTCGCAGGCCTCTACTGAGACCCATTCAGAGTCCAATATGCCACGAGATGCTTCAACTGTGGAACCTGCGGATGTCTCTACCTTGGATGGGTCCGGAGCCGCTGTGCAGACACTGGCTTCTGAGGGTGTATTCAGGCCTACTGACTTGCGTATTAAACCAATGCCATCTTCTTCTTCAAGGCCTAAAACTCGAACCATGCGTAGAAAACTGACGCCCAGACCGCATGCCCAGGCCTCTATGCCTAAAAACAAATGATAAGAATGGCTGAAGACCTTATTACTTTAATCAGGGGAAGACAGCCTTCCCCCTCTAAGAGACCTAGCACTGAATTTGCTTATGATATTTCTGACCAGGATTCTGAATTTTCTGTTTCCTCTGATGACCGGGATTTACCTTGTCTGCCAATGAGGATTCTGATGCTGAGGACTCTATTCCCTCTGCATCCCCCCCAGAGTTTTTTTTCTTTTGGTGAAACCTTGCATACCCTCAGGGAGCATTTTCATTGGGAAAGTCAGGATTTCTCTGATTCTAAAAAGA
Source organism: Protopterus annectens (assembly GCF_019279795.1). Classification (NCBI taxonomy): domain Eukaryota; kingdom Metazoa; phylum Chordata; order Ceratodontiformes; family Protopteridae; genus Protopterus; species Protopterus annectens. The sequence continues at coordinate 995,101,105 of NC_056726.1, read as the reverse complement.
GGCTTAGGGATTTCTTACTCCTGCCCCCAGCACAGGCCTTTAGCCATACCTCCTGTACTAGACATTGTTGATGATGCCTTTTCGGAATCTAGCTTGGCCCCTGACTCTCTACCTCCTGCTCCCAGAAAACCTGATAGATATTACAGGCACCTCGACTCTCATAAGTTCCTTTTTAAAAATCCTACTGCGGATCCTGAGACCATTTCACGGGGACCCTAGGGCTTTAAAGCTACTACTGCCAAAAGCCCCACCCCCTCTGATAGAGACTCCAGGGCACTGGATAAATGGGGTAAGGAGGTATACACTTTGCAACTTTGGCCGTTAGGGCCTTAAACTGCCAGTTTTATATGTTAAAGCATCAGCAGCATATTATTGGATTACTTTAACAAAAATGATGTTGATTCCGGATTGTGCTGAAAATAAGGATTTACAGGATTTAATACATTCAGCTGAACAAGTTGGAAAACATACTTTGCAGTGTGGTTTTGATTCACTAGAGGCATCTTGCTGGGCTGCTGTAACTGGGTCTGTACTTAGAAAGCATGCTTGGCTTAAGGCGTAATCTTTGCCAGATCATGTTAAAGCAAAATTACTGGATGCTCCCTTAAACCAGGACCGCCTGTTTGGCAACAAGTCAGAAGAAGTTCTTAAAAAGGTGGAGGAAAAAGCTAAATCTATGCAAACTGTTAAAGATTTTTTTACAAGTACAATCTCCAAGGTGTAGTAGACATTGGCCTTCCAAGAATTGGTCCTTTCCTGCCTCTTCCAGACCTTCGGTCCAAACCCAGATCCAGCAGAGCTCCCAGGCTTCAGTCCCAGGGTACACACAGGACTAAGCAGTGGGGGGCCTCCACTTCCAGTGGTGAGCTTTCTCAATGACTTCTTTTTAAAACTGCCATGCACTTCTCAACTGTCTGCCCCTTCGGGGGGGGGGGGGGATTGCTCTTCATGCAAAGAACTCATTACCCAGGACAAATGGGTTTTAAATATAGTGTCCCAGGGATACAGATTTCACTTTCACACGTTACCAATACCAAGTGGGCGGCCAGATCTACCCCCAAATCTGTGGGCAGAGGCCCAAAAGCAAGTACTTTCTCTCTCGAAGCATGGGGGGCTATTCACTTGGTACCAGAAGAGGAAAAAGGGACAAGGTTTCTACTCAAGACATTTCCTGGTACCCAGAAAAGACCATTCATGGCGTCCTATCCTGGACCTGTCTACTCTAAGCACCTTTTTGGTGATTCCAAAATTCAAAATGCTGACTCTTCACCAGTTGCTCCTTATGCTAGGCAAAGGCGCCTGGTTGGCAGCACTAGATTTAAAGGAAGCATACCTGCACATCCCAATCAGGGATTCTTGCAAAAGATACCTATGCTTCAAAGCAGGCTACACACACTGTCAGTTCTCTGCACTGACCTTGGGCTTAACTACTGCGCTCAGGGTATTCACAGTGTGTCTAGCTCCAGTCATTGCATTTTGCAGGCAAAGAAATATTCAGATATACCCATACCTGGACGATTGTCTAATTCAGGCAGAAAGCCAGGACATACTTCTGAATCATCTGGCCTTTGTACAAAGGGTGCTAACTTGTCTGGGGTACACCATAAACAAAAAGAAATCACACCTGGTACCCTGTCAACAAATTATATTCCTGGGAGCAAGCTTGAATACAACTTCCTAGATGGCTTTCCTTACGCCAGAGAAACAGATTCATTTGACAGCCTACTTCAAACAAGTGGCCACCAAAACCCTGCTATCTGCAAGGCAAATACTACAAGCCTTGGGGTTCATGGCCTCCTGCATTTTTCTAATTCCATATGAAAGACTGCATATGAGGAAACTACAATGGTATCTGAAAAGCCTATGGTGTCAACATTCTCAGGATCTAGAAGCAATGATTCCTATCATACCTTGCCTACGTCTAGAGTTCCTTTGGTGGGCAGAGGCCTGTCACCAAAACAAGGGATTAACATTCACACTACTCCCTGCTGCCCAAAAACTAACAGACGTATCAGACTATGCATGGGAGGCTCACCTAGCAGGGAAGTGCATTCAGGGCAAATGGCACCCAAGTCAAATGCACCTGCATATCAGTCAGAAAGAAATGTTAGCTGTACAGAATGCTCTGATAGCCTTTAAGGACCACATTCTTCCAGGACAATTAATGGTAAAGACTGACAACACTGCTGTTATGTGGTACATAAACGAACAGGGGGGTACACATTCATACCCCCTCTGCGGACTAGCCATGGCATTGTGGAATACAGCCCTGAGCTACCAAGTGAATCTACAAGCTCAGTTCCTGCTAGGAAAACTAAATACACTGGCAGACGAACTAAGCAGAAACCTCATGGACCCACGTGTGGAAAATGGAACCAAGGATTTTTAACATGTTGACAAGCAAATGGGGGAGCCCAGATATAGATCTGTTTGCCTCCCCCCAGAACTATCAATTGGACAAATTTTGCACAAGGACTCCCCACAAACAAGCTTGGAAAGTGGATGCTCTGTCCTTCAGCTGGAAAAAGCTACCAGTTTATGCCTTTCCTCCTCTGCTCTCCAAAGTACTATTAAAGATCAAACAAGACAAATCAAGGATGATTTTGATTGCAGCAGACTGGCCCACGCCAACACTGGTACCCCCACTTGCGCAGTGTGTCACTGTTGGCCCCATGGCACCTGCCTCAGACTCCTACCCTATTGTCTCAGCAGGAGAACCAGATTCTGCACCCTCAGCTTCAAACACTGAACCTAGCAGCCTGGCTAATTACCTAATCTCTCCTTTACCATCCCTCAGTAAACCAGTGATGGATATCATTGTAGAGGCAAGGAGGCCTAGTACTAGAAAATCTTATGCTGAAAAATGGAAAAGATTCTGTGCCTGGAACCAGTCTCACGGGATGAGTATAGCAGTGCCCAATTTACCTCAGATTTTACAATACTTAACTGAGATGCTTCACAAGGGCCTGTCCTCCTCCATCAAAATTCACACATCAGCCATTTCAGCTCTTTATAACACAGAACCTCCCCTCTTCTCTCATCCACTGCTCAAGCAGTTCCTCAGAGGGGCCAAAAACTTACGACCACCCAGGAGAGCTCCAACTCCAGCCTGTGACCTTAACTTTGTATTGGAGAAACTCACTGTTCCCCCTTTCAAGCCAGCTACTACTGCAGACTTATAATTCCTTTCTTGGAAAACTGCTTTCCTTTTAGCAATCGCTTCAGTAAGAAGGTTATCTGAATTACAGGCACTTATGGCAGTGGAGCCTTTCATCAACTTTCATGCAAACAAGGTATCCCTTAGGCCCAATCCCCCCTCCTTGTCCAAGGTGGTATCCAGTGTGGCCCTTAATCAGTCCATTAATTTACCAGCCTTCTTTCCTAATCCACAGAACAAAGGGGAACAGATACTGCACTCATTAGATGTGCACAGACAACTTAGATTCGACTTGGAAAGGACTAAACCTCAAAGGAAATCAGAACAACTGCTGGTGGCATTTGCTGCAGGGGCAGAGGGGAAGACTATTTCAAAGCAAACCATTTCCAAATGGATAGCCTATTGCATTCATTTCTGCCATGGAAAATCTATCCCGGAGGGGATCAGACCCCACTCAACCAGGGCTGCATCTACCTCTACAGCCTTTCTCAGAGGCGTCCCTTCCAGGGACATCCTAGAAGCCACTACCTGGAATTCTGTACATACTTTCACCAAGCGTTACCATCTGCCAATTTTCTCTAAATCCAGAGCTGGCTTTGCCACTGCAGTCTTGCAGGGCCCTATAGCTGGTCCTAATGCTATCTAAATTCCTCTTCCCATCCTTAGCTTTGGGAATCTACCCAAATGTGATGACTGCAGCAGTGAAACACGAAGAACATAGTACAGTTGTGTACACTGACCATAAATGTAGATGTTCGAGTGAATTCACTGTTGCAGTCTTGGTTACCCTCCCTCCAGCCCCCTTACCTTTTTTGGCTATACCTCTACTCTCCTTTACTATGCTCAAAAGCTTTTTGGTGTGTGCTTTTTTGTTGGAGGTATAACCTTGTATATTTATAGATTTTATGCCTTCCCATTAGGGGGGCACCTGACATCTGGGGCAAGAAAAACTGATGTAATGGCATCGGCTGCATGTTTTATACCCCTGATGACCTGACGTCACAGAAGAAGGGACAGCAACTGACGTAGGACCTAAGACTGTTAATCAGGCCGACTAAGGGCTACTGCAAGCACATAACCCAAATTTGATGACTGCAACAGTGAATACACTCGAACATCTACATTTATAGTAAGTGTACACATCTATACTTTTCTTGCTTCCCAAAAAACAAAAAACAAAAGCATAAGTAAAGAACACTGTTAGACCTTTCTTTTTTGAATATGTTTGCCAGCGTCCCCATGTTCATAATGCTCACCCTGCAGACTACTTCCTCTATTTCCAGACAACTGCTTCGTGGTGATCCTGGACTTGAAGGATGCCTGTCATATCCATTGTTCATTGCTTCAGGAGATACCTGAAATTTGTTGCATCTGGTTCGCACTGTCAGATGTTCATGTTTCACTGTTGCTGTCATTACATTCGGGTAATCTGCTGGCAGGTTGCCCTCAGTCGGCCTGATTAACAAAGTCTTGGGTCCTGCATCAGTTGCTGTCCATTCTTCCATGACGTCAGGGGTATAAAACATGTAGCCAACGCCATTACATCAGTCTTTCTAGCTGCGCGGTGCCCGAAGCAGAAGCAGTTTGCAAGTGCCGGCCGGCTAACCTCTGAAATTTTCGTGTTCAAGTTTCAGTACCAAAGTGTTCCACTAAAAGCTAAGTACCCCGTTGGGGAAACTTTTTCTTGCTCCTTACCGATGTCAGTAAAAGTTAATAATTGCATTACTTGTGGGAAGCAAATACCTTATAAGGATTTTCATTTGTACTGTATTCCTTGCATAGGCCTTGATCATAACGTACCTTGCTGTCGGTTTTGTGCTAGATTTAATCAACGCACTATTAAACGTCTGTATATTTTTGTTTCTAAATATTTGGTTCACGATTTAACTATCCAGAAATGGCGTTGGTTAGCAATCCGACTACCGCAATCCCTAAAAAACACAAAGAAAAAGACAGAGGCAAACCATCAAGGTCCAAACTGACGACAACGCTTCTCCTAAGCCAGCCGTTAGTTCGCCAGTACTCAGTGAGGTGCTTTCGCAGCCCCTGATACCTGCTACTTTTGATTCGCAGGCCTCTACTGAGACCCATTCGGAGTCCGGTATGCCGCATAATGCTTCAAGTATTGAATCCGCGGATGTCTCTACCTTAGATGGGTCTGGAGCCGATGTGCAGGCACCGGCTTCTGAGGGTGTTTTCAGGCCTAAAGATTTGTATATTAAACTGACTCCATCTTCAAAACTAAGGCCAAAATCTACTTCTGTGTCTAAATAAAACAACGCTTTGGCCATGTGTGCAGGCCCCAATGCCTAAAAAACAAATTATCAAAATGGCTGAAGATTTAATTACCTTGATCAGGGGTAGCTAACCCCCTCCTGCTAAGAGGCCTAGGCAAGGCACTGACTATGAATCTTCAGATCAGGATTCTATTTCTTCTGATTCTTCTGCTGAACAGGATTTATCTATACCTACTTATGAGGACTCTGATGCAGAAGATTCCATCCCTTCTGCTTCTCCCCCTGAGGATTTCTCTTTTGGAGAAACTTTACATTCCTTAAGGGAACATTTCCACTGGGAAAGTCAGGATTTCTCTGAATCTAAAAAGAGACTTCGGGATTTTCTTCTTCTTCCTCAACTTAGGCCTTTGGCTATACCTCCTTTTCTAGACATCGTTGATGATGTTTTTTCAGAATCTAGTTTGACTCCTGATTTTCTGCATCTGGCTCGTAGTAAGCCAGACAGATATTACAGGGATGTTCTTCGTGTTTCACTGTTGCAGTCATTACATTTGGGTAATCTGCTGGCAGGTTGCCCCCAGTCGGCCTGAATAACAAAGTCTTGGGTCCGGCATCGGTTGCTGTCTCCTCTTCCATGATGTCAGGTCATCAGGGATATAAATCATGCAGCCAACACCATTTTAATCAGTCTTTCTTGCCGCGCGGTGCCCGATTTGCAGAAGCACTTCGAAAGTGCCGGTCGGCCGACACCACAAATTTTCGTTTTCGAGTTTCAGAACCGAAGACTTCAAACTAAAGCTAAGTACCCCGTTGGGGAAACTTTTTCTTGCCCCTTACTGATGTCAGTAAAAGTTAATAATTGCATTTCTTGTGGGAAGCAAATACCTCATAAGGATTTTCATTTGTACTGTATACCTTGCCTAGGCCCTGATCACAACGTGCCTTGCTGTCGGTTTTGTGCTAAATTTAACCAACGCACTATTAAGCGTCGGTATATTTTTGCTTCTAAATATTTTGGTTCAAGATTTAACTATCCTGAAATGTCTTCGGTTAGCAATCCGACTATGGAATTCACAAAAAACGCAAGGAAAAAGACAGATACAGACCGTTGAGGTCCAAAACCGATGACGAAGCTTCTCCTAAGCTAGTCGCCGGTTTGCCGGTACTCAGTGAGGTGCTTTTGCAACCCCTGATGCCCGCTACTTTTGAGTCGCAGGCCTCTAACGAGACCCATTCGGAGTCCGGTATGCCATGAGATTCTGCAAGTATTGAACCCGTGGATGTCTCTCCCTTAGATGGGTCCTGAGCCGCTGAGCAGGCACCGGCTTCTGAGGGTGTTTTCAGGCCTCAACATTTGTATATTAAACCGACGCCATCATCAAAAACAAGGCCAAAATCTGCTTCTGTCTAAAAAACCAATCCATGAGCCACGTGCTCAGGTCCCTATGCCTAAAAAAAATGATCAAAATGGCTGAAGATTTAATTACCTTGATCAGGGGTTACCACCCCCACCCTGCTAAGAGGCCTAGGCAAGACACTGATTATGAAGCTTCAGATCAGGTTTCCATTTCTTCTGATTCCTCTTCTGATCAGGAATTTTCTATTCCACCTTATGAGGACTCTGATGCAGAGGAATCCATCCCTTCTGCTTCTCCTCCTGAGGATTACTCTTTTGGAGAGGCTTTCTATAATTTAAGGGAACATTTTCACTGGGAGAGTCAAGACTTCTCAGAATCCAAAAAGAGGCTTAGGGATTTTCTTCTACTTCCTCAGCATAGGCTTTCGGCAATACCTCCTGTATTAAATATTGTTGATGTTTTCTCGGAATCAAGCATGGCTCCTGATTCCCTGCCTCCGCTTCTAGTAAGCCAGACAGATATTACAGGGTTCCTGACTCCCACAAATTTCTTTTCAAAAATCCTGCTGCTGACGCTGAAACTATTTCTCAGGGTCCCAAGGGTGTTAAGGCTTCTACAGCCAAAAGTCCTACCTCTTCTGATAGAGACTCCAGGGCGCTGCATTGAATGGGAATGAAAGTTTATGCATCTGCAACCTTGGCAATCGGGGCTTTGAACTGCCAGTTTCATATGCTTAAATATCAACAGCATGTTATGGGCTTACTGAAATAGAAAATTATGTTGATTTCTGATTGTGTGGAAAATAGAGTTACAGGATTTATTGCACTCAGCAGAACAGGTTGGGGCAGGGCCGCCATAACTGGATCTGTGATGAGAAGGCATGCTTGGCTTAAGCAACAAAATCTGCCTGATCATGTTAAAGTTAAATTGTTGGATGCTCCTTTACAGCAGGGCAGTCTCTTTGGTAATAAGGCAGAAGAGGTGTTAAAAAAGATGGAAGACAAAGCTAAATCTATGCAAACTGTAAAAGATTTTTTGCAAGTGCAGCCACCCAGGTTCAGTAGACACTGGCCTACTAAGAATTGGTCCTTTCCTGTGTCCAACAGAACCACTCAGGGCAAACCCAGACGCTCCAAAGGCTCCAGGTTTCAATCACAAGGATCTGACAAGTCAAAGCAATGGGGTACCTCCACCTCCAAATAAGGAGGTAACAAAGCACAACCCTACAGTAAACAGTCTCAATGACTTTCCTCTGCCATCTCCAAGCACTTATATTTTGGCAGCCCCTTTTGGGGGGAAACTAGCATTTCATGCACAAAATTGGCATTTAATTACCCAGGACAAGTGGTATTAAACATAGTATCCCAGGGGTACAGATTTCATTTCCACACCTTGCCATTTCCAAATGGATGGCCAAATCTGCCACCAAACCAGTGGGCAGAGGCCCAGAAACAAGTCATGTCCCTCAAGGATATGGGGGCTATTCAACCAGTGCCAGGAAAAAGGACAAGGATTTTATTCAAGACTTTTCCTGGTACCCAGAAAAGACAAAACATGGCATCCAATTCAGGTCTTATCCATTGAAATACGTTCCTGGACATTCCAAAATTCAAAATGCTGACTTTACAACAGCTACTGTCTATGCTAGGCAAGAATGCCTGGTTGGTAACTCTAGACTTGAGGCATACCTGCATATCCCAGTAAGGGAATCTTGCAGAAGATACCTCCGATTCAAAGCAGGCTTTTTGCATTACCAATTCTCTGCACTGCCCTTTGGCTTATCTACTGCGCCCAGGGTCTTTACAAAGTGCCTGGCGCCAGTAATTGCAGACTATTTCTAAATGGATAAGCCATTGTATTCATTTCTGCTACTCGCACCGTGGTAAACCTGTGCGCAAGGGGATCAGATCCCATTCCACCTGGGCTGCCTCTACTTCAGCAGCTTTTCTCAGAGGGGTTCCTACCAGAGACATTCTAGAAGCTGCTACTTGGAGCTCAGTTCATACGTTCACAAAGCATTACCATTTACCTCTCTTTTCTAAATCCAGGGCAGGCTTTGCCACTGCAGTCCTGCAGGGCCTTATACTGCTCCTAATGCTGTTTAATTCCATCCTCCCATCCATAGCTTTGGAATTCTACCCAAATGTAATGACTGCAACAGTGAAACACGAAGAACATAGTACAGTTGTGTACACTTACCATAAATGTAGATGTTCAAATGTATTCACTGTTGCAGTCCGGGTTACCCACCCACCCGCCTTTCTATACCTTTTCTTTCCTTCACTATGCTCAAAAGCCTCTGTGGTGTATTTGCTTTTAGTTGAAGGTAAATTTTGTGTGTTCTAAAGTGCATGTATATATATATTTGCTCCTCATTTGGGCAGCACCTGACATCTGGGGCAAGAAAAACTGATTAAAATGGCGTCGGCTGCATGTTTTATACCCCTGACGTCATGGAAGAGGAGACAGCAACTGACGCAGGACCCAAGACTTTGTTATTCAGGCCGATTGAGGGTAACCTGCCAGCAGATTACCCAAATGTAATAACTGCAACAGTGAATGCACTCGAACATCTACATTTGTGGTAAGTGTACACAAGTGTACTTTTTCTGTATTGCCCTTTGGGCTAGCCACTGCTCCACAAGTGTTCACCAAATGCCTACGCTGGTATTGGTCCACTGTCGAACTCTGGACATTCACATATTTCCATACTTGGATGCCTTGCTGGTCTTTGCTGAGTTTGTGGTAAGGTGTTTGGGATCACTAGAGAAGGTTTTCATTTTACTCTTCCATCTAAGATTCAAGTTTAACCTCCAAACGTCGTGTCAGTCACCCTCACAAACATGCACTTTTCTGGGGTGCTTGATTGTCTCAAACAAGGGAATTGGCCTTTTTGCCAGAATCCTATCATACCAGATGATGATTCTAGGATTCTGCAAGAAGAATGTCACCTCAGCGAGAGAATTCTTAAAAATTCTTGGACTGATGGCGTCCATGATTCTCATGATACCACTGGCTTGTCTTCACATGATTTACAGGTGCTGCGCTGCCCTTCATCAGATGAACGTTGCAGTGGTGGAGAGATCATTTGAGTATCAATCCAGTGCAGTCTGTCCAGACAGTTTTGTCCAATTTTGCTTTGGGGAGTTGTGTCAGTGGAGATGCAAGTGCAAGCCATTTGGAGGCCCAAAGACATGCTGAAGTACGTCAGTGTAAAGGAGATGCTGGCAGTGATTCACACCTTGAAGGTCCTTCTCCACCTTTGGACTCTACATCCTAATATAGTGGTTACAGATGACACCACAAGTGATGTGGTACCTCAACAAACAAGGGGGTACAAGGCCTTACTCCTTTTGCCCAGTTGGCAAGGATAGCCTGGGAGCAAGCTTCTTAGTACTCTGACTCTTCTGCTCTGACAGTATGTGTGATGCCTGAACATTGTGGCATACCTGCACAAGTGGAAGCTCAAGGCAGTGGTCAGGATCTAGTCTGGATATGGGGATCTGCAAGTAGATCTGTTTGTCTCCTTTCAAAACCGGCAGCTAGAAAAATTCTGTTGACATCCTTGCAGGCGGCCATGCTTGGAAAACAAACACTTTCTCGTTTCCTTGGACAAGAATGTTGTTTTGTTTTGTGCATTTCCACCATTTCCACTGATTCACAAAGTGCTTCTCAAAGTTCAAAGGGAAATGCTAAATATCATTGTGGTGACCTCCTACTGGCCCATATAATCTTGTTTTTCCTAGTTAATGATATTGGCTAAGGGCAGTTATCACAGACTTCCTAACACAGTCTCTCGTGATTGGTGCACCCAACTTGAAGAAACTTCAGTTGACAGTCTGGATGATTAGTCTTGACTGTTTAGGCACTTGTTTCATGAGGAAGTGCAGCACGTGTCAAAGGAGGTCAAAAATCCTGATACTAGAAAATCTTACGTTTACAAATGGATAAGGTTTTTTAAGTAGTGCCTAAATTGTTGTACTAGAGGATCCATTGAGGTTAATATCCTTCTGGTCTTGAAATAGTTTTGTGAGCTACTTCAGGATGGCTTATTGTTTGTGTCCATTAAGGTGTATTTAATGGCCATCTCTGCTTGTCTGTTGTAGACATCCTTGCAGGCGGCCATGCTTGGAAAACAAACACTTTCTCGTTCCCTTGGACAAGAATGTTGTTCTGTTTTGTGCATTTCCACCATTTCCACTGATTCACAAAGTGCTTCTCAAAGTTCAAAGGGAAATGCTAAATATCATTGTGGTGACCTCCTACTGGCCCATATAATCTTGTTTTTCCTTGTTAATGATATTGTCTCTTGGTAAAACAGTTCATGAAAAGGGCATTGCATGCGAGACCCCCTCACAAGCAAATTCCTCTTTCATGGAACTTAAATTATGTTCTTGAAAAATTAACCTGACTACCTTTTGAACTGGTAGCTCACACTAATGTCAAATTCTTAACATGGAAAATTGTTTTGCTGATTGGGTTGCTGAATTATTTGGCACGCTTCACTAGACTTCAGAGGGACTTGATTAAAGAACTTTCCATATTCTTCTCTGGGACCATTACTTCTGAGGCACAGAGCTCTATTACCTCAGCTGGCTACCCTACAATTTTATCACAAATTCGTCCATGAGGCTCATTTCACATGGAGCTGAAGGTACTCCATGGGTGGCAGGTTCAGGCATTTCCATTAGGAGACATGCCTGGATGTGCCTGTGTGATCTCTCAGAGCCCTTTCAAGTCCTCCATCAGTGCTCCCTTTGATGAAAGTTCTTTGTTTGGTCCTAAAGTTAAAGACCCAAACTAGATGTGAGAAGGATGGTAAGACCGTGTCTGCAGTGGCTGTATGTTTTTCCACTCCTCAAAGAACCTTCTCTCGGAATCAACAAGGTAATTGAAAAATGTTGTTCAGAAAGTCTGTGTCCTTTCCATGATCCAGGTGGAGATAGCTGTTCTTCTTGTTTCACTGTTGCAGTCATCGCATTTGGGCTATCCTTGCCAGGGTAGCCCTCGGCCGGCCCGACCACCAGAGACTTAGTATTTCTGCGTCAGTTGCTGTCACGTCAGGACTGACGTCAGATTGTCAGTAGTATAAAGTAAGGCAGCCAACGCCATTACATCACTCTTTCTTGCTGTGGAACCCGAAGCAGTTCACACAAGTGCCTGTCGACCGCTACCTGAGTTTTCGTCTTCCGAATTGAAGTTTTAGTCTTCTAAAGCCAAGTACCCCATTGAGGATCTTTTTTTCTTGCACTAACCGGTGTCAAAAAAGTTAATTGTCTCGCCTGTGGAAAACAAATACCACACCTTGACTTCAATTCTTACTTAGAACTATCCTTCAGGCCCTTAGTGTAGCCAGATATTTTTGCTTACAATCCTCGAATTCTGATATGGCTTCAGTAAGCCAACCGACAGCAGATATACAGAAAAAATCGTAAAGATAAAGACAGAGGCAGACCACTCTGGTCCAAACCAACCTACAACGCTTTCGTTAAGCTAGTTGTCAGATGTTCATCGTGTTTCACTGTTGCAGTCATGACTGTAGGGTTCTCCCCTGCCGGCAGGCAGCCCTCGGTCGGCCAGAATCCCAAAGTCTGGGTCTGGCGTCGGCTGTTCAACCATGCTCCCTGACGTCAGAGCGCCAGGAGTACAAAGCTGACAGCCGACGCCATCTTCTTCAGTCTTTCTTGCCATGCGGTGATAGCAGTTCGCTAGTGCCGGTCGGCTGACTCCTGACTATTTTTTCTGTTATACTTCAGTCCGAAGATTTTCTTCAACACTCAAAGCGAAGTACCCCATTGGGGAAAATTTTTCTTGCTCCACTCCGATATCAGAAAAAGTTAATAATTGTATTTCATGTGGGAAGCAAATACCTCATAAGGATTTTCATTCTTACTGTATTCCTTGCTTAGGCCCTGACCACGACGTAGCTAGTTATCGGTTTTGTGCTAGATTCAATCAACATACAATTAAGCGAAGGTACGATTTTGCTTTTCATTACTTAGGTAGGCGCTTTAACTGCAAAATGTTGTCGGATACGGTTCACAAACGTCGCAAGGATAAAGACAGGCCTCCGAGGTCCAAATCTGATGATAGCGCACAAGCGGAGCCAGCTTCAGGTTTGGCCGTCGTCAGTGAGGCACTTTTGCAGCCCCTGTCGTCGGCTATTTCAGAACCGATGGCCGAAATGGACTCTCATGAGGAGCCAACCAGGCCTTTAAATATTTCTATTGCAGGACCTTCGGACAATGCTCCTTCAGATGGGTCCAGAGCCGCTGTGCAGGTACCGGCTTCCAAAGGGGTTTTCAGGCCAACTCAGGTTCTAATAAAGACAAAGGCAAAGACTCCTTCTAAATCAAAGACTGCAACACAGGCCTCTTCTGAACCGGCTCCCAAGTCACAGAAACAGTTACTCAAGATGGCGGAGGATTTACTTACTATGATTAGGGGTTCACATCCCCTTCCAGATAAAAGGCCAAGGCAGGATGTTTATTATGATTCCTCTGATCAGGCTTCTGTTTCCTCAGTGTCTTCTTCTGATCAGGAATATTCTTTCCCTCCTTATGAGGATTCTGATGCTGAGGAAACCATTCCTTCAGCTTCTCCCCCTGAGGATTTGTCTTTTGGGGAAACTTTGCATGAAATGAGGAAACATTTCCACTGGGAAGGACAGGAGTATTCGGAATCTAAGAAAAGACTGAGGTATTTTCTTCTTCTTCCCCAACATAGACCCCTGGCTATTCCTACTGTTTTGGATATTGTGGATGATACCTTTTCTGAGGCTAACTTAACCCCTGACTCTTTTCCTCCTGCTCCTGTTAAGCCTGATAGATATTACAGGGTTCCTGATTCCCACCAGTTTTTATACAAGAACCCTTCTGCTGACCCTGAAACCATTTCTCAGGGTCCTAAGGGAGTTAAGGTCGCTTCTGCCAATAATCCCATTCCTACTGAAAAGGATTCTCGATCCTTAGA